>NC_041216.1:21972293-21980067 GCF_002837175.3 Physeter macrocephalus
CAAAAAAACAAACAACCCAATCCAAAAATGGGCAGAAGACCTAAAGAGACATTTCTCCAAAGAAGATATACAGATTGCCAACAAGCACATGAAGGAATGCTCAACATCATTAATCATGAGAGAAATGCTAATCAAAACGACAATGAGATATCATCTCACACCGGTCAGATTGGCCATCATCAAAAACTCTAGAAACAATAAATGCTGGAGAGGGTGTGGAGAAAAGGGAACACTCTTGCACTGCTGGTGGGAATGTAAACGGATACAGCCACTATGGAGAACAGTCTGGAGGTTCCTTAAAAAACTACAAATAGAACTACCATACGACCCCGCAATCCCACTACTGGGCATATACCCTGAGAAAACCATAATTCAAAAAGAGTCATGTACCAAAATGTTCATTGCAGCTCTATTTACGATAGCCGGGACGTGGAGGCAGCCTAGGTGTCCATCAACGGATGAATGGATAAGGAAGATGTGGCACATGTATACAATGGAATATTACTCAGCCATAAAAAGAAATGAAACCGAGTTATTTGTAATGAGGTGGATAGACCTGGAGTCTGTCATACAGAGTGAAGTAAGTCAGAAGGAGAAAAACAAATACCGTATGCTAACACATATATATGGAATCTAAGAAAAAAAAATGTCATGAAGAGATTAGTGGTAGGACAGGAATAAAACACAGACCTACTAGAGCATGGACTTGAGGACATGGGGAGGGGGAAGGGTAAGCTGTGACGAAGTGAGAGAGTGGCAGGGACATATATGCACTACCAAATGTAAATTAGATAGCTAGTGGGAAGCTGCCGCATAGCACAGGGAGATCACCTCTGTGCTTTGTGACCACGAGAGGGAAACTAACACACTATTGTAAAACAGTTATACTCCAATAAAGATGTTAAAAAAATAATAATAATAAGTTGTTTTAATCCATTACATTTTGGTTTCTCATGCAATAATAGGTCTTGGCCCACGAGCGTAAGACTTCATAACTCTATTAACTACGTAGAAGAGGAGGATTAGACTTAGTCATAGGCGAATTTGATGAAATTATCAGAAAGATGTTAGCAAGAACTTTGCCCTACAATATCTCCCCTGGTAGCCTGCCATGTTGCCCCAAGTTACACAGAGAGCAAATCACTTCTGGTTGACAGGTGATCTCTTTCAAGCTGTATACAATTTGGTGGAGAGAGGAGAACACCTTAAATCTAATCAGCTTTCCCACACCTTACTATAAAGTGGTTTTCCAGTGACTGACAATAGCTCCAGGGGAGTGAGGTTTTGGTACCCAGAATGAAAGAGGGAATGAGGGATACATGTAAAAATAAGGCTCACTATGAAACTGGTAAAAGACTGGAGCCAAGATCAGGGACATAAGAATGGAAAAGGGACAAACACTATTCATTTACATCTTTGTCTATTTCAATTTGTCAGTTTTATCTGTGGCTAACCATGAGGGTTCTTTGTTCTCAGCAAACTTTGTAGCTTGCATGAGTACTAAAATATTACTGACGATGGTGATGATGAAATGTTTTATTTCCAGCATCCAATGGACCTGGCGCATGGCTGTAACACATGTCTATACATAAGGCCTTGATTCCTTGACCGATGCCTCGCCAACATATGTTGGAATGGACCGCAAGGAGTTCCATACATGCTTCCCCGTCTCTGCTGCAAAGGGAGTCTTCTTTTACCCTTTGTTCTCTCAACTGGAGCAGCTGGGAAAGGACTGGCTTGTCTGCTCTTAGGCAGAGGAAAGGTGTGGATAAAGAAAGAATCAATCTTACCTACTCAGGAGAATTTCCATCCTTTCTTGCAAAATGGCACTGCTGGGGTATTGAAAGCCAGAGAAGGGAAACTGTTGCGGGCATTCCAGGTTGGAACTCTGATTGAGGAAATGGTGTCCTAAGTGGCAGTTTAGTAGTGTTGAAGGAGTACAATTAGTGATAATGATGACAATGATGACAGCTGACATGCACCAACGGCTCACTAGCCACCAGGCATCATCCTACTACAGGCATCGTCCCCCTGCTTTATAATCAGGCTATGTAGCTTTGCCGTGAATATCACAGCTCTGAGATCCCAAGACCCTGGTTCAAATCCCAGCTCTGCATCTTCTTAGCTGAGATGGGCAAGTCACTTAAACTCTCTAAACCTGTTTCCCCGCAGGACTGTACTGAGAATTAAGGGAAGTAATGAACATAAAGAGCTTTGCACAGAGCCAAGCATAAACATCCAAACATGTTAGTTATTATATATGCCATATTTGGGGTTCTTCATGGATTGAATTGACCTTTGCAGGTTGATCTGGTAACCCAAACAATATCCACAATCATTTTTTTCCCTATGGGAAACGGCATGCTAAATTATATATAGGCAAACTATGGCCCTTGGTCAAATCTAGCTGTTTGTGTATGACTCCCAAGCTGGGAATAGGGTTTGCATTTTTAAATGGCTGAAAAAAAAATCAAAAGAAGCACAATATTTTGTAACATGTGTAAATGATATGAAATTCAGATTTCAGTGTCCATAAATAAAGTTCTATTAGAACAGAAGCATGCTTGTTGCTTGCATGCTGTCTATGGCTGTTTTCACCCTGCAACTGCCAGTTGAGTAGCTGCAACAGACATGTCATGGCTCACAAGCCTAAAATATTTACTACCTGGTCCTTTACAGAAAAAGTTTGTCCAACCTCTGTTTCAAACTGATAAAAAAGAAACTAACTTCCAAGCAGTACATGAGAACACAGCTTTCAAAACTGGCTATTACATCCTCCTCTATGTGTTTTGATATATTTCTATGCACACATGCACACACCTATTCAAACAGACATCAGTACACATATGTGTGGGACAATCCAGACACATGTCCACATGTCTTCTGCTCTGGCTCTGGGTGCGCCTGCTGGGTGACTTGCTATCCAAAGCCCATGTTATTTTACTCAGCGTCTGTCCAGCCTGGGTTTGTAGGAGAGCATTGGAGCTAAGTGTATTTGGCCAAGTTGAAAATGGCTGGTGCTTTCCATACCCTGTTAGCTCTCCAAAGAAATCTATGAATATTTGAGCGCTTTCTTTAGGGTAAAAATGCCCATTTTCTGTATGAGCGCTCCCTCTGCTAGAGTTTTAAAGAACCTGTTCTCATCACAAAGTCAGGCACAAGAACTATTTATCATGCCTATGAGAATCAACATGAAAAAAACCCCTTAGATGCTGCTCACATTTCTTTTGCCTTCTCACTCTTGGGCTGCTATTAAACTCTAATACGTATAAAGTTTGCTGGGCTTTATAGAGTTGAACAGTGAAGGTACAGTCCTGGCAGACTGACATGCCTCGAGGTTAAAAATCCATCCAGGTTTGCAGTTATATAATGAGCAGTTGCCCTAATCACCATAAGAAGGCTTTAAAAAATATTGTCTACTTGAAAAAACTAGCACCAAAGACTTTCAAAGCTGAAAAGAGCCTGGTGATCCACTGCTCCAATCCTTTGTTTTTAGAGACAAGCAAATTTAGGGTTAGATTAGGGAATGTGCTTCCTCAAGGGCCCGTAGGCTCCTTTGTGGAAAAGCCAGGTCTAGAATGCTGGTCACTGGCTCTAAGCTGAGGCCTCTCATCCTGCTCCCATGCTTTCTGGATAACACACTGATGCACGGAAGTAACATCTAATAAGCCATTTGGAGAGCATTTTTTTTTTTTTTTTTTGCGGTACGCGGGCCTCTCACTGTTGTGGCCTCTCCCGTTGGCGGAGCACAGGCTCCGGACGCGCAGGCTCAGCGGCCATGGCTCACGGGCCCAGCCGCTCCGCGGCACGTGGGATCCTCCCGGACCGGGGCACGAACTCGCGTCCCCTGCATCGGCAGGCGGATTCTCAACCACTGCGCCACCCGGGTAGCCCTTAATAAGCCATTTGGATACACGCTTTCAAAATCGAGCACTGCTTTCCCTTAGCTGTTCAATTTGTCTGACATACGTGGCATTTTTATTCCATCTCATGTGGCACTGTCACGACCCCTTGGGTTCCTGCTTCAACATCATGGTCTCTGACACTTCCTGGGGCTGCCAGCACATTTTGCACAGCCTCAGGACCACACATGATGCCCATGGCCACTAGATTTCTGTGCCCTAAGATCTACCAGCCCATCCTTCCCCTGGCACTGAAGCGAAAGCAAGGGGTCGGGAAGGCAGATGGCATGTGCCATGAAATATTTAGCTAAGCAATGGAGCTATGAGACTCAGCTAAGAAAGTGCCCGAATGCATGTGAACCCTGCTGGTTATGGCGCTGGAAAAGGACACTGAGTTTCTCCCTCCCTGCAGGGATGTATAACTTGGTAACATTTAAAAATGTGGGTCTGATCTGTATCTGTATCTATCTCTCTATCTATCCCTATGTGTATGTATGTATTTATATATGTATATGTGTATTTGTGTATCTGTGTATTTTTGTATATGTAAATATGTATTTGGACATTGCCTCTCTATTTTCTTCTTTTCATTTCTCAAATAGGGCACAAGCTCCTAACTGGGAGCTCAGGGCAGGGTGGAGGGTTGCCAGATGTCTGCCAGACATTTCTCTTTTTAGTTTTGTTTTGCCAAAGCTTAAAATCACAGAGATGGAGAGTTTTGGGGAGAGGAGTACCTCTGAGACAGAAGCGAAGTGAGAGAGCCTTTGAAAAGACTATTCAAAACAGTCTTTGAATAAAACGATTTCCATGGACCAGAAGCAGAAGAGCATTCTGAGATTCAGGGGAACCAGCGCCCTGCTCCCTGGCAGGGCCCAGACCCAGAGGGGTGACGAGCACACCAAGGGGCAGAGCGAGGTGCTTCTCAACCTCACCGCGATCCCCCAACCTCCATGTGTGGACTGAGCAGCAGCCCCAGGCCTGAAGGGACGGGTAGACTGGGATGATGTGTGTCTCCATGGCAACCAGTGTGGTCTGGTGACTCACAGCTCGTAGATGCTGGGGAGTCAGGGGAAGGACTGGGGGATGGGGGACTCTCCCAACACCTCGGTGCGAGGAAAAGACCTGTTTGCGTAGGGATGGGGGAGCTCGGAGAACTGCAGCATGGAATAGTCACAGTTGAAATTAAGCCGCTTGGAAGCAAATAAAGGAATTTCATACTTATTCTACATCTGAGTCTGTGGCCTGTGATTCATTTATTCCTTTGACAGCTGAAAAACAAAAATCTATATTTTCCCCGTGAGTTGTCCAATGCATACTAAGCGTCCAGGTAATTGTGGATGCACTCTCTATTGTTTTGTTGTAGCTACCATCCGTATTCCATGGCGCCTGTGAAAGGATGGGCCATCTACATCAGTACGTGTTTGCATTTCTTCTCTTCTTGGACCTTTATTAAAACTAGGCTTTAAAACAACACTGAGGATTACTGCATTATCCAAGACGCCAACCTCTGACACATGTCAGAGGTTTAGATCTGCAGGCAAGTCTTCTGAGGAGCCTGCTCCTTGATACCTTTAATTGTTACCATTGTTGTCAAGTTACAAGAGAGCTAAGGTAGCAACAGCAAGAAGCTGTATCTGCTTAAATCTCCGAGCTGAGCCCAGCTTTTATGCTAAAGAGCAAACTTGGGACTTCCCTGGTGGTCCAGTGGTAAAGAATCCACCTTCCAATGCAGGAGACGTGGATTCGATCCCTGGTCAGGGAACTAAGATCCCACATGCCACAGGGCAACTAAGCTCGTGAGCCACAACTACTAAGCTTGCGTGCCTCAACTAGAGAGCCTGTGTGCCGCAAACTACAGAGCCCATGCACCCTGGAGCCTGCGCGCCACAACTAGAGAAGAGAAAACCCGCACGCCACAAGTGGACAGAAGCCTGTGTGCCGCAGCTAAGACCCAACGCAGCCCAAAATAAATAAATAATAAATCTTTTTTTTTTTTTTAAAAAGAGCAAACTTTGTAACCAATAAGGCATTTCAGACGTAAGTAGGTCTTGGATGGTTTGTTCCTCTAAAGATGGGATGCAGACCTTATTTTTCTTTAAGTTAGGTCGGTTACAGCCATTTCACTGGGGAGACCAAAGCAGAGATGGTGGAGGATGTGAAAATTGTTTCTTGCTTAATGAATGAAGCTGGCGTGAGGGCAGAAAAACTCATTGGCAAAGGGAAGGGGACTTCTGTGCAAGTCGGGGTATGAATTAGTTTTGTTTTTTTTTTTTTCACGTGTCTATGCCACTTTTGGTGGAGAAGGCCTGTATGAGAGATTTGAAATAACGGAGCTCAGTGTACATTCCTCAAAACAAATTTACATTTATGTTAGAAATCTCAAAAGTGCACATTCTTTCAAATTTAGCCGCAGCACTCACTGAAATGTGCTGATGTCTACAAATATGAATTTCTTTTTATGGTGCACTTTTATCCACTTTTAAAAATGTGGTTTTTAGTGTACATTTGCCAAAAAAAAAAAAAAAAATCAATTCTGATAACCCGAACCACAACGTAGTAACTTAACCTCTAACTGGAGGGTGATGTAAGCCAAATACTCAGTAACCGTGCTTCCTTCCTCGCCCTGACTTTTAAAGAAAAGCAATGCTTCGAAAACAGGATGAAGGCAACTCAAAGTCTGGGCTGGTCTCCTTCTGACAGCAGGTAGTTCTGGGTTCTCAGTTCTCAGTTCAAAGCCAGGTGTTCGGCTGGTGTCTCCTCGGAGTTGTTCCATGGCACGGACCACGGCTCATCATCGCAGGCAGGAGTCTCAACTAAAGACAGTGCAGTGTTTTTAGGAGGAAGGTTTAAAGCACGATTTTAATTTCTCAGCATGACAAAGCTCACATTTCACTAAATGGCCTGGCCTGACTTAATCCCGAGTTCATCAAATCCAGCTTTACTTTTTTTTTCTGTTTCTATCAACACTTTTCACTTTGGATAGAGACCATGAAGGAGCCAACCTGAGGACAGCAGGATTCTGGAGGGTTTGTCACGAGGGTGACATTTCTGTCTAAATATCACATTGGCCACGCCAAGTAAAAAGGGATTTGGCTAAAGCAAACGCGGGCGCCTCTGTAAATGTCAGAGACCACGCTGACCAGCGTTTGGGGGGACATCCTCAGAACCCTGCCCCTGGAGCCTGGTCTTTATTTTCATTTCTCCTAATGCTGTTTGAGATGTAGCCTACTCCCCCGCCCCCGGCATTGATTAGCTCACATGACCTTGTGGCAGGACACACATTAGCTCATGTGGGCTTCGCCTGTGGGCTGTTAGCAGGAGTGGGGAGCCCATGGGGGGCGATTTTCCTTTTCCCTCCCCCTCCCCCTGGAGCAGCCACTGCACATGTGTCTCAGCTCCAGCCTCTCACGCGGCCCTTCTTCCCGAGAGAGCACGATGGGGTCTGAGGGAACGGGGTTGAGGGAACGAACGGTGGGCCTCATGCGGGCGTCACTCTGTGTCTCCGGTTTGGTCCCACTCTTCCTTTCAGAACACTGTTCATTTTGAGTTGAGACCGGTTAGGCAGGTATTGAAACAAAACCACCTTTGGTTTTGTGCAAAAGACTCGAGGTCTGTAGGGAGTTTTGGAGGGTCATCACGTGTTGTTCATGGTTCAGTTCAATTTCATACAGAAACCAGGGAAATGCCGGGAGGTGGCTGCATCTGGAGGGAGGCGAACCTCAGCCAGACTGTGCTTCGCTCTTGCCCGGCCTCTTCCGAGCCTCCTGCCCTGCACCACAGTTATGCTCTCGCTGGGGAAGAGGAACTCTGCTTGGCTTCTTGTGCATGGCTGGTTGTCCTAGAAGCTGCTGCTCTTTTTTTTTTTTTTTTTT
>NC_041216.1:21984008-22013867 GCF_002837175.3 Physeter macrocephalus
GGGACTTCCCTGGTGGTCCAGTGGTAAAGAATCCGCCTTATAGTGCAGGAGACGTGGATTCGATCCCTGGTCAGGGAACTAAGATCCCACATGCCACAGGGCAACTAAGCTCGTGAGCCACAACTACTAAGCTTGCGTGCCTCAACTAGAGAGCCTGTGTGCCGCAAACTACAGAGCCCATGCACCCTGGAGCCTGCGCGCCACAACTAGAGAAGAGAAAACCCGCACGCCACAAGTGGACAGAAGCCTGTGTGCCGCAGCTAAGACCCAACGCAGCCCAAAATAAATAAATAATAAATCTTTTTTTTTTTTTTAAAAAGAGCAAACTTTGTAACCAATAAGGCATTTCAGACGTAAGTAGGTCTTGGATGGTTTGTTCCTCTAAAGATGGGATGCAGACCTTATTTTTCTTTAAGTTAGGTCGGTTACAGCCATTTCACTGGGGAGACCAAAGCAGAGATGGTGGAGGCTGTGAAAATTGTTTCTTGCTTAATGAATGAAGCTGGCGTGAGGGCAGAAAAACTCATTGGCAAAGGGAAGGGGACTTCTGTGCAAGTCGGGGTATGAATTAGTTTTGTTTTTTTTTTTTCACGTGTCTATGCCACTTTTGGTGGAGAAGGCCTGTATGAGAGATTTGAAATAACGGAGCTCAGTGTACATTCCTCAAAACAAATTTACATTTATGTTAGAAATCTCAAAAGTGCACATTCTTTCAAATTTAGCCGCAGCACTCACTGAAATGTGCTGATGTCTACAAATATGAATTTCTTTTTATGGTGCACTTTTATCCACTTTTAAAAATGTGGTTTTTAGTGTACATTTGCCAAAAAAAAAAAAAAAAAATCAATTCTGATAACCCGAACCACAACGTAGTAACTTAACCTCTAACTGGAGGGTGATGTAAGCCAAATACTCAGTAACCGTGCTTCCTTCCTCGCCCTGACTTTTAAAGAAAAGCAATGCTTCGAAAACAGGATGAAGGCAACTCAAAGTCTGGGCTGGTCTCCTTCTGACAGCAGGTAGTTCTGGGTTCTCAGTTCTCAGTTCAAAGCCAGGTGTTCGGCTGGTGTCTCCTCGGAGTTGTTCCATGGCACGGACCACGGCTCATCATCGCAGGCAGGAGTCTCAACTAAAGACAGTGCAGTGTTTTTAGGAGGAAGGTTTAAAGCACGATTTTAATTTCTCAGCATGACAAAGCTCACATTTCACTAAATGGCCTGGCCTGACTTAATCCCGAGTTCATCAAATCCAGCTTTACTTTTTTTTTCTGTTTCTATCAACACTTTTCACTTTGGATAGAGACCATGAAGGAGCCAACCTGAGGACAGCAGGATTCTGGAGGGTTTGTCACGAGGGTGACATTTCTGTCTAAATATCACATTGGCCACGCCAAGTAAAAAGGGATTTGGCTAAAGCAAACGCGGGCGCCTCTGTAAATGTCAGAGACCACGCTGACCAGCGTTTGGGGGGACATCCTCAGAACCCTGCCCCTGGAGCCTGGTCTTTATTTCCATTTCTCCTAATGCTGTTTGAGATGTAGCCTACTCCCCCGCCCCCGGCATTGATTAGCTCACGTGACCTTGTGGCAGGACACACATTAGCTCATGTGGGCTTCGCCTGTGGGCTGTTAGCAGGAGTGGGGAGCCCATGGGGGGCGATTTTCCTTTTCCCTCCCCCTCCCCCTGGAGCAGCCACTGCACATGTGTCTCAGCTCCAGCCTCTCACGCGGCCCTTCTTCCCGAGAGAGCACGATGGGGTCTGAGGGAACGGGGTTGAGGGAACGAACGGTGGGCCTCATGCGGGCGTCACTCTGTGTCTCCGGTTTGGTCCCACTCTTCCTTTCAGAACACTGTTCATTTTGAGTTGAGACCGGTTAGGCAGGTATTGAAACAAAACCACCTTTGGTTTTGTGCAAAAGACTCGAGGTCTGTAGGGAGTTTTGGAGGGTCATCACGTGTTGTTCATGGTTCAGTTCAATTTCATACAGAAACCAGGGAAATGCCGGGAGGTGGCTGCATCTGGAGGGAGGCGAACCTCAGCCAGACTGTGCTTCGCTCTTGCCCGGCCTCTTCCGAGCCTCCTGCCCTGCACCACAGTTATGCTCTCGCTGGGGAAGAGGAACTCTGCTTGGCTTCTTGTGCATGGCTGGTTGTCCTAGAAGCTGCTGCTCTTTTTTTTTTTTTTTTTTTGCGGTACGCGGGCCTCTCACCGTTGTGGCCTCTCCCGTTGCGGAGCACAGGCTCCGGACGCGCAGGCCCAGCGGCCGCGGCTCACGGGCCCAGCCGCTCCGCGGCACGCGGGATCCTCCCGGACCGGGGCACGAACCCGTGTGCCCTGCCGCGAACCCGCGTCCCCCTGCATCGGCAGGCGGACTCCCAACCACGGCGCCACCAGGGAAGCCCGAAGCTGCTGCTTTTGATAGTGAAGTGCGTCGAGTCGGCGTGTACCTGCATCTCCCCTGCCCCCCTAGCTCCTGGGTGCCTGGCATCCTGCCCAGAACCGTGCCCAGGCTCCTGCAGGTCCTGCTGCCACGGTTTTCCATTCCTCTCAGTCTTGATACGTCTGTCTCTTCTATCAGGCTGTGGCCACTGGTGGGAAGAAGCCACGCGGATCACACCGTGGTCCTCTACATCCCCGTGTTTCCAGCCTGGCCATACCAAGTCCATCATACTGCTGTCTGTGGAACGAACAAATGCCAGGCCTGGACACCACTAGGACTTGTGTCACCCACGGGCCACACTGGACGCACCATCTGAAGTTCTCTGTCTCCATCTTGTCCTCTTGTCATCAGGCTGTTCACGTCACTATGTCCTCCCTCACCCCATCTGCACAGCATCTTTCTGTTGCCACCTGTGGTATGACAGAGGAGAAACCTGTGCTGGATACCTGGGCCCACGGAAAGCATCCATGCCATCCTGTGGCTCTGCGGGTACCTGGGAGCACTCTATGGCTCCAGCTTCATGCTTGGCACGGAGAATCCTTTGAGACTGTCCCAGGCCCATCCGCTCCTCGCTCAGACATTTCTCCTGATGCTGAGTCATACCAGATGCAGGGGACTCCAGGGTCTTCCTGGTTTTCTGAGGTCCATCTGTGGGCTGGTTTGCCCCCAACTCTCTGAGGCTCCCAGAGTGTTTCCCCTGATTAGGGCCCACTGGCACCCACATTTTCTCTGCTTCCCCTCTTACTCTTTCCTCCTCTGGATGGTAGGATGTTCACCACTGAGGTTTCCATAGCTTCTGTCTTGTGCGCCGGCCTAAGCTCTTGAAATTCAAAGGTCAAAAGTAGACTTGGCTCTGTCCCAGGTCAGCTTTTCCCAAGGGCACTGGACGCTATGGGGGTGGGAATACCTGGGGGAGGAGCGGAGCCTCAACTGATGACAGACACCTGCGGGGCACCTGTCTCCCGGCACACTCAAGTCCCTGCTGTGTCTGCTGCTCTCGGCTGCTCTGCTCAACACCTGCTTTTTGCCTCCTTTTTTCTGCGACGGTGTCATGCTTCCCGCATTTCCCCCCCGCCAAAGAACTGGCCTTTGAGGCCATGTAATGCAAAGCAGAAGCCTCCTTTTTCTCCAAACCTCTAAACCATGCCTCCGTCCTACGCACGGCCCCTCCGCTCCTTCTCCATGGAGTTCATCTTGAGCTGCGTAGCCAGGGGCTCTTCCTTTGACTCTAGAAACTTTTTGTTGCTTATTAAACATAAAATGAATTTCCAGTTATTTAGAACCACAGCCAGTCAGCGCTGAATGGGACTCAGAGGCTCAGATTATTTCTCATCTCCACCTCCCTCATCCCCTCTTCTCCATTTTGTGGCTAAGAAAACACTGCTCAGAGGGACAAGATACCTGCCAAGTTTGTATAGGGTCCCAGGACCAAGAGGATCACAGAAGGTGATCAGCACAGACGATGTTTTACTTTCATACCTCTTTCCGGCAATTTTAGTGACAGCATGTTCCAGCATAGTTACAGCATAAAAGCACCTGTGTTGGCTTTCGAACTATGAATGACTAGCATTTATTGAACACCTAGTATTTGCCTAGAAGTGTGAATAACTCTCACAATAGAGTATATCTATCTGTGGCGCCGCCTGATGAGCCCATTTTACTGATAAGGACACAGAGGTTGTGGCCCAAGGACAGGCAGCAGGCACACACGGGAAGCGAGACGCGAGGCCTGGTCTCTGCGGCTTCAGGGCTGGAGTTCTCACCAGCGACATCATACAACAGCAATGGAAGGACTGCACTGATCATCCCAAATATGGTAGATCAAGAGATGAGAGCAGGGCATCTCTTCCTTGGCAAATCCATCGCTTGGAACACTAACAGGCTTACATTGCTAACGCTTTCTCACTTTCCCTTTAAAAATGCCTTCCAATAGACTCCAGCTCTCTGATAATGACAGATATTGACTACACCATTGGTAGATGAATAAGCTAAGGCCAGAGCGGCTAAGAGGCTTGTTCAAGGTCTTACAGCCAATCAGTGGCAGATCTTGGACCTGAATCAAGGACTCTGATCCCAAATAGAGTGAGTTAAAGAACCTAAAACACCCATCACTAGTTCTGGAGCACACAGTAGGTGTTTGGCAAAATTAGCTTCGTTTCCTTCTCTCTTTTTCCCTCACGTGGTTCCCAAGGGCTGAGCACACGCTTACGGTTAAAGCAATCTATATTCTCCGCATTGTTTTAGGCAATGAAAAATTGTGAAGCCATCCAGCCACTCTGCTGCTGTTGAAAAATAATCACTGGATGATGGTCCCCTTGGCAGCTCTCTGGGCCTGGTATTTAAGCAGCATCCAGTTCCAAAGAACTGCCCTTTAAAAGGAGATTAGAATTGCACATCCACCGTGGTGTATGAGCTGGAAGATAAACAAATGTTCTTTTCCACCCAAATATTTCCAGCTTTTGCTTTAAGGTATTTCTCATGATTGGAGCCCAACGTGTTCTATATGCAGAACTGGGAGAGCTTAAGCTCATACTGTGAACCACAAACTGTGCAAAGGCAGTTCACTTTTGGTTCCTGAATTAGCCTTTTGGTTGCAAGTGACACGAACTGAGCACATAATCACAAGGGGTTTTTATTGGCTCATTAGTTGAAAAGTTGGGATAGCTTTAGCTTCAGGTATAGCTGGATCTAGGGTCTTCAACAATGTCTTTCTCTCCTCTCTCTCACTGTCTTCCTGCCTGCTTTCTTC
Organism: Physeter macrocephalus; assembly: GCF_002837175.3. Lineage (NCBI taxonomy): Eukaryota > Metazoa > Chordata > Mammalia > Artiodactyla > Physeteridae > Physeter > Physeter macrocephalus. The sequence continues at coordinate 21,989,198 of NC_041216.1, forward strand.
TGTGTTGGCTTCACTCTCACAGATGCTCTCCCTCATGGTGGCACGAAGATCACTACCTACAGTAGCAACATGAGTACCGTCCACCAGCCAGGCAACTCCCAAAGGAAAGAAGAGCTCTGTTTCCCGACAGCTTGTATAAAATCACAGAATTGATTCTCATTGGCCTGACTCGGATCACATGATCATCTCTGAGCCAATCACTGTGGCTAGGGAAGGGAAAACACTGATTGGTCAGGCCTGGGTCATGTGCCTCTCTCTGGATCCAAGTGGTGGGGTGGGTCCACTGAAACCACTATGACCTGCTAGTAAGCAAGGATGATTCTCTCAAGTGAAACCAAAATTCTGTTACCAGAGAAATAGTGAATGAATGCTTGGCAGGCAGAACAACAGATGACCACCGCAATTAGATTCCTTACTTCTCAGAGAACACAGATGATTCCAAAAAAAATTTCGCTGACTGCTTTTTCTCACCAAGAAAGTCATGTGCAGAAATTCAAGGGAATGGAAAGGAGAGGAAGCCTGGTCCCAGTTAAGAAGGCAGAGCTGTGGCTGGGAGAAGTTAAGGAACTAAGAGATAAGGACGGATTCGTTTCTCTTCCTTGAAACTATGAAGGTGAGACGGCACAGCACCTGTCCTAAGGGAGCTGCTGACTGGGAACAGTCAGAGCCGCAAACCTACAGGACAATATACCTCGACACAACTACATTGCTTTAACATCAGTCACTCTCTCCTAAGCCCTTTATTCGGTGAATGTTGAGGGCGTACTGTGTGCTCAGGTGCTGTTTGGGCCTTAGGGATACAGGGCTAAAGACAGGCAGAAGAAGACAGACACGATTCCTGCTCTCGGAGCTTATGTTCTAGTTGGGAGAGAAACAAAACAAACCAGGGAACCTGTTCGTGAGCAGAAACACTTCATATATGTGTGACAAGTGCCTGGAAGAAAGTCAAGCAGGGTGACGTGTAAGAGAGTGACTGGAGATGGAAGTGAGGGGCCCTTTGGACAGTCAGCAAAGACATCAAGAGGTGGTCACGGCTGAGACTTAAGGATAAACAGCCAAGAAGACCCCATGGAGATGAGGGCTCCAGGCAAAAGCCCTGAGGCAGGAATAGATGCCACGTGGTTGAGGACCAGAAATAGGGTCAACCGACTGGAGCACGGTGAGTGGTGGAGGTAGAAGAACAAAAGGACAGAGAGGAGGTAGAAGCCAGATCTTATATGGAGGATTCTGCTTCTGAATTTCCCCAGTGCTTTATTTACGGGCCTGTTCTGTTGCTACATGCAGTGGGAATGAGAGCCAGTTCCGCGTCTGATTCAGACAAGGTTAGGTCTGCCCCCACCTCTCCTATGGCACTCACGCTGCCTGTCATCTACCTATCAGACACTCCGTGAGTACTTCCTAGCGTGAGAGAGTGTGGTCCAGTGGAAAGGACTGGGTTAGAATCCTGGTTCTGCCACCTTGTAGCTGAGGAACACTGGACAGATCTCTTAAACTCACTGGACCTCTCATCTGAAAGTCGGATAATATGGATCTCATAGAGTGTTTTCAAAACGAAGCAAGATCATGTGGGAGGGAATTCATAGTGAAAACTCTTTCATTAAATAATAGTTTTTCTTCCTGATTTCACTGGCAAGAATGGGAATTATGGCCTAGCATCAGGTGGGTTTGGTGAAAAATCTGCCTTCCTAATTTTTGTTCATTCTAGAAGACCGCACACATGGGGATATCAGCTTGGAAATGGAGCATATAGTGGGGAATAAAAAGGATAAAAAGAAGGTAAGAAGATCAGAATGGCGCAGTATACACATGAATGATGACAACAGCAAAAGCAATAATTACCTTTAGCTCACATTGTGAGCCAAGGATGGGCTAAGTCTTTCTGTATGCCATCTGATATAAGCCATCAACGTGAAACAATGGCCCTAATCAAACATCAACCCTATCAGACAGGTTGGTTTGTTAGTCCCATTTTATGAATGAGTTTCAGGAAGGAGGCACAGGAAGATGAAACCACTTGTTAAGACTGTATAAGTAGTAAATGGTTGAGCCCGTCCTACCCTGACTCCCTCGGTGAAATTATTAATCTGGGCACAGATCCTTGCTATGTTTTTGCTTTTTCTTTTTCCTTTGCTCAGATGGTTCTTATTCCTCAAAAATCCCAGCGTCCTCTGGCTTCAACTGGATAAATGTGCAGCACCTTCAAATGAGGAAATTAATGATACTGAACCTCAAAAAAATTTTTTTAAGGAATGAAAGACACCCCTGAGAATGGCTGCCTAATTGTAGCAACCCGCTACATTAATGCTGAAAAACTCATTTACAATTTGGCTATTAAATGACAAACCGTTACCACCCTTTTTATTGCTTTATATTCCCTGACAAATTTCTTATGTAATTACCTTGCATAACAGTATCACTTTAGGATGTAAAGTTGAAATAAGGTCCCTATTTTAAAATGCTCACTATTGTATGTTTTCAATATCTAGTTTATGTAAAACATCCGGCATTGAGAATGAAGTTTTCTCTTTTGTTAACCAGGGATCAATAAATAGGTTTGTCATCCCTTATTTCATGAATCTGATTCTCTTTTGCCCTCTCCAGCCCATTACAGAGAGGGAGAAACTGGACCTAGAGGTTGCCCGTTCTTCAGCTTGGCAACTCACTTGTTGAAAACAGTTGGGGATGATGAAAATGGCTACTGTTCCCAGCCGCTCAGTGAGTCTGGGCCCAGGTTTAAACAGAAGCATATCCACGAAAGAATGGGGATTTATGGGTGACTTGAACAATTTGTCCCTGCTGCTGCTTTTGACTGTGGGATTCAGAGGAATCTCCCAGACAAGGATTGGAGGTGGGGCGGGCAGCTGCTAGCACGGAGGCATAAGACAATAAGATATATACAATGCCCAAAGGAGACGCCAGTTCATACCAGTACTCCTTTTCCTAAAGGCAGAAGAAATTGGACTTGTTTCCAAGGGAAAGGGGCAGAGGAGTGAACCTGGAGAGGTGCCCAAGGAGGCTGGCATTCGCATTGCTCTGGATAACGAGACAGGGGAATCAAACTGTAAAGAGATCTTTCCTAAGTAAACTCAATCCCATGTGATATTTTCTTCACTTTTTAGTTCCTGGGGCTGATTTGGAAGACAACCTGGGGAGGACTGCACTCCAAACCCGCCTGCTTTTCAGTCCCAAGAAAGAGAGGTATGCTGCTTCTCTCAGCAGGAAAAGAAGAGTCTGCCTGATTACCTACGTGAGGTGTCATTGGAGAGTACGGTCTCCATTGTCAGATCTGAATAAACTTGTACCTCTTTGCAAATACTGTCATGAATAGGAATAAGACAGTCTGCCATGTGACTTTATCTCTGTCTTAATTTCTCTCATAAACTCAGACAGGTGGAATCTGGGCAGAGAATGCGCCGCTAAGGGTTGGAAGAACGGCCAGCAGGCCCTGGATTGCTGTGTGACCTTGGGTAGGAGCTTGCCCTTCTCGCAGGCTCTTTTCTTGCCTGTGAAATTAGGGGATTGGGGCTGATGGGTGCTCAGGAAGCCTTTCTTGAGTCAATGATTCATAGCATGCTGATAGTCCAATGTCCTGAATCTTCCTATGCAGCTAATTCAGTGGTTTTCAAAGGGGCGTTCTCAGTGCCACCCAGGGGACATTTGGCGATGTCTGAAGACATTTTTGGTTGTTACGCTGAGTAGAGAGGGCTACCGGCACCCTGTGGGTAGAGGCCAGGGATGCTGCTTAACGTTCTACAATGCACAGGACAGTCCCCACAGCAAAGAATTATCTGGCCCCAAATGTCAATAGTGCTGAGTTTGAGAAACACTGCCTTAAACCATCAATTAGACGTCAACTCACATCATCCCTCCAAGTCAACATGCATCCATAGGAGACGTCCTGGGTAAACTTCCTCCCCATGCACCCTGAACACACAGCAAGCCATCCTAAGCACTACGTCTGTGCGAATTCCTAGGGGGAAAGACACTCCATGAATCTGGGAGCACCTGGGATGGAAACGTGCATTTGCACCAGTAGGGAGAAAAGCAGAGTGCCTTCCATGTTTCCTCTGGGAGGAAAAGTCTATCTTGACCTCCCTTGCTGCCCTCTGAAAAATTCTTCTGTGGCCTCCCCCAGCTTCCGGAGTTATGCAGAGAGGATAAACAGCTTTGTTTCAGTCTTCAGAATTCTAGTGTTTAAACGAATGTATTTATTTAGGCTGAATGCGGTCTTCCACCCAGAACATTGTGAATCTTTCTTCAGGAGCCCAGAGTGAAATCAGCCTCCCCAGTCTGGCTTTTAACATGTGATCGTCGAAGCCGCTGGTTTCCACTCTCTGCATTAACAAGACCTGCCTTTTGTGGATCATTTAATATTTATCCAAAATATTTGACACACATACAATGACATAATCGCTCAGTCCCTTAGCCCGACATGGTTGCATAAGCACCTACCAGCTTTAAAAATCTACATTTTTCAGAATATGTTGTCAGTTAGTATAATGTATTCTGGAGCATAGATCTCTTGCCAAAATAATTCCGCCGGCGAATGATAAATGTGTTGTGATTATTTCTTCTGCTTTTGTGAAAGCATACAGTAGGGATAGTGTCTTGAAAGCAACACACAGACCAGAGGAACACAGTGCTTCTTTGTTCGGTTCTGCCATATTTAGAATTCGTTCCCTAAATTCTTTCCTCAAACTCTCTTTTACTAGTTGCTACTCCCTGAAGGGACTGGTGCTGGCAATGGAAGGCTGTGTTCAGCTAATCAGTTCTTCTTGGCTCCAGTATGTGTCTCTTTTAGTGAAGCCCACAAGAACTTAATGAACTGCTGTGTCTCTCCTGGTAAAGGTCACTGTAGCTCAGGTTTTAAAGTAATCTCATCTTTCCAAACTGGCTTGACAGATGGAAAAATCCAGAGCCCCAGATGTCTGCTATTTCTGGCTTCTTCCAGGGTAAATGGGAATGAATATCACATGGAGCTTGGAAACTGGGATTCCCCCAAAGAGCTCTAAAGCACATGATGTTTGATTAAAAACGTAAATGGTCAACTTGTAGAGTGTTGGCCAAGGCTACAGAATTAAGGAGGATCACCAAAGACCACCAAAATCACCATGTGTCTTGACCACCAGAGAGACCTCTTGGGCGACTTAAGTCAACGTGTGCATTTGAGAAGCTTCCCTCGGCATAAAAAGCAGATGATGGTCTGCTCCAGTAGCAAACAGTCATCCTTGATTCTCCAGTTTCCCTCCCTCCACCCTTCCCCATCCACTACAAGCTCTGTTGGCTCTACCTCCAAAGCATCTCCTGAACTAGTCTACTTTGCTTCAACCTTACAGTTACTCTCGTCCAAGCCACCATCCATCTTTTTCCTGAATGTCTACAATAACTCTCTCCCACTCTCCCACAATCCATTTTCCACACAGCAGCCAGAATAATCTTTTAAAAATGTGAATCAGTTCATGTCACTCCCTGCTTAAAGCCCACCAATGACTTCCTATTGTTCTTAGAATTGATTCCTGAGGGCTCACTATGTAGGGTTGCCTGATGTAGCAAATAAAAATACAGAGGCCCAGATACATTTGAACTTCAGATAACCAACGAACACTTTTTTTTAAAAGTGTAAGTATGTCCCTTGCAATATTTGGGATGTACTTACACCAAAAAATTATTTGCTGTTTATCCAACATTCAGTGTAACTGGACGTCCTGCATTTTATTTGGCAGCCTTACTCACCAGACTGCCTATGGCCTGGCACCTGCCTACTTTTCCATCTTCATCTCACACTCCTCTTCCTCTCACTCGCCCGAACATCATTAGCCTCCAAGATTTCAAGCCTTTCCAGCTTCTGGGCCTTTGTACTAATGTCTCCCTCTGCCTGGAAAGTTCTACTTTTGGCTCTTTGTGTGGCTTTCTCCTTTTCATTTTCAGGTCTCAGCTCAAATAGCCCTCCTTAGAAAAGTCTTTCTTGATCACTCTCTCCAAAAAGGACCCCTTTCCCCATCCCCTAGAGCTCTTTATCATCTCATATTGGTTCTTTTGTTTTTTTTTAAATAAATTTATTTATTTTTTGGCTGCGTTGGGTCTTCGTTGCTGGGCGTGGGCTTTCTCTAGTTGCGGCGAGTGGGGGCTACTCTTCATTGTGGTGCGCGGGCTTCTCATTGCGGTGGCTTCTCTCTGTTGCGGAGCACGGGCTCTAGGTGTACGGGCTTCAGTAGTTGCAGCACGCGGGCTCAGTAGTTGCAGCACGTGGGCCCTAGAGTGGACAGACTTCAGCAGTTGTGGCACGTGGGCTCAGTAGTTGTGGAGCACGGGCTTAGTTGCTCCACAGCATGTGGGATCTTCCCGGACCAAGGATCGAACCTGTGTCCCCTGCAGTGGCAGGCGGATTCTTAACCACTGCGCCACCAGGGAAGTCCCTCACGCTCTTTTATTTTCTTCATAAGGTGAGTCTATATTTATTTTTCATCTGCTTGCTTGCTTTTGGCCTGCCTCTTCTAGGGGAAGAGGAACAGGGCTTTGTCAGTCTTGTTCCAGAGTCTGACACAGGCCTGGTGCATGGCAGAAGCTCAGGGAATAATTTGTGAATGAGTGAATGAATGTTTATCCTTTTGCTCTTAGAATAAAATCCAGTCTTTTCCATGGCCTACAAGGCTCTTTGCCTTTCTGTTTAATATCATCTCAGATGGAGTCCTTTCTAAGGAAGTCTAGAACATGTAAAGGCCACAGCAGTTTCATCCATTTGGTGAAACAGATCATATCCACCTCCACAATGGACAAGCCACATTGGTTGGTGGAAAGACTGTCAGCTTGGGCGGTAGAAATATCTGGGGTCGAATCTCAGCTTTGACTTTGGCTAAGTCACTTCCTCTTTGAGCCTCAATTTCCTTATTTATATTACAGGGATATCCAGGCATCATTTGTAGGAATAGAGTGAAAAATTAAATGCAAAGATATGTGTAAGCCACCAGTATGGGGCCTGGCACACAGTTGGCCCTTAATAAATAGATGTTGAATTTGCCCATCACAGAGGGCTCTCTCAGATACCTTGGTGGTACACTGTGCTTCAGAGGCTGTTAAAACCCTCCACGTACAGTGGAATCTCCTGCTAACGCTATACACCTCTCCTTTCTCACTGCCCTGTCAAACTATTGTCTGTGATCCTTGCACCATTTCCACTGGTTCCAGTAAGCTCTTAGCTCTGTTTGTACAGCTCTGTGTTGTCTGCTTTCTTAGAGGATAGGACAGGCAGGGGTTGATCCCAGAAAGACCCTTTCTAGTCTCCGGCTTGCACCCAGGTTGGTACCCATTCCTGTCTGATCAGGTGCTGCTCCTTAAATATCCTTCAGGCTGGATCTGCCACAGATGTTGCCGTTGCCATGGTAACTATTATGGCCGAGATTTTCTCAAACTGTGAAGGGAGAATAGCAGAGGTCCAAAGAGCAAACATAATTACTATTATACTGGGCTTCAAGTGCTCCACATAAACGTTGGATGACGCATACCTGGACGCCTGGGTCCTTTAAACCCTCTTCTTATGATAACCAGTGACGTCATATGGATTTGTTGGCTAGTGGAGAGAACTTCCATTGAAACCAGGCCATTCACTAGGTTTTTGTTATGCTGTAATCAAAAGTTGTTATCCATCTTTTAGGAAATTTTCTTTTGAAGTTTGAAATCGTTTTATTAAGATCTTAAAGTACATCCATAGTTTATTATTATAGTTTTAACTTTGGTGTGGCGATTTTAAAACATGCCCAGAAATTCTCACCCTCTCACTGAGAGGTGAGAAATATGTCTCCACTCCTTAAATCAGGGAACAAGTAAGTTTGGTAACTTACTTGTCACCAGCGGTATGCAGTGGAAGTGACCCCTGATGCTATGTGACTTCCAAGGCCGCTTCACAAAAGGCCTTGCTTGCACTTGTTTTTGGAGTCCTGATTGTCACATAAACTTGCCTGCCCTGAGGCCACCATGCTGTGAGGAAGCTCAAGCCGCTTGGAGAGATCACAGGTAGATGCTTCAGCTGACAGCCCCTGTGGAGGTCCCAGTCATAGACAGCTGGCATTAGTCACCAGACACGTGGCACCTCCATATGTCGCATATTCCCACCTGGGACATCATCAAGCAGAGACAAGCTGTTCCTACTATGCCTTGCCTGTATTTCTGATCCCCAGAACCTGAGAGCCTAACTAAAAAGATCCTTTTAAGCCAATAAGGTTTAGGATAACTTGTTACTCAGAAATAGTATCTGGAACAGATGGGCTGGCTGTCATTGGTTGTCTCAGGGGCACCAGAAATTCAGCCTGTCCAACATGGAACCACGACTTTGTCTCTCCTGGTACAACCTGATGGCTTTGCACGAACACCCTTGGGCTCTCCTGGGGTAATATTCCCAATGCCATTTAAAACAAAGTCCTTCACTTTCAGGAATAATGATGCCTTAGGGACTCCTGCAACAATGGGGGAGGATGGGGGGGCAGGCAGCACTGTGGGAGGCATGGTACTGGGGCCACAGGAATTGGGTCCATTTGAGGGGCGTCTTGGGAAGATTTCGTTCTGAGCGTGGGACTTCAAACCTTCATTAGGCCTTCAGAGCCTTTATGGGGCACCAGAGTAAAGTGCCCATGGGTATAACTGTTGAGTGAATTCCATCAATGCAGGATTCATTGCCCTGAGGCTTTCAATTAGGAAAAGAAATATGGTTTCAATTTGGGATTGAAAAGACCGCCCTCCCTCATATCGATTTTGCTAGGTGGTGTCCATTTTAGCCAAAATCTTATATGAGTTCTGTTGTACTCTCGAAAAGAATTTGGTGTTATTGGTGTGTTCCCTGGTGGATGCACTCACCAAATATTTAGCATTTGATTCCTGGAATACAGGCTTTTGGGTCTTGCAGCCATCTCTCTGCAACTTTTGTTTCCATAGAAACTAATGTTTATGTTTATATCTATGCAGACTCTGTTTCTATCAGATTTTACTTCTTGGAGCAGCTGTTGTAAGTCTTTTCACCAAGATGGACGTTAGTGATAGGGAACAAAGCCCCCATTCTACTGAAATGAGCATTTTGTTCATCATCATTATGGGCTCAAAAGTCAGTGGTTCACAGTGAAAATAAAAGGGGTTCAAGGAGGGATCTCAAGCAGCAGCATGGTGTAGAAAGCAAGGGATCCAGGGCTGGAGATGAGGATCCTGTGTGTAATTAAACCCTTGCTCTGCAAATAAATAGGGACTCTCTGGATCTCTCTCCCTAGGGAAATCTAATACAATGTACATATTTAAGTGCCAATCTGTTCTCTGCAGCCAAAGGATATAGAAGCTAAATGGAAGGAAAATCTACGTTCAGAAAGCACCATTCTGGGCCTCTCATTTACGCTGATGCACCACCATGGGATGGCTAGTTAACTTTCTCCCGCGTCCTTACCAGGGCTTGGTCTAATAGTTCCCGAACTGCCTCCGAAAACAATACATTCAAAGTCTCCTTTGCAAAGCTGAGGCCACTGTCAAGTCTAACAGGCAGCCAATATATCTTTTCCTATTTAGTCTTTGCTTTGTCATGACTGACAATTTGTATGTACATAGACACAATTTTTTCCCTTATTTTGTTCATCCATTCAACAAACACTGAGTTGCCACACGTCCCGGATGCTGCGTTTGACAGTGAGCGATCACAACGAGAGCTAACATTTATCGAGAACTTACGGTGTGTCCGCCGTCTGTGCAATGCTTCCTCATTTAACCCTCACGACAACCATATAGGTAAACATGATGATGGCTCCCATTTTTACATCTGAAGAGGTGAAAGCCCAGAGGGTAATTTGCGGAGGTCACACAACGGGGGAGTGGCAGGCTAGGATTGGGGGCTCTAGGGTCTGCTGTCTAAACAACAATACCATGCGGTTCTCTTCCCTGCTCTGGAGTCAGTAGGCCAGTGGGAGAGACAAGTGTATAAAAACGATTACGGCACGTGCTACACAGTAATAGCATTACATGCCATATACGCCACCATAGAAACCTAGAAAAGACATGATTAAGCCTGCCTAGGGAAGTGTAGCAAGGCTTAAGAGAGGTGGGTTATATCAGCTGGGTCTTAAAGAATGACTAAGAATTCCTCAAGTAAGGAAAAAAATGTGCAGCCCAAGTGAAGGAAATAACCCAGTTTGTGCCATGGAGCACAAAAGGACAAGCTGGATGGTCTTTGTGGTCTTCCCTCCACTGGTTACCTAGTTAACTTTTTATTTTATTCTATTCTATTTTATTTATTGTAGTAAAATATATATACATATATATAAAATTTACCATCTTCACCATTCTTAAGTGTACAGTTCAGGGGCGTTAAGTACCTTCACACTGTTGTGCAGCCATCACCCCCATCCATCTCCAGAACTCTTTCACGATCCCAAACTGAAACTCTGTAACTATTAAACAGTAACTCCCCACTCTCCACCCCCCACCCCCAGTTCTCGGTCACCACTTTCCTGCTTTCTGACTCTATTCGACGACTTTAGCTGGAATCATACGGTGTTTATTTTCTGAGTCTGGCTCACTTGACTTAGCATGATGTCTTCAACCCTAGTGAACTTCTGAGGGTGTGGATTCATGTTTTCATTGCTGTAGTCAATACTGCCATACAGTTGTGGACGAGGTCACATGTCACAGCAGGAGGAAGTATAGTGGACATCTCTTGGCTTGTCTCCCCAGAACCTGTCTTCTAGGACCTGCCCCTCTTCCTCCTTCCATCCACTTGCTTACAAGGGGAGGAGCCATATTCAGACCTACCCTCCTGATCATGGTTGATCGGATCAGGATGGCCTCTGATCTAAGCTGGCCCAAAAGCCTCTTCTCTGGGAATTTGGAAACGGGACCAAAAGAATTCCACCACTATGGCTATTCTCGGAAATGGGGGAGACTTCAAGTGGTAACCTACTAAAGGTGGCTATTTCCCACCGGGGCGGCAGGGAAGCAAAGAAGCCCTTTTATAGAGTGAGAAGCAGAAAAAAGATGAAGGAGAAGCCTTCCTGAATTCCTTACTGAGCTGCAGTTTTTGCTGATGTTTCCTTCCTGAGGTTGAGCTTCTTACTGTCTTTGGGATCTAAGGGACACCCTGTAACCTTGAAATCAGATCTCCTTTCCGTGTACACTATCTCAAGTCACATTCTGTCACCCGCAACCAAGAGTTCCAGTTGATTCAGGAAGAATATAAAATCCCTGCTCTCCTAATCTCCACCTGAGCCACGAGCGCCGTCATTAGGGAGAAAGAAGAAACCCAATCTGCAGCTCTTTACCTGGGGGCAAAATTCTTGATCAATTGCAAAGAACTCTGAGACTTTTGAAAAGACGCCCCCAGACAATTACAAGGTGATACATTAATGCGAAGCTTTGACAGAAGATGAGTTGTTACAGAGGCATCTTCCTACAAATAACTCTTCCTCTCAGATTGCCCTCCTCTCTCCTTGGGCAGCAGCTACCATCACATCAGCTGCTTCCAGTCCATGCTGCACCTTCTCCTGACTTCCTTTCTAGAATTCAGTTTTCCAGCTAGAACTCACTTGTTGGAAATGCTTACTCAGTGCCTTCTTTCTCCACAAGCAGAATGCTTGTCATTAATCCTCATTATGCTGGTTTCATTTCTTTCCATGAATTCCCCTGCCTTTTCTAACATCCTGTAGTATTTTAACTCAAGGCCACTGGCTTTCTTAAAACTCCTCTCTCTTCCAGCTTTAACTCGATGGTGAGTCTGGCCGTTGCCAGCCGCTGAACTAAACTGGACTCAACATTGACTCTTGTTTCCCTATTACCCCGAAGTCTCTTTCCATTTTGCAGTTCAGAGACACAGTAATTTTGACAGCTGCAAACACAAACCAGGATACTTCGTCCTCAGTGTGGCAAGGGCTGGGGGGCATCTTGAGCGGGGATACGGTCAGGGCTGGGATTAGGGTGAAATGAGCGAGGCAACTAGGGCACAGAATTTAAGGAGGCGGTCAATCTCAGGTGCCAGCCTGGCCCTCACAGGACCCTGGTGGTAAACAACTCCTTAAGTTTTGTGTCCTAGGTACCTCACATATCTCATCCTCGTTCTGGCCCAGGTTTCAGCTCACCGCTATCCCCTGGTATTGTTAAGATGCCACCACGTGATCAGACTTGAGGGGTGAGAAGTTATCTTGAGAACGAAGCTATTCCAAGTCCTGAGAAATGTGATGGGCTCTGGCCCGACAGGGAGGTTAACGACATCAATTTGCCAGATCTGGTTTGCATCTTAAGCTTTGTGATCCTATTCTTGGATTTCTCATCTGTACCATGGGAAGAATGACTCTTCTCTGCTTTCATGGAGGTTAGGCAGGTTGGCTATGGGGGCCGGAACACGTTCATCATGGTGTCAGGCATCTGGTAAGTTGCGCTAAGCAGTTTACATATATCAGTTCATTTATCCTAATAACACCCCTCTGAGACTGGGATTGTATTGACCCATTTCTTAGGGGAGGGAATGGAGGCAAAGACACATAGCTGGCAGGTGCAGAAGCCAGAAATCTGAAACAACATCTGCCCCAGGGCCCACATGCCTGCATTAGAGACTCATTCCTTTGGCTCTGTAAGGCTTTGAGGTGTTCTGAAGGCAGAACTCAGAAGGCAGTGCAGGAGAGGGGAATGCTCATGGGTTTTGGACCAGGTGAAGCTGAAGTGACAATTCTAGCTCCTGAACTCACTAACTGTGTCACTGGGCAACTCTGTCTGAAAGGCGTCTCTAAAATAGGGACCGTAAAGTTACGGGGAGTTACGGACTGAGATGATGCTTGTAAAAGCCCTGTGCAATACCTGGTATGTATTAAATGTTCTACCAACTTTGGTCATTTAGTTTTGCTGTTGCTGTGACCCACCTTGCTGGGAGGTTGTGGTCATCATACAGTGCCTGGAACATACCAGGGGCCCAACTGATATTGGGGGTTTTCTCTCCTTTAAGAGTCCCTGAATAAAATGTAGGAAGCACCAGAAAGGTAAACAGTTTAAACTGACCTTTTGCCAACCAGGTGACATTTCGATAAGCACCTAGGGACTGGATCTACCAAGTACCTGAACCAAAGGCTCTAAAAAAAAAAAAAAAAAAAGCAAATTGTTTCTCTGCCCCGGCTACCCCTACACTACAAGAGGATGGCTTAAAAAACTGGAATTCAAGATTAAGTCTCAAGTGAGTGTGAGCGATTGTTAAGTTCTCTGAGGGCAGAAGCGTGGCTGTCCTCTTTAGTTCTCTATCCCGAGGGTGTAGCCCAGAGCATGACACAGAGTAGGCACTCAGTTACTATGTGGAATGAATGAGAGACTCATTATTAGCAGAGGAATGACTTGAAGGGGATGGAAAGGATGAGCACAGATCTCATCTAATTAGAAACAGACCCATAAGGGGCATTCCCAGCAGGGACATTTTAAAATATAACAACTTTGTTGAGATATAATTCACATACAAGAAAACTCACCCTTTAAAAAGTACACAGTTCAGTGGTTTTTGATATATTCCGTGTTGTGCCACCATCGCTACTATCTGATTTCAGAACTTCTTCATGATCCCTAAAAGGAACTTGTACCCATTAACAGTCTCTTTCCATTTACTCCTTTCCCAGCGCTTGGCAACCAGGAATCTACTTTCTGTCTCTATGGACTTGCCTGTGCTGGACCTTTCATGTAAATGGAATCATATTACATGAGGCCTTTGGTAATAGGCTTCTTTCACTTAGCGTGATGTTTTCCAGATTCATCCACATTGTAGCATGTATCAGTACTTCCGGATCTTCTTTATGGCTGAATAACATTCCATTGTTTAGATTGACTAAAGCTGGGATTTTGGTAGAGATTTTTGTGTTGAAGCTGTAGGTCCGTTTGGAGAGTACTGTCATCTTAATATTAAGTCTTCTAACCCATGACATGGGACAATATTTCCATTTATTTCAATCTTCTTTAATTTCTTCCAACTCCTTTTGTAGTTTTTAGTGTAAAATTCTTGTACATCTTTTGCTAAATTTATTCCTATTTTATTCTTTTTGTTTCTATTGTGAAAGGAATTGCTTTCTTAATTTCATTTCTGATTATTCATTGCTAGTGCATAGTAGAAATACAATTAGTTTTCATATATTGATCTTGTATCCTGCAATCTTACTGAACTCATTGATTAATCCTAACAGTTAGTTGTATGTGGTTTGTGTGTGTGTGTGTGTGTGTGTGTGTGTGTGTGTGTGTATTCCTTAAGATTTTCTATATACAAGATCATGACATCTGCAAATAGATTGCTCTTTCTAATCCAGAAGGTTTTAGGTTCTCTTCTTGCCTAATGGCTAGAACCTCCAATACAACGTTGGCTAGAGGTGGTGAGAGCAGACATCCTTGTCCTGTTGCTGCTCTTAGAGGGAAAACATTCAGCCTCTTACCATTAGGTAGGATGCTAGTTGCAAGTTTTTTGTATCTGCCTTGGAGCAGGTTGTGGAAGTTCCCTTCAATTTCTAATTTGCTGAGTGTTTTGATCATGAAAGCATGTTGGAATGTTCTCAAATGCTTTTTTGGCATCTATTGAGATGATTATATGGTTTTGGTCCTTTATTCTGTTAACATAGTGGATTACATTGATTAATTTTTGTGCGTCGAACCAAACTTATATTCTTGGGTTCAAACCCACTTGGTCGTAATGTGTAGTCCTTTGATAAACTATTAGATTTCGTTTGCTAATATTCTGTTGAGGATATTTGTGTCCATATTCATAAGGGATATTGGTTTTAGTTTGCTTGTACTTTTTTTGTCTGGTTTTGGTATTGGGGTAGGTAATACTGGCCTCATAAAATGATTTGGGAAGTGTTCTGTCTTCTAATTTTTGTAAGATGTTGTGAAGAATTTCGCGTTAATTCTTTTTTAACATTGACTAGAATTCACCATTGAAGACATTTGGGTCTGGGATTTTCTTTGTGGGCAGTTTTTTGATTAGTAATTCGATCTCTTTACTTGTTATACTGGTCTCTTCAGATTTTGTATTTCTTCATGAGTCAGTTTTTATAGTTTGCGTCTCCTAGGAATTTTTCCACTTCATCTAAGCTGTATCATTTGTTGGCATACAGTTGTTCATGTTATCCCCTTTATTATAATCCGCTTTATTTTTGTAAGGTGGTTAGGAATAGCTCTTCTTTCATCCCTGGTTTTAGTTGTTTGAGTCTTCTTTCTTTCTTGGTCAGTCTAGCTACAGGCTTGTCAACTTGGTTGATCCTTTCAAAGATCTTTTCAAAACTTTCAGTTTTGTTGACTTTCTCAGTTGTTTTTCTATTCTATCTTTCATTTGTTTCTGCTCTTATCTTGATTATTTCCTTTGGATTTAGTTTACTCCTTTTTTTCTAATTTCTTAAGGTAAAAGTTTATGTTATTGATCTGAGATCTTGCTTCTTTAAAAAAAAAAGGAATTTATAGTTTTAAATTTCCCAGGAGGCTTTAAACAATAAATACAAGGTTGTACTACTTAAGTTCTGAGATGTTACTGAGGCTTTTGTAAGGTGGTTAGGAATAGCTCCTCTTTCATCCCTGGTTTTAGTTGTTTGAGTCTTCTTTCTTTCTTGGTCAGTCCAGCTACAGGCTTGTCAACTTGGTTGATCCTTTCAAAGATCTTTTCAAAACTTTCAGTTTTGTTGACTTTCTCAGTTGTTTTTCTATTCTATCTTTCATTTGTTTCTGCTCTTATCTTGATCATTTCCTTTGGATTTAGTTTACTCCTTTTTTTCTAATTTCTTAAGGTAAAAGTTTATGTTATTGATCTGAGATCTTGCTTCTTTAAAAAAAAAAGGAATTTATAGTTTTAAATTTCCCAGGAGGCTTTAAACAATAAATACAAGGTTGTACTACTTAAGTTCTGAGATGTTACTGAGGCTAAAATGATAAACAAAACAAGTAAAGTTTAGATTGGTGTTTCTCCAAGTATTCTGCAGTCAAGTAAGTTTGGAACTAGCTAGCTTAAGCAAAGTGAAAGTCAATTCCTTCACTGCAAGATGGCTCTGGTCCTTTGATCTGCCAGTGTATGGTGTGAATCTCCCAAAGGAGCTGAGGCCCTTGGGTTTCCTAGATTTTATATGCCCGAGGAGTGTCTTCAGGGCTGGAGCTCTGCAGAGCAGGGTAGCATTATCACTTTCGTGGATGTTAGGCATTTTTGTCTTTGTGTGTCCTTTCCTTCATAGAAAATATTAAAAACTATATTAAACAAGTACTTTGACATAAAGCAAATATAATCCAGGCCAGATGTATTGTTTTATATTCATCATTATTGTATTCACCTTTTCTTGTGAGTTTAAAAGAATTTGAACGTAGAACATTTTCCTATGCCTTGAACGGTACTGTGGGTCCCAGACCCTGGGCCTACTGGGTAAGTCAGGTGGGTGCAGAGAACCCCCAGGAGAAGTGAGAGACCTACGCAGGTCAGCGGGTGTCCCCAGACAAGGCCTGGAATACAGCTTTCTGAGGCCCCAGCCACATGGACCAAGCCAGGGTCATTGTCAGGACTACTGCCCTGAACCATCTGCAGCATTTAGGAAAAAAATGTACTCCGTCAGGAGTAGAGAGCATTTTCATATGAAATAAAATAACCTCTCTCTGTGTCTATACGTGCCCCTCTCTCTTTAAAGGCTTTGGTTTGCTTTGGGAAGGAGGGAGAAGGAAGGGAGCATGAAACATGCACCAGTTCTAACCCAGTTAGACTGCAGAACAATCGATAATGAGACAATGGGTCACTGTTGTTCAGAAATACAGCCCTTGTGCACAATCACTAAGCCTACAGTCAGCTCCTCACACAAAGAAAGGCAGGACAGCCATCGTCATGGAATCAATATCTCCCAGCTTAGGAGGCATTGATTCCATGGCAGAGCCTCAAGGCAGACTTCTCCCTCCCTAGGACTTGCAGGGGGTGAGGAGTGGGATGAGCGTGCACCCCAAAAGCAAGGTGTGCCTAAGAGGTGCGCTTGGTCACGACAGGGATTACAGAATGGGTCTCAGAGGTCTCTGCATCTAAGTTCCCTTTTATATTAGGGAAAAGTTGGGAGAAGCAGAAGCTGTTGCCATCCCCAGGCTGAAGGGGGAGGGGGAGGGGGAGGGAGAGATTTCTAGAATCTGAAGAGCTGCAGCTATGGGGGAGGGGCCAGCCCACTGGAGCCGTGGTCTAAGTAAAGGTTTATAGCCACTGCCAACCCACGGCTTATAGGGAGGGAGCCATGGGAATAAATACCCTGACCCCTCTTTCTTCCCACCTTCCATTTTTCGTCTCTACCCTCTGATCCGGAAGCCAGAGGACAATGTCCAATTTAGCATGTTTTAGTTTTATAACATACATTCAACAAATGATGAGCCTAAGCCAACTAGAAAGCCAGAGCAATGAGCCTGCGTGATAGTCTACCCCGGGGCACAGAGCAGGGAGGAGAGGGTGGAGAATGGTCTGAAGTGGCAAGTGGACGATAAACAGAACAGCACCATAAATGTGGGGAGGCAGTAGCCTGTCCTTTGGGCCAAGAGCTCGTGACTGAGTGGAGGGAAGTAAAAGTATGCCGACAACTAGCCATGTTTTAGGTGCCGCGTAAGCTCAAGGTGCTAGGGGAATGTGTGAAAGACAAAAGCTGAAGACGGGGCCCGTGAGAGAAGCCAGAGGTTTCCAAAGACAGAACCTTGAACTGAGCTCTGGATGCTGAATGTGAATTAAGTGAAGGAGAAGTAGCTTTTGTAAAAGTGCAGGCGTGGGAGCCATAATGGACCGTTAGCAGAAATCGGTGCCAGGCTTCAAAGTTTGAGTTCTAACCAGAAGGCGATGGAGAGCCATTAAAATGCATGACGGGTCCACAGACAAGAGATCGTGATGACTTCTTTCTAATGGTGGGTTTTAGTCACTCTGCCTTTTCCTCCACATAGTGGACACTATATTTCACCACACACTGGTTTATTTGCCCAACAGTTCCCAAGGGGTCACTCCACAGTCAATGCATTGATCCGGCGGCTCTGCTGGAACCTAAGTCCTACCCCTGTTAATGTTCCAGATCCTCACTTACCCTTGGCAATCTAGTCTCTTCCAAATAATATATCTTCACAGGCTGAATGGGATAAGCAGTCCTCGGCAAGCAGTATTAACTTCCCTACCATTTCACTCTGTTTTAAATTCTGTTCTCATTCATATGGCCAACTCTAAACTCAAATAAATTATTTTCCTGGTTATTCGTTCTGAAGGTGAAGACCCCCGGAAAGTAATAGAAACTCAAGTTCCAAGGTAGTCAAATGACTGATTTACTTTTGTGAAGTATTTTCCCTTGCAAAATGACTTATAACAGCTTGCCACTATTCAAATCTCTTTACGTTTTTATAGCTGAATTTGAAAAAAAAAAAAAAAAAAAAAAGATTTTTTTCCTTTAGTAACAGAAATAGGTGAAGCATTTAAAAGACCAAACTCCATAAATGCAAGAAAAGCACCCGTTCCCTTATATCTCTCATAATTGAGATTCAGTTTCACTTTCTTCTCTGTCTCTGCTTATTAGTCAGAATCCCAGAGTGAAAAGGATGGAGCCGGTGTTTTATTGCTATCAGACTTGGAAAAAGAGAGAGCTTTATGGGGTTTTCTGTACCTCCTTTGTGCATGCTCTCTGATTGTCTAGCGTTCTCTTGGTGGATATTTAATACCAGTAGATTGAATCTTGGCAAATAAAACACAATGTTGCATTCAAGTATATATAATACTTTTCGTCTAAGCAAAAAGAATGATAAAGATGTATTTCTCAGTTGTCAAGTTCTAAGATCAATGCAAGGTAAGGGAGCCAGCAGCTCCACAGATTCCACGTGAAGTTGTTTCTGCAGCTTCCTCTTAGCTTCTAGGGTCTGAATTCCAGCCCTTTTGCTAAGCCTTTAAAATGCTGATTCTACATGTTCCACTGGTAACTGAGTGCATGTGAATGTCATGCTTTGCACTCAGGGGCACACACATTTTCACGTATGCCTCCACTCTGAAGAGCTGCTTCAGTGTGATTTAGAGCACTAAGAGGCATTCTTAGAGCTCTGTTTTAGAGCTGAAATTTTCAGGGGAAGAGCAAATTAGGCTTCTATTTTCTTGGCCACCATTCCGCATCTATCATTTTGACAAACGTATCCAGGAGTGATCACAAACCTTTTCAAGAGCAATAAAAATTAGTCTTTCAAGAAGTTACTCTGGTCTCCAAAGGAAAAAAACCTTATACTTCTCTGGCCTTTATAAAAATAAAAATATCAAGGATTATATAGGTGTGCGCCCTCACACCTTATTTACCATCCTATGAATATCAATCTGAAGAATATATTCACTTGCATAAGCACCACCCAACAACACTTGATTTCTCTGCCCCCACAGAATTTTTGCATTCCTCAATGCACTTTCTGCATTGTTTCAAACATTCCTTGTTTCCAATTTGATTCTTGATAAGCAAGGAGGAGAAATTCAGAAACTTCTGCTTGTTAGATTCACAGCAGGGATTTTTTTTTTTTTTAATATGGAAACTATGGCAGAGTTTGATTGTGTGTGAACTGGCAACCAGCAGCCCCTTTAAAGCATAATTTATGAAAAAAACCCCCAAAAACACATGGCAACAGGGGTCCCTCTTCTTCATTCTCTTGACTCAGTGAAAAGTGAGTCTGTGAAAATAAATAGCAAGACTTGGAAAATCCTGTCTAATAAACGCAAAATGCTGGATTGGGTAAAACATACTTTTAGAAAACTCCTTGACTATTAAGAAAAGAAAAGGAAAAACACAGTATTTTACTCCTAAGGACCCACAATTCAGAGTTCCATTTACCCAGTGAAGACAAATGACGGAGAAAGAAAATCTCCTTTACCTTCAAATGATATAATTCCTGGATGCATTTTGTAAGCACTTGACTTGCTCTGCAAGACCTAAAGGCAATTTCATTTTCTAGAAACCCTTTTCTACCCTAATTTTCTAAGCAAGTCACTGGTGGATCACTGAGCTGCATGTTCTTGGGCATCTCATCTCCTCCCGGTTTCCTGAGGCTCCTGCTAATAAAGCAGGAGAGACAGAGACCCAGACACACACAAGGAGCCTAATATAATCACTTCTGTCAAACTAAAATTCCGACTCATACTAATTCACTGTGACCTATCATTGGGAATTCAAGAAATAAGCTGGATCTACACTGTTAATTTAAATTATTCCAATGTGCCCCATCTACCAGAAAAGAAATGAACATGAATTTCTTCTCTTTGCCTGTGGGTGTGGACTGAACCATCTGAGTAAAGAGGGGCGTTAACACTCACTAGGGGTGAGGGCCTTGATGGAAATAGGGCCTGGAGCCCCTGCCCTGATCTATGGTTGTAGCCTTCCTCCAGTGCTTTCCAGGTCTAAAGGAAGTTCTGACTGAGCCAAAATGATTACTGTCAGGGCTTCTTTATGGTTTTCTTTTAATCACCAAGCCTGGATAAAATTGCCTATTGATTGACCTTAAATGAAATCTACTTTAACCTAGGAACTCCATTAAAAGGATAATTCAAGAGTCCACCTCCCTACCCGCTAGCTCATTGCTAAACTGACTGCCTGGGAATTAATGATGCATACCTTTTTGGGAGGCTTATAATGCCTTCCCAGTTTAAATATTTATCTGAATTCCTCGAAGCCTTGCTCTATCCTCCTTCGCTACTAGCCTACATTTCGTTTCTTCTTCCCTTCTCAGAGAAATGAATTTTTGGTTTCCCCTCCTTAGAATCAGACTTACTGGTGTTCTCTGGGCCCCCAATTCTACTGAGTCTGTTGTGGGGGCAGTTCCTTGACTCTCTTGCCTCTCCACATCCACCCAGGCTGCCTCTCAATGACCAGAGGGCAGCGGAAATGCTACATGCCTTCTGCAGTTTCCTTGAACACTGCACGAAATACCTTTCAATATGTATTGGAAGGGGTCATATTTTGGAAGACAGTGTCCACTCTGGACTGACTTATTCCAGGAGAGTCCTAGAAATAATGCCTGCTGGAGATTTTGACTTTGCATGGACAACAGATTGGCTCAGGATGTCAGAGAGCAAGGCGTTGGGGGCAGAGAATCTTACCTAATGTCAGCAGAGAGGCACAATGAGAATATCTGACTTTCTATGCTGGAGATTGGATCAGATGCTGTGGACATCCACCTGTCACCTGCCTGGACATCTGAAAGGGGATTTGGATGACACCCAGATGGACAGTGGAAAGAAGTAAGGGGAATTCAACATTCCATCTGTTACTCCATAAGAAGCCTGTATCAACCATGACTCATTGAACATGACTGAAGTAAGGGGGAAAAAACACAAATGCAACAACATGGGCTGTGAGAAAAAGCAATATCTCAGAGTAAGAGAAGGTAGCATCATTTCCCTAAGTCCATGTCTGTACTTGACAAAATTATACATGCCTACCATGTGCCCGGATACCACCCACATGTGTTCTGTCCATGGCATTTGTCATATTATTAAAATTGCTTGTTTAATCATTTAGTTTCCTCATTCGACTCTACCATCTGTGGGGACAGAGACTTGACGGCTCTCCATCAGCTCCTGGTACCGAGTTCAGTGCTATCTCAGCAGAGGTAGTCAATACATTTTCTTGCTGAATGAATGACTGAAACATCCGTAACGTTCAGAGGAAATGTATGCTTCTGAAGATGATTTACTCCAGCAACCAGAAGAGAAGTTTAGAAAAGGTTAGAAGACAGTGTAAAGAGACATGTGTGTGGAGAAAAGGAGCAGAAAGTCCTAGGAGAGAAGGAGCCGAGGCTGAAGAATGTCTGAGGCACACATCTGACCTAGAGACAGGACTAGGTTGACAAGGATGTACTGAAAGGAAACCCATGTTGCAGCAGCAGAATTAAGTTTCTCTTTCGAGGTGAAAAAGGACAGAATCAACCCTGCAGAAAACCAAATCAGTGACTTGCATAGGAACTTGAGAAGGTCTCCCAGAATGCAGAACATGATGAAATTATACAAAGAAATGAGATATAAAAATATAAAATA
This sequence comes from Physeter macrocephalus, assembly GCF_002837175.3. Classification (NCBI taxonomy): domain Eukaryota; kingdom Metazoa; phylum Chordata; class Mammalia; order Artiodactyla; family Physeteridae; genus Physeter; species Physeter macrocephalus. The sequence goes on from NC_041216.1 coordinate 22,011,201, forward strand.
TAAGACATCTTCCTGGAGCCAGAGAAGACCTTTGGCAATGGGTAAAAATGATACAGCATGTTTCAGGCAAAATTAATAAAAAGGGTACCATTTCTAGACACATTCTGGCAAAACTTAAATTACAAGGATAAAGGCAAAAGTCATACAAATATGAGTTTGACACAAGAGGAAATGAAATGCATGATGAGGAGAGAGGACTTCTCCCCATTCTTCTTGCCCCACCCCTCCCCCCTCCCCAAGGGTGCAGAGCACCCTGAGGGGTGAGTTTGGGAGATGAATGAGGCTGGAGTAGCTCAGCCCTTTCTCTCTTCCCCCTCTCTTTGGTATCCGCTACCTGCAGAGCACACCCTCCTTGTCATCATTCTCTAGCACCATCATTACCTGTACCATGTACTGCTTTCCTCATTCATTCTTTCAACAAATACTCATTGAATCTCTACTTAATAGTCCCTGTGTGGAGGATTCTACAGAGAAAGATCTTGCCCTCAAGGAGCTCATCACTAGAGAGAGACAGGCAATAAACAAAGACACAGATAAATATACACACCACAGGGTCAGAGAGTGCTAAGAGTGATGAGGCAAAACAAAGCAAGGCAAAGGATCAGGGTGATTAGGAGGGAGAAAGGGTACTTACTGCCTTATGGAGAGGGTGGTCAGAGAAGGCCATATTGATGAAGTGACATGCAACCTGACCTGAAAGAGATGGGGGGCAGCTAAGGGAAAATCTTGGGAAAGAGCATCCAGGCAGAGGGAATACCCAGTACCAAGGCCCAGAGGAAGAAGCATGCCTGGCCTGTTTAAGGAGTGTTGAGACCAGGAGGGTGGAGCTCAGAGACCAAAGCAGAGAGAGGAGTTGCAAAGGCGGGGGGAGGGGGAGGGTGTCAGTTTACGTAGGACCGAAGGGTCATGGGGGAACGTTGGATTTTCTTCTAAGTGAAATGAGAAGCCATTAGAGGGGTCTTCATTCATGATGCCACCATTTGAAATTATCTTGTGCTTTCACTTGCCATTGTCCGCTCCCTCCTCTAGAATATAAGCTTTATGATGGCAACTATTTTTTATATCTTCTTCACTGTTGATTTCCCAGTCTCTGAATGACACCTGATACAGAGAAGGTGCTGAAAAATTATTTGTTGATAGAATGAATGAATGAATGCGTGAGTGAATGAATGAAATAGAAACCATGAATAGGCAGAAACTATAAGGTAGAGAAAAAGACAGAGAGTAGAGGAGAAGCAGCTAATTGCCTGAATTAATGGTGGTGCCCTAGTGTGGGATCCCCAGGTTCCATGGGGTCTTGAAGCTGTCTGGGTCCAGAAGAACCCAAATCCCCATTTCCCCCAAGGCCCAGCTGATTGATTCTTCTTGGGTTACCTTGTGTACATAATCACGTGATACACTTCTTATCAACTCTGAGCAACCTCACTGGGGCCCCAACTGGGCCAGGCCCTCCTTGGAGCTACTGCTGCCCCTAAGCTCCCACAGCAGTGCCCATTTCAGTCTGGGTTGTGGTGCATCCCTTCTGGCAGGTTCTCTCTTCTTGGTATCCCAGGGACCTAATTCAGTGTTTGGCACAAAGCAAGCATGTGGCCCATATTTATTAAGTCTAACTGAACAAGATGCTGAATATCAATGATACAAGGAAATTAAAAATGGAGAGATAGGTGAAAAAATTAACAAATAATACAAGCAAAAAGATTAAAAAGAAAATGCAGTGGTGGCAGTATCCATTTCAAACAAAGTATAATTCAAGGGGAAGAAAGCATTTTTAAAAAGAACAAAAGGTGACATTTATATAGATAAAAGGTATAATCACAGCATTTATAAATAGCCAAGCACTGACAGTGTATTAGATAACATTCAACACCCACTCCTAATTAAACGGGGGAGAAAACCTCTTTGAGAGCTAAGAATGTAAGTTCACTTAATCAGCATGATAAATAATATCTAGTTTAAACCATCAGGTACCATCATATTTAATGGTGAATACAGAAGTTATTCTCATTAAAATCAGAGGAAAGCCAAGTGTTCGTGGTGATATCAAGAGTATCATCTGTAAATCTCTTAGAGTTAGTCAGTGTTTGATAAAGTGGACCGATTAAATATAAAACAGAGAAAAAGCAATAGCTTTACTTATATCAGCAATAACCAGTTAGAATATCTGAAGGGGAAAAAACTCACTTTCCTAATTACATTAGCAAACCAAAAATACATAGAAAAAAATATTACAGGATCCCATTTTATTCAATATGATGAAAACCAGAAAAATCTTTTTGAGATATACAAAGTAAGACACAAACAAATGTGTGAACATATCTTTCTAGAGGAAAAACCTAAAGTTTGTGACTATGCCAATTCCCTTTAAATAAATGTATAAACTTATCTTCTCAATCAATCATTTAAAAGGCAAGCTGCAAAAGAAAAGAAATTGTAATGAATGCAGGAAAAGGATAAATTTCTTCCTTATGTAAAGAACTCCTAACGATAAAAAAAAAAAGGTCTTTTGGGCTTCCCTGGTGGTGCAGCGGTTGAGAGTCCGCCTGCCGATGCAGGAGACACGGGTTCATGCCCTGGTCTGGGAAGATCCCACATGCCGCGGAGCGGCTGGGCCCGTGAGCCATGGCCGCTGAGCCTGCGCGTCCGGAGCCTGTGCTCCGCAACGGGAGA
>NC_041216.1:22014255-22019285 GCF_002837175.3 Physeter macrocephalus
GCCTGTGCTCCGCAACGGGAGAGGCCACAACAGTGAGAGGCCCGCGTACCGCAAAAAAAAAAAAAAAAAAAAAAAAAAAAAAAGGCCTTTCACCCATTAATAGAACAAAAGGCCAGAAGACCTGAACAGATAATTCACACAGGAGCTCAACTTGCCTAGTAATCAAAGAATTAACAAATCAAGTCACTGCCTTTTTATGTCAATCAAACTGTCCAGCATGAAAAGACTGAAGGATGGAGAGGTTAAGAATACCTGTTTTCCTCCTCCATGGCCGCTGGTGACTTAAAGTGCCACACTCTTTCTCAAAAGCAATTTGACAATAGATAGCAAGGATTTAAAATGAGTTCAACAGAACTACCATACGACCTAGCATTCCCACTACTGGGCATATATCCTGAGAAAACCATCATTCAAAAAGAGTCATGTAGCACAATGTTCATTGCAGCTCTATTTACAATAGCCAGGACACGGAAGCAACCTAAGTGTCCATCAACAGATGAATGGATAAAGAAGATGTGGCACATATATACAATGGAATATTACTCAGCCATAAAAAGAAACGAAATTGAGATATTTGTAGTGAAGTGGATGGACCTAGAGTCTGTCATACAGAGTGAAGTAAGTCAGAAAAAGAAAAACAAATACCATATGCTAACACATATATATGGAATCTTAAAAAAAAAAGGTTCTGAAGAACATAGGGTTAGGATAGGAATAAAGACGCAGATGTAGAGAATGGACTTGAGGACACGGGGCATGGAAAGGGTAAGCTGGGACGACGTGAGAGAGTGGCATGGACATATATACACTACCAAATGTAAAATAGATAGCTAGTGGGAAGCAGCCACATAGCACAGGGAGATCAGCTCACTGCTTTGTGACCACCTAGAGGGGTGGGATAGGGAGGGTGGGAGGGAGACGCAAGAGGGAGGATATATGGATATATCCTCCCTATATATGGAGGATATATCCATATATATGGATATATGGAGGATATATATATACATATATGTATATGTATAGCTGATTCACTCCGATATAAAGCAGAAACTAACACACCATTGTAAAGCAATTATACTCCAATAAAGATGTTAAAAAAATAATAATAATAAAATACAATGAGTTCACATCCTCTGACAAAGATATTCCATTCCCGGGAAGTCTGTCCTAGAGAAACAGTGAGATATGTGGGCAAAGATTCATAAACATAGAAATTTATTCATGGGAGAGATTAATATTAAAATTGTATTTTGGACTTCCATGGTGGTGCAGTGGTTAAGACTCCGTGCTCCCAATCCGGGGGGCCCGGGTTCAATCCCTGATCAGGGAAGTAGATCCCACATGCATGCCACAACTGAGGAGCCCACATGCTGCAACTAAGGAGCCCACCTGCCATGACTAAGACCCGGTGCAACCAAATAAATAAATAAATAAAATTGTATTTTGAATAATATTTGAATTTTGAGAAAATCCTCCTGAAATAATATTAATTGAAAAAGTGATTTCAAACAGTTTATTTAATTTGATCTCAATCTATATAGATATATAGAACATACATAGGTGTGTAGAATACACACAGATATATAGACATATAGAATATACACAGATCTATCAAATCCCAAAATATTATCAGTGATTATCTCTAGTGGAATTATGAGTAATTATTATTTTTGTTATATCCTTTTATATTTTTTTACTTTTCTAAATTTTATACAATTATAGAAATTACCTCAGTAATAAGCAAATGCCAATGTTATTTTCAAAAAACAAAGAAAATAAAACATATCAGTACCAACAGTTGCCAAGGTATTTCGCTCCTTGAGATGTGGGATAAAAGTTAACTCTAGCGATATCTGTCATGCCTATACTCTCTCGGTCGAATTCAGGGAAATTCAATTAAGATAATTGCAATAAACGTTTATTGTACCCTTAGTGCGTGTAAGGCACAAGGCTGAGGGCAGTGAAGCAGTGCAAAAATGAACAAGACAGGGGTCTGGTCCGCAGGTACAGAATAATCAAGTAACAGGAGATGGACTCTACCTTGGAAGCCCATAAACATGCAGACTGGGACAAGGGGTGATGGGAAGCCAGAGGCAGATGGAAAGGACAAGTGGCAAAAAATGTCTGGGGCAGAAACAGACATCACAGGAAATGCAGTGAGGTGGAGAATATTTTATTTGCTGTGTCTCCTTTCAGGGACAGCATTTTGTGGGGTTGGAAGGAAGAGGTGGCTGATGAAACAAACAGCCAACATTTGGACAATTCCTACCATGGGCTGGGTGCTCTGCTAAATGTTTTAATTGTGCTATTTCATTTAATCCTTAGACCAAGCCTATGAGGTCAGTCTATGATAAACCCCACGTGTTAGATGAAGAAACAGAGGCCCATCAGTTACATAAGGTACTTATGCTCACACAGCCAGCACATGGTGGAGCTAGGATTTGATTGCAAGAGGGTTCACCTCTGAGATCTTGCTCTTATTTTTTCCTGCAGAATGGAGCATGCACGTGTGGGCTGGAGCTGAATTGTTCAGGGCCTCAGATGGCATGAAAGGTCACCGTACTTTCTCAGCATCTAGCTATCCTCCTTCTCTTCCTCTCACCACCTGAAGCAGCTTTGAGCCTTGTCTCCAAACAGGTGACTAGGGAACAGATATTTAAAGAGTAGTGTACTGAAAATTTGCCAAACTGTTAGCCTCTACATGATACTGAAGAGCCTTAACGTTGGGCCTCTGGAAAGCCTGGAAGAGAGAGAGGTTTCCTTCAGGAAGGCTCTTCTATAATCCCTGCTATGAGTTATTAATCTGATAAACACTTTCTGATCCACTCAGTTGCCACACAGAGAGACCTTGTCACCACTCACCCCACCCTTAAAACCCTCCAGATTTTTCCTTTACATTTGGACAAAGACAAAATAAAATCTTTGGCTCCAGCTCCCACTTAGTTCATCCTGTCATGTCTCACTGTTCTCTCCTCCACATGTGAGTATGAAGATGGGTGACTGTGTGGACATCTGCATTGGCATTCCAGGCTGTTCACATTGGTCACCTTGGGACGTGAGGCTGGGGATGAGAAAGGAGGTGGGTGGAGGGAGATTGTCCATTTATTGAGATACAATTGGCAACGTAACATTATAGTAGTTTCAGATGTACGACATAAGGGTTCAATATTTATATGTTTTGTGAAATGATCGCCTCAATAATTTTAGTTAACATCCATCACCATGCACAGTTACAACCTTTTTTTGGAAGGAGGTCAAAAGATAAAAAAGTTCCAGTTATAAGATAAATTAGACCTGGGGATATAAGGTACAGCATGGTGAATATAGTTAATAATACTGTATTATATATTTGAAAGTTTCTAAGAGAGTAGATCTTAAAAGTTCTCATCACAAGAAAAACATTTTGTAACCATCTCATATATTTTTGAATTGTTTCACTGGTTGCTACGAGCCTGAGTTAACTTTATAGTATCAGGAAAGGAAATTAATAAAATATGTTTACATGTTGGCCATTACTTAAAGAATGGGAGTCATTTAGATAGCTATATGGAAATCTTTATTGTAATGATATTTGCCTTCTCTTTCCCAATAGTATCCCAAAGAACCAGGTCAAACAAAACAGGAAGCAAGGAGCTGGCCTGACCACTCATGTTGGATCAAGGGCTTTCAACCAAGTGTAAAAGAAAACAGTAACCTTGTTGATTTAGCCCCAGCATCCTGAAGTGCTGTGAGAGAATTCACGACTATGGCTGTTCGCGTTGATTTACGGAATCTCATCTAGACCATTTTCAGCCCCACCAAAAAAAAAATGTTGGTATTCCTGAATACACATGCAGCTGATGGATTCCTCTGTTTCAACCTGGCCACAAGCAAAACCACACTGAATGTGAATAATTGCTTCAGATAAAATGACAGAACCCATAATTTATAGGAAGCTACCAAGGAATTTAGGATCGAGGTGAAACTCAGGGCCCTACAAGTAGAATATTATGCCCGGTGCTTCCCAGTGGTCAGTACTTTGGAATTCAGCCAAGCAGTCTGTGATGTTCAGCACAACAGACAAAGCACAGAATTCTCCTCCCAAACCAGAAGGTATTAGTGGCATGGTGTCAAATATTATTACCTAGTTGAGAATTGATTATCAAAATGTCTACCCGCTGAGTCTATCTGACTCAACCATCTTCACTGTGCATTATCTTTTATGGATCTTAAATGTACAGGCTATTAAAGTGGCTGGCTTCTCCTATAAAACAACACAGAGAAAAAGGAATAACGTTTCCCAGAGAGCTTCTACGTGCGAAACAGACAATAGTGAAATAGTCAACTATGATTCTAAATTTTCATCATGGAAATTTTACTTTCCCTCTTCACTTTATTTTCCTGGAATCTGCAGTAAGCACCACGATTTCAAGCTGTGGTTAGTGGGGACCAAGAGTCCCACAGCATATATCATGTTCTAAATGATTTCATTTATGACCTACCCAGAGGGTCTGAACTAAGAGTTGGTGGAAGGGAAGAGTCAAGGGAGAGTTCTCAAACTTTCATGGCTAAGTTGGAGTCAAATCTATTTGAAATGGGGAGAAATCTTGATTTCTTTAATGTTATTTTTTTGCTTATTTTCACATGGATATGTAATTCCTGGAATAATAAGGTCTTGGAACAGGATGACTGGAAAACGGTCCTCTGAAGGCATATCTGGATTCATTCAGAGTAGGTGGGACCAGAATTGTTGAGAGAGATTTTAAGATGGTAAAGAGTGAAATGTGAGAATGGTGTTTCTTTGACTATGAAAGGTCTATAAAAGATTTAATACCCTTGTTTAATACCCTCATAATTGCTTATTTTGCTTTCCTTTCAGTAGATTTAACCTGTCTTATAATTTCTCTCTCTCCTGTAATCAATGTTGGCAAGTTCTTTGCAATATGTGAGAGACTGATTGATGGGCTCTTTTTTTTTTTTTTTTTTGCGGTACGCGGGCCTCTCACTGCTGTGGCCTCTCCCGCTGCGGAGCACAGGCTCCGGACGCGCAG
>NC_041216.1:22019442-22128423 GCF_002837175.3 Physeter macrocephalus
CGAACCCGTGTCCCCTGCATCGGCAGGCGGACTCTCAACCACTGCGCCACCAGGGAAGCCCAGCTCATTTGGGCTCAGTCATGTGAGCTCTTTTGGCCAAGGAAATGACAGCAGATGTGAGACAAGCGGAAACTTAACCATGCATTTCTGCATTTCCACTCACTCTTTGCTCTTGCTGTGGAAGCATGCCTGGGCTAGCCTGCTGGAGGATGAGGCACATGGAGCAAAGCTGAACAGCCCAGCTGAGGCCCTGGACATGTGGGATGGCAAAGCTGCCTGGCTTTCCTGCAGCTGATCACGAACTTGTGAATGAGCCCTGCTGAGCCCAGGCTCAGGATCAGCAGAACCAGTCAGCCAGCACACAGACCCATAAACCAAAACAAATGTTTAATGCATGCCACTGAGGTTTTGAGGTTGGTTGGTATGCAGCATTATTTGGACAATGGATAAGAGATACAAAATGTAAGTTACTTTTTGCTTACACTTGGTTCAGGGAGGAAACACAAGCACAGAATATCTTCCACAAAAAAGTTGTCCTTTTGCTCCTTCTTTGATTGGTTTACGTCAGTGTGTTCTTCCTGTTGCTGTTAGCTCCTAACTTTGGGTAGGAGGAACCCCTGCTCATGTTTCTCTGAAGCACAAGTGAGAGATATCACCTGGGTGCATGGAGGGGTAGGGTCCCACTTTCTATCTTCATGTGACTATTGGTGGCTTCAGTATTCTTATTTTGATGTGACTCTCCCTTGCTGGAAAATGGCCTGGAGTTTGGAAGGGTTTTTGGTTGGAAGAGAAATCAGGTTTGAGATCCTGAGGGATTCTAACAGCTGAAGTGTAAACTTGGATGGAAGCAAAATCAGAATAATAATAGCTAATGTTTATAGCATGCTTCAGCATGCCAGGAAGGAAAGCTTAGAGAAGCTCTTTGAATATGTTCGTTAATTTTAAGCTTCAGGAAAACGTTATGAAATAGGAACTATTATTAATTACCACCATTCTACAGATGAGGAAACTAAGGTACAGGGAAGTTATGTAACTTGCCCAAGGACTCTTGCCCAGCTAGTAAGTAATGTAAATTCAGGCAGTAAGATGCCAGAGCCCATGACCTTGACCACAAAATTATATTAGCTCAGACCAGCTTGGAGCACATGGGGATCACATACTTGGTACAAACATAAACCCTACTCCTCTGCCCCGTCAGCAGGCCAGTGAGGTCCCCACCGTGTGCCGGCTGTGTGAGGGCGTTCTTCTGCATCTTCACCCCCAGAACTAACAACTCCATTAAGATCCCCTACCCCCACCCTTGCCCAAGACTCCTCCCCAATCCTTCCCCTTCTCATGATTCATTAGCCTACGTTTATTGAATACTTAGCATGAAACAAGCCCTCTAGGGCTTTCCAGGTAATTTTTCTATTTAACACATACAACCAATTATGGGGGTATAATACGATGTCCATTTTACAGATGAGCAAAAAGGGTCTAGAAGAAAGTAAGTACCTGATCAGCTCACAAGAGGCAGAGCCAGGACCAATCTTTTAAGACTCCAAAGAACCCACGTTCCTAACCATGAGCTCTATCTACTGTCTCCATACAGGGCTTTCTGATTTAGTGTTTGTTCTGAGTATCTGCAAGAAATATAACTTTGCATCTCTATACCTGAACCTGCTTTTTCTTTGGGCCCTGGTTCCCCTACTGTAGAAATTTCGTCTCCGCCTGGAGTTCTCTGCTTTCCTTCCAGTTGGGAGGGAGAGAGGGTCAGGTGCTGAGAATCTGTTTCTCGGTTGATGTCATCAGTCCAGGAGGTAACCTCCTTCCTCTCTGGTCTTTGGCCATCCATCCATGCAGCTCACTGCTGCATCCTCCTTGAGCCATCAAGCATTACACCATGCCTGCTGGCTCTCAGGGCTGCAGCTGTGCAGTTTTGGGGAAGTTTTACACTGTCCCTGGCCACTCTGGGCTAAGGAAAGTTGTGAGGGTATCTTGGGCCCATCTGTCTGGATACTCCATGCAGTCATGTAATTTGCTTCTGCACCACTGGACCTGTGTGGCTCTTCACTGACCTGGGACTTCCAGTGCTCTACCTGTGGGTAGGAGCTCCAGAACATTCTCCAGGCAATTGGGGCCCAGGGTGCCTTCACAGGCATCCTCCAGCATCCTCTCTCACTTGCTCCTACATCCCACTTTGAAGCATACCACTCGCTTAACATTCTTTCTCATAACTTCTGGTTACCCTATGTACACATTTCCCATTTTTCCAAGTGGGTAGGATTTTTTTTTTTTTTTTGCCTGAGACTATCAAGAACCACAATAGATGCTCAGTAAATTACTAATTTCAAAAAATGAAGAATCTTGCTGTGTGATGCCCCAAGAAAAATTACTTTGCTAGTTCTATTCCCTGCTGTCTGAGAACTTGGGATCAAAAATAAATCTTCTAGGGGGCAAACATGGTGCAATCACTAACCTCTGAGGTTGAGTAGAGAGAACTTGTAACCTGCCCTCTTACTTAATTGGACTAAGTTCTCATATTTCTTAGAATTTTCTAGAAAATTGGCACTAGCACTGTGCTACTATGTAATAATCTTAAACAATAATGATAACAACAAAACCATTGATAATAATAGCTAATCTTTTTGAGGGCTTATTATGTACCAGGTGCTTTAAAAGCTTTTTCATTTACTAGCTCATTTCACCTTCACAAAATCCTATGACGTAAGGACTTTTATCATCCCCAATTTTACAGATATGGACAATAAGTGGGCAGGTAAATTGCCTAAGATGACACAACATGTAAGAGGCAGAGGAGGTGAATATATAGATGGTTGGGCACTGCAGCCCTCCCTCTTAAACATTTGAGATTGACCTAGTCATTATAGGCTTACTCAACTGGATTAAAAAGAAAAGGAAAGAAAAGAAGAGAAGAGAAGAGAAAAGGGAAAAGAAAAGGAAGTAAAGCTGTGTTTATAGAATAAAAGACAGGAAATACATACAGGATGGAAAGGCAACTGACCAAGTGCACATTCATTTATCCTAGAATATTTTGTCAATGCAAAATCCTCCTAGAGCTTCCCTTATCCCTTACACATCTGTGCAACCTCTGTACATAGTATGCCTTATATTACTGTGGTCATGACACCACCCTGCCCTTGTGTTCCTGGATACCTATCTATCTCCCCTGCTAGAGCTAAAGGAACTGAGGGCAGGGATGGTGCCTCTGTGAGCACAGTGGCAGCACATGCCAGGGGCTCAGTAAAAAACTGCTGTGGGCTGTAGCCACCTGCCTGTGGTGTAGGACCTGCCCTACCTGTAATGGTCTCCTTTCCAGATTACAGGTGAATGCCTCAGTTGGCTGCCCTTGCCCCACGGTGGGTACCTGCCTGCGAGCACAGAGGGTGGATACCCTCTGTGACATGCGAACGCTGGCTGTTTGGATAGTCTCATCTTGACTCACCTGCTTCTGTCCTTGTGTGTGGCTCCCCAGCGCTGGTCAAAGAGATGCCCTCGGGCCTGCCAGTTGTTTTTATCTCATCTTCTTATCTTGTGTCTAAAGCAGTGACTCAGCTCTTTAACTGTCCAATAAATGTTTGTTGAATTGAATTTACTGTCAGAGCTGTTAACTTCTTGATGGACACCTGGAAAAATGGTTTATGTGTCCTTAAACAACGGTGAACAGATGGTCCAGACTATTTGGATCGGGATCTAGTGAGATATCAAATCAAGCTGTCCTTCATGATGTGGGCTCCGCTTCCCCTTGAAGACACAATCCTTTCTAAGTAGCCATCATCGCTTTCTACAGAACAAATCTAAAATAAAGCCCACCCCCCCTTGGAATTCCCTGGCTGTTCAGTGGTTAGAACTCAGTGCTTTCACAGCTGGAGCCCATGTGCAACCCCTGGTTGAGGAACTAAGATCCCGCAAGCAACGTGGCATGGCCAAATAATAATAATAATAATAAAATAAAGCCTTTTGTGCCTGTGTCCAGCCAGCCATCTATTCAGCAACAGCCCCTATGTCCCAGATCTCCTCTGGGAATTGGGGAAACCAAGATGAAGAGGACCCTGCCACTGCTCTCTATGAGCTCACCATCTAAGTGGTGGGGGAGGGGAAGGGAATGCTCTAACAATGATACCTCCCGAACTGGAGATAATTACAAAAAATGCAGTAGGGAAAATGCTAGAAATATGTATAGGGTGTCTAACTCTGCCTGGGATTGTCAGGAAAGAAATCTTGAAAAGTAGTCTAGAAAAGGAATGCAAATGGGAAGGGAATTCCAGGCAGAGGGAACAGCACAGGCAAAATCATGAGGTGAGAACTGTGAATGGTATGGAAAGCAAACCAGGAGCAGGGAGTGGCCACAAAGGAGGTTGCAGCAGAGGCTGGGTTGGATGATAGAAGATCTTATCAGCTCCATCAAGAAAGCAAGACATTTCTCTCCAGGCTCAGGGGAGACACCAGGGAGTCTTAACCACTGGGAAACATAGTTGCATGTGCATTTCAGAGATCACCTGTAGGAGACAGCTCTGGTGTTCTGTGTCACACACATCCCTCAGTCTGCTTCTGATTTCATCTGGAGCTGCAGTGGACAGTTTCTCAGAAGCTCAGACTTACCTATGGCCTGTGTGTCCTTTTAACTTTCTATCCCAGGGCCTCTTCCACCACCACAGGGGCCTACTTGGCCTGAACACAGGTCTGGAAGAGTAGGGCAGTTAATGCCATCAAGAGCAAACCTGATCCCATGGAGTGGAGGCTGGTGGATAAATGCTCCAACTTTCCATCCTTCAGGTGGGCAACTGTTAGAGGCATTCTGGATGCTTCCCCGGAGGTCCCAGTGGACCTCCATAGCAGCAACCTTGACAGTATACCCTATATTGATTGGATTTTCCTTCTTACCCGATTCTTTTCTCTGCTCTCCACTCCTGTTTTCTAGGATCTCCTCCCAATCAACCACCTGTAACCAAGCCCTTGCCTCAGGCTCTGCTTTCATGAGAACCAAAGTCAAGACACATTCTGACGATGGCTGAGCCTGGATATGGCAGGGAGGCCAGCTGGGTTCCTGGGGTACCGGTCCTGTGAGATACTACAGAGGCCTGAACCAGGGCAGTAGCTGTGGAGCACAGGGTATGGATGGATGGAGCCTCACGACACATGGGAAATAATAAAGTGGGAAAGATGTGCTGGCAGATTGGATGAGGGTGAGTGAGAAAGTGTCTATGGCTTGGGAAGAAAGAGTAAGAAGGTAAAATGCTAAGGAAAAGGATGGTCATTTTAGTTTTGGATATATTGAGCTTGTGGCATATTTAAGAATGGGTTGTCCTATGGAGAGAGACCAAAAGAGTGACCTTTAAAATTTTTCATTCATCTTATTGGCCCTCAAGTGCCTGAAACTGCCATCCATCCATCCATCCATCTGTCCATCCGTCCATTCATTCGTCCGTCCATCCGTCCATCCAACCATCCATCCATCCATCCATCCATCTCATCTCTATATTGATTGAGTGCTTTGTGAGTACCAGGAAGTGTTCCGAGTACTGAGGATTGTCTTGGCCTGGATTGTCCAGAAAACAGAGCCTGCGCCAGAGATTAAAATACGAATGCTCCATTTTCAAAGTGCAAGCCCAGGGCAGGGAAAGGAAGTGAGCTGAGTAAGAATGTAAATGATGTGTTATCGTGTTGACTTTTACTTAATGACAAGCTGTGGAGAGACAAGGCTAGTTGCTCAGCAGATGCATCCATTTGCCATACAGAATTCTCCAGATGGCAGGCAAGGAGAGTAGTTCCTGGGGGCAAGAAAGGAGAGGTGATCTATCTGCTGACTCCCCCGCCTCATTCATTTCCTATTTCTTATTGGTTGTAGTTTCTCCCATGGAGAGTCAGCTCTGCTGGACATCTAGTCCTTCAGGTGGGCTGCCTTTTGATGGTTTCTCGGGAAGCCAGATCCCATGCTCTGCACCATGTGCTTCTTTCACATTTGGAAGCAGCAGAAATGCTGGGCATGTGACTGGTTGGTCTTCTGCAGAAGGCAGAACCAAGTGGACTTGAGTGGGCTCAGTAGGGCATGGTGTGAACCAAGTGACTGGCAGCTCCAAGGGAATCAGAGGAGATGCAAAAGATTTGTGCTGAATGCAGGGGAGAGCAGAAACAAGACAGGATTTTGCCCTGATGAAAAGTAAATTTAAGAGAGACAGAGAGGAAAAAGGATTACGTAGGTGGATAAGATATCTTAGGTAGCCCTTTCCAGGTTGGCAACATTTGCCTTGAGACATGAGTGATGAAAAGGAGATGGCCAGACACAGGTCTTCAGAAAGAACATTCTAGGCAGAGGGGACAGGAGGTGCAAAGGCCTTGAGGCGGGAACAAGTTTGGTACAGTTGAAGAACAAAAAGAACGGCACCATAGTTAGAGAAAACTGAACAAGGGAGAGAATGGAAGGAAGTAGGCAGGAACTGGGTCACGTAGATCAAAGAGCCTGGAACCCCACTGCTGGTGCCATCATCATATGTCCACACATTCCTGACCATCTTTCATCCAAAAGGGGGTTGATGGGGTTTTAGATAGGAATTAGGTTTCGTTTGGAAGTGGAATGGCGATGGCGATGGCAGCATTTGAGAGTCAAGTCATCACGGTGAGGAGCTTTTAAGCAAACTGAATACATAATATCTGAATTGCATTGATATATTAACTGTTACAATTTATAGGAAATTGTTATTATCAGTAATCATAACTATATCAAGAAAAGTAATTACTGATACAAGTTTGGGAAGTTCTTGGCTACATACTGCTTATTCCCCGCTGTCTTCTCTCTGATAGCAATTCCATGATGCCACAGAGCACTGGGTGGGAAAAACATATTTAATCTAATAAAGGTCGCCCTCACATCACTCCTGTTCTGTGACCTGACATTTACTGAATCATCTATTATTGGCCAAAGAACAAAGACGAGCTTCACTAAGCAAAGGGATGATAAAGTTCACTTGAAAATTGGGGAAGAAATTGCAAAACTGCTTGAGGTCAAGGGCACAGTCATGCAAGGAAATAAATAGCTGTTAGCCAACGAGGAGGAGGAGAATGAATAAACACAGTAAATAATGCTGAGAAATGACTCTGCCAAGCAGCCAATCAAGTAGGAGTCTAGGAGCATAGCTAAGAGCTCCTGCACTGGAATCAGATGGGTCTCAGTGTGAATCTCTGCTTTGCTAGGTGGGCATCTCATGTATCCTTTGAAATCCTCAGTTGATGCATCCACACAATGGGAAGAGTAATACCACCAGCTTCCCAGGTTGCTGGGAGCATCACAGGACAAAGTGAATATGAGCTCTTCACGTGTGTGTGTATAGAAAATGCTCTAACAATGATATCATCATCACCATTGTCTCAGTCCACCTTCTCCTCTTTCTCCTTTAATCAGGGTTTATCAAAATAACACAAAAGATAGGCTAGTGCAGTGAGGACTCTTCCAAAGCCTTACTTTCTCAGACTGTTTGAGAAGAGAGGAATAATTTTTTAAAATCCCACACAATTATTTATAGTAAAAAAGATGTCCATCTGGCTTTCCTTTGCCTCACATCATTGACAGTTAAATGAGCTTATTCCAACTCATGTTCAAACCCAAAAAAGTTAATTATTCACACACACTCACAAGGACCCTCCCTATATTAAAAAACCATCAAAGGGAATTCCGGATTGTGAACAAAAAAATTGAAATACTTAATAGTTTATAACTCTTCCTACACTGCATCGTTTCTCCCTCCCGTTAAAAAAAAATCTTTAAACATTTGATGTAAATGTTTTTGTTTGTGCTGGGTTTTGGTGCAGGCTGAGAGTCTGAACAACATGAAACTAAGTGATACTGAGAGTGATGAAAAGACAACTTGATTGTTCCAAACTGATATGCAAGATACTAGAGGTAAATAGCAATAACTACTGTGTTCTGGCACTGGCACAGACATTATCACTTTTATGCCTCATATGTTTCTGATAATGCATGTATTACTATTCCCTTTTTTTCAAATAAAGAAAGTGAGGCTTCTTAAAGTTGAGCTACTTCTTCAAGGTTGCCCTGCTGGTAATGTATCGGACTCAAAAGGCGATTGGTCGGAATTCAGAGCCTGGGCTTTTAATCAGTATTTCTACTTCCTCATCCATCTACCATCCATCCATCCATCCAATATCCATCCACTGTCTAGCTACCCTTCCACTCACTCGTGCATTCTTCCATTAATTAATTGAGCAATTTATGATGATGATACCTCACAATTATTTCTTAAATCTGTCCCCTTCTCTTTCCCTTGCCAATGCTAAAACCTAAACCAACCCATCGTCTTCTCTTGCCTGGACAACTGCACTGGCCTCCTATCTGGTCTCCATGTCTCTGTACTTTTTTGTCTACAGTCCATTTTCATCTCAGCTACCAAAGCGATCTTCTCGGAGGGACATATCCCACCTCTCTCACTGGCTGCTTTCTGGCTGATGCCATTCCAGCCATGCTGGTCCACTGTCTACTCCTCAAACAAGCCAAGGCTATTCTTGCCTCAGGAACTCTCCAATTACCGCTATGCTCTGAATGTTCTTCCCTTGGGTTGCTCCTTCCTTTTCACATATAGAACTCAGCTCACACCACCTCTTCAGAGATGCTTTTCCTAATCACTTGAATGAAAGTAGAGCCCATCTCACTTGGCATCCTAGTTGGTCTTCAGTCCATTGTTCCACTTTCTTTTTTTTTTTTTTTTTTTTTTAACCACATTTACCCCTACCATAAATTACATCATTTGGTTGTCTAATTCCCCTTTCTTTATGCCCCCCACACCCTGCCCCGGGTATAGAAACAAACTAGCAGACAGGAGGCTTGAGAAAACCAAATGCTTATTGCTCACCTACAATCCATGCTTACCGCCCTGTTGTGAGTGGCAGGAAACAGTGAAGAACAAGACAGACATAGCTCCTGCTCCCATGGAGGTTACATTATAGGGAAGAGAGACATACACACAGTGAAACTAGGATAATTGCAAAGATGGCAACTGCTCTAAATACAGTGATGTGATAGAGAGCATGAAGGCAGGGCTAGAGGCTCAGGCTTTACATCATCTGATCAGAGAGGTCTCTCTGAGGTGGTGGCATTTGAACTGAGCAGAAAGAAGAGGAGTCAGCCTCTCAAGGAATCATGCAGAGGGAAACACATGCAAAGGCCCTGAGGTCGACTCATACTAGGTGTGTTAAAGGAACAGAAATGAGGTCAGTGTGTCTGGTGTGGCACAGTGGTGTGGTGGTGGCAGGGGGAGTGGTACAGAATGAGATTAAAGGGGGTTGGTGCTTCCATGATGATGAGGGATTTTTA
Source organism: Physeter macrocephalus (assembly GCF_002837175.3). Classification (NCBI taxonomy): domain Eukaryota; kingdom Metazoa; phylum Chordata; class Mammalia; order Artiodactyla; family Physeteridae; genus Physeter; species Physeter macrocephalus. Next base: position 22,028,768 of record NC_041216.1, read on the forward strand.
AGATAGGGTTGCCAAATTTAGCAAATGAAAAATGCATGATGCCTAGTTAGTTATCCTTGAATTTCAGATAAACAACAAAAAACTTTTTAGTAGAGGTATGTCCCAAATATTGCATGAGACATTCTTAGACTAAAAATTATTATTTGCTAATATGAAATTCTAATTTAACTAGGCATCCTGTACTTTATCTGGCAACCTTGGTTGAAGACAACATTCCATGTCTAATCAAGGTGTGGCATATCCCAGAATCCTGTACCATGTTGCTATCCTTGATCACGGAAATGAATTCAGAGAAGAGATCAGAACTGGCAGTTAATTGAATTATCACTCATTCCCATCTACTGGGGGAAAAAAGATAGTAGGAAACTGAAAAGTGTATTTATCTCTGGAACATATTAAATGATGATTATTCCAGGCAATTTACTCTCATAATTGTGTTAAAATGGAGAGGCCATCTGCTTCCTTTAAGGGAAAGACCATACCTAATTGACTTTGTACCTCTTCTACAGCACCCAGCACAGTACCTTGTATATCTATAGGTCCTTAGTGAATAAGTGTTAATTCATTGAGAATAAGGTAAACCTAGATGGACTCGCCTCACTTTATTTCTATCTCATTGAGAGACAAAGATCTCAGGGAATCAAACTGTGATCCTGACTTTCTTCTTACTCTTCTCATTAAATTATGAAGAAGAAAAAAAAAGCTTTCTTGTTGTAGGCATTACTGATACTTGGCAATATTCTGTTCTCTCCTACTTCCAGGTATGTGTACAGTAACACTTTCTCACCTCCTGGAAGATGGTGTTGCCATGTGACTCGTTTGGGCCAAGATATGTAAGGAGAAATGCCTTGTGCCACTCTTAGGCCAAAGCATTTAATCCAAGTCCTCTTTTCTCTGCTGCAACAGACCAGAAGCCTCATGTTAGTGGTGTCACAGGATGGTAGAACCTCCGTCAGCTGGGGAACCGGAGTGATTATGATAAGCAGAGACTCCTCCACCCCGAAATGGACACGTAGCGTGAGCAAGAATGAAACTTTATTGTTTTAAGCACTGAGCTCTGGGGGTTGTTTGTTGCCATGGCATAACTGACTGATACAGTCCTAAACCTTCTGAGAGTCTATAATGCTGTAACATTTCTAATGGGTCTTCAGGCCTAAGTTAGGCAGTCTCAGAGCCAAGAAACAGAATGGTTATAGCTTTTCTGAACATTTGCCAGTAAGCAGAATGCTCTGATACTCCCCCTAGTTTTCTTTACCTATTTGATGATAAACTCTAAGGCACAGCTCAAAGGGAAAGGAGGAGTAATAGCTTTCCTGCCGGGGTTGAATGTAAATGAGCCTGGAAATACCTTGCGGGCAGAGGCAGAGACTCCCTGGCCCTTACTTGGATACACAGTAGTCTGGGGACATACACTGTCTTCTGGACACATCAATTAGGTTATGTCTCTCCTCTGCTCAAGAGCCTCCAATGGCTCTTCCATCTTACTCAGAGCCAAAGTCTATACAATGTCCTATTAGGCCTTATATGTGATATAGCTTTAGACCTTCAGATGAAATTGCACACATAGGATACTGTTTTATCTAGTTCTTATTGTGTAGGATAATATATTAGGAGATGGAATTTTACCCCATTTATACCTAAATTTATGTTGCTTGTTCTATTATCTTTTCATATAAAAGTTTGAAATGCTTTTTTTTTTTTTCTTTTTGTCTGCACAGCATGCGGGATCTTAGCTCCCCTACCAGGGATCAAACCTGTGCCCCCAACCACTGGACCGCCAGGGAAGTCCCTGAAATACTTCTAAATTACAATTCTAGAAGCAAATCCCAAATCAAGAATTACAGTCAGTTGTATTAGTTAGCTCTTTCTACATAGCAAATTACCCTAAAATTCAGTGGCTTAAAACAAGCAAGCAAAAATTATCTCACAGTTCCTGTGGGTCGGGAATTTGGAAGTGGCTTAGCTGAGGAGCTCTGACTCAGAATGTGCCATAAGTTTACTGTTATGATGTTGGCTGGGGTTGCAGTCATCCAAAAGCTATACTGGATATGGAGGATCCACTTCCAAGATGGCACACTTACATGGCTATTGGTAGGAGGCCTCAGTACCTCACCACATGGGCCTCTCTAAAGGGCTGCTTTAATGTCCTCACAATGTGGCAACTGGCTACCCCCAGAACAAATGATCCAGGAGAGCAAGATGGAAGCCACAATGTCTTTTCTGACCTAACCTAAAAAGTCACACTCTATCATTCATGCAATGTTTTATCAGTTATACAAGCCATCCCTATTCAGTGAGGGTGGGGACCACAAAGGACATAAATAACCAGAGGCGAGAGTCACTGAGAGCCACCTTAGAGACTTACTATATTTGGTGGATCATGGTGCAATGGAGAAGCACAAAGGAACTCCTGAAAATAGAGCTTCCCCATACTCTCCATATTCACCTATAATTTCCTTTGCCTACAAAGTAAACTCTGGCAAGTTGTTCACCTACATAGATGTTCCAAGAAGAAAAACACTCTCTCTCCTCTCAGTATAGGGCTGCTAATTGTTGACCAATATGGCTCTTCCACCTAAATAAACAAACCCACATTCAGTCCAACATTCTCTCCCAAGAAAATTGCCCACCATAATTGGCAGGTCTGGACTGCCCTGTGGTAGATTTGGCATGCCATCTCGGTGCTTTGGCGTAAGAAAATTGCTGGTTTTCCTTCTTTTTGTCTTCTTACTTGTACTCTGGCCCATTTCCATGGCCACACCTCTTTCTACCTTTCCCAACAATTTATTGCTGTCACCACGTACTAACTAAATATTTACTGAGGAGACTATGGACACACCTCTTCTTCTGAGGAGGCTGCTTTGTGTTTCATCCATCTAGCTGACATAATATTCTGCCTGTATCTATATTTCCTGTTTTTCATAACAGGACTTTCAAACTGGGCTGTCTTAACTCAGCATTCATTCTTATTCTATTCCTTGTACCTTGCTGGACATTTCTCAAGCACATTGTTTATGAAATATGTAAGCACACAGCCCTAAAAAGAACCTGTTCCTATAAAATGGTCAATAATGATAGCTTTGGCGTTCAATATTATCACCAGCCAGACTCACTTATCCCCTCCAAATAGTGTTTGCCATATCAATGCAACAGCATCCATTTTGCTCCCAATCATGACACTATTTCCTGGTGTTTTACAAAACAAGAACATTATTCAAAGCCAAAAACCTACATGAAATACTGATAAGGAAAAGCTAATCCAGCAAGGGTAGAGAAAATAGTCACTTAATCCTGACTCTTAGTACCAAATCATCCAGGGATATTTGTAGAGTAAGGCTCAGAGGTTTTTTCAAACAACCCATCACTAATGCTAATAAGAATCTGACATCATGGCCTTTTTTCTAGAAAACTCTGGTGTCCACCAGGACATGCTCAGGGGAAAACACGGCTACCATCTACCTTTCAGTCTAGGGAATGAAAATTCATTATTGCCATCCTGGAACCTAGAATTATTTTTTAACTGTTAATGCTGCTGAGGATGGCAAAATAATGCCTCTGGCAACCCTGTATATTTGCTGTTGCCATCTTCACTGATAAATTGCCCAATTTTCTTAGCAAATTCAGCAACAATAACAGTTTTCTGCTAGCAAAATAACCTTTCATTTCATAGAGAAGAAATGGCATGGAATGGAACCGAGTGAGAGAGGTTTCATGTCTCCTATAAAGCCAAGTTTCTAATTTTCAGTTTTCACTAGCCATGGGTGGGGACTAGTTTTTTATTCCTGATAAATGAAAGTGCTACATTTTACATTCAGACTATTGCTGTCCTTGAACTGCTGGCCAAATAATTTTAGAAAAGATCTATTGCAATACTTTATAAATTCATAGGGAATATAGTGGATGCTTTTTTTTTTTTTTTGGTCTGCCTGACATACAGCTCCCCCATAATCTGATGGTAGCACCCTACTTTTTTATGGCTGAGATTTTTGGTAACTGTGTTCAGCAGAACATATAGGAATTGCTGCCTTAATCCATGAAAAAAGAGAGAAGCATTTTCAAAGAAAGATCTGGATGAAGAGAACTATCTGATTTCAACATTGGTTATCCACCTCTGCCAAAGATGAGGCAGGAGGATGAAAAGAGAAGGAAAAAGTAACTGTGACAATTCCAGTTTCCATCACAACTCATCCGTGATAACTAGATGAAGCCAAAGACTGGAAATTTGATGTGATATGGACTGGATCCAAGACACAAATAAAAGCAAGAATCACGAGCCATGCCATGAGGAGACCATCTTGCAAACTGCTGACAATGCCTTCCTTCAGAGATGCCTGGGCAGGCAGAATATGAACATACAAGTTACACAAACCACCAAAAACCCGACGTTGATGGTGAAATAATTTTCCAGTAAAGTGAAAGCCAAGAAATCCTGACTTTGTGCTTCACTGGTACTCAATCTTCAATCCTGCTGATTTAGCTTTAATCCTAATGTTCAAACCCAGATTTGCAGTGAAGCCAAACTCTACCCTGGGCACATCTGTGGCTTCTTCCTAGTTCTCACCTGAACATGGAACATGTAGGAAGACACACAGCTAAGGCACCTTGCACAATATGGTGCAGGCAATGAAGTACAGGGAAAAGAATTCCAGGGTCTGGGGCTGGGTTGACTTGGATAATAATCCAGGCTCTACCACTTGCCAAACGGGCACATTGATCAAATTACTGATCTCCTTATGCCCCAGTTTTCTCATCTCCAAAAGGCTGAGAATTCCATCTAGTTAGGAGAGTTTCACATAGCTTGAGTAAGATTAAGTATGTAAAGGGGCCTGGTGCAAAGCAGGTGGTTAAAAATATGGGATTCCATCTTCTCTTTTCCTAATATCTTAGAACTCCACTCAAGTATGTTCCATATATCAAGGCTACTAAAAAGACTTTTAAAATTAATAGTGAAACTCTTTTGTACAAATGAAAACATGAATATAAAGACATAGTTTAAACTCTTCAGAGTTTACTTAGCTTTGCTCTTTTCCATAGTCAAAGAACATCCCTCCAACTCCAGTTGCCCCATTGAATGTGTGGTGGGCACCTGCTGTTCAGTGGCCAGCTGAGTGCTCACTCTCCCTTATTCTGGTTATAGCCTCCTGGCCTTCATTGTTGAAACACCCCTTACCTACTCTCAGGTATATTGTTCTGGAGAGGCTAAGCCAGACTGCCTCTGAATCCAGGTAAGGGCACATGACTCATGCTTGGTCATGGAAACTGGCTTAGGTGTGGACATTTGTCACAAGCAGTCCAGTGAAACTCAGACCAGGAAGTTTGCTATTACAGTAGAGAAAGAGAAGTTCACTTTCCACTGGAGCTGCTAGGCTTGAATTTTCTGAGGGGCTACCAGGAAAGGCTGAATTACCCAAAAGTGAAGTTTACACAGAAGGAAGCTTAAATGAGTAAGACTGAGTCCTGACCACCTCATTTGAACTCCTAGATCTAGCTGAGGTTGGTGTAAGATCTACATGAGCCTTTTTGGATACGTGAGACAATCATTTATTTTTCACTCTTCTACTTTCAACTTAATTGTGTCTTTGAATCGCAAGTGTGTCTCTTGTAGACAATATATAGTTGGATCATATTTTTTAATCCACTCTGTTAATCTCTCTACCTTTTGATTGGAATGTTTAATCCATTTATATTTAATGTAATTACTTATAAGGTAGGAGTTACATCTGCCACTTAATTACTTGTTTTCTGTATGTTTCATGTCTTTTTTGTTCTTCCATTTCTCCATTAATGACTTGTTTTGTGTTAAACCTATATTTTCTATTTACCAGTTTACTTCCTGTGTTTTTTCTTTTACAGTATAGCTTAAGTTATTTTTCTTAGTGGTTGCCCTGGGGATTGCAATTAGCATCTTAACCTAAAAGAATCTAATTTCGATAAATGCTAACTAAATTTTAATAGTATACAGAAACTTTGCTTCAAATAAATCACAATTCCCTCCCTCCTCTGTGCAATTTTTATCATATAAATTACATTTTTATGCATTATAAGGCATTGACTCACTTTTATAATTAATGGTTTATGTGGTTGTGTTTAAAATCAGATAGGAGAAGAGAAGAATTACCAAAAAACACATTTATACTCTCTTTCATATTCACCTATGTATTACTTTTACTGGAATGAATCAATAATTTCTTCTCTCTTTTTTTCTTTTTTCTTAAAAAAGCTTGAAGTTCAATTTCTTATAGTCTAAAGTGTTCTGTGTGATATTGCAGGCCATGAGTAACATCTAACAGGGAAGTGGGCACAGTATCTCCTATACAAACCTTCTTTCTGTTTTAGGGGTCAGGGGTATCATGTTTATGAAATATAGTGAGTTATTATAAGACACACTTATTTAGCCTAATCAGTATTTCTAATTTAGGAGAGCAGAATTTTAATAATAAACATGTAGATTAAAGATGCTGTAAACTCTTTTCTATTCTTTCAATTGAGTTTAATTCCCATCCTCATGACCAGGCTTGCCTTAGTGACTTGCTTGACCAATAGAAGGTGGCAGAAGTAACTAGGTCTCAAGAGGTGTTATGGCTTCTGCCTGGGACTCCTGGAATGCTCATCCTGGGATCCCTGAGCCATCACATGAGTGCTACTACCTCGATCCTATGCTGTGCTGGGGAAGGCACATAAAGGTGCTCCAGGTGACAGACCCAGGAAAGCCTAGACTTCCAGCCGTCCGTGCCAAGGCACTAGATGTTTGAGTGGAGTCAGTCTGGCCTCTCTATACCAGCTCATTCACCATCTGAATAGCAACCAATAACTTCTGCTGACATCATTCAAAACAGGAGACATGTCCATCCAAGCTCTGTTGAATTCCTGAATCACAAGATATCATAAAATAGCGGTTGTTTCAAGTCACTGTGTGTTGGGGCAGTTTGTTATGCAGCAATAGGCTATGTAACAAGGTGATATTACCTGGTTCATCTGACCAGACCACTAGAATCATTTAGACTCAGGGTCTCAAACTCAAGTGCCAATAAGGACCATCCAGGCAGGTAATATAAATGAGCAGATGAGCTGAGGGAAGGGGTAGGATTTATGTAAACTAGAGAGCATAAGTCATGTCTGAAGAGGAAAGTCAATTGTTGCCCTGAGGGAACACAAGCCTAGAGTTGCCAGACTTTTCAAGAGCTGTCAGATCCTTCAATGCAAAAATCCTAATTTTTAACTGTTGGGAACTAATTTAAAAAAAATTATAATGTTACCTTGCAAGCCAAGTAACACACACCTGCAGGCTGCACTTTCTCCCCAGCTACCAGTTTGTAATCTGACTCAACCCCCTCAGGTACATGAGAAGACAGTAGTCCAGACAGGGGACATGCCACGCTAACAGTTCCACTATGTGTTAACATCCTAAAGAAGCCTGGAGCCCAGGTCTTCACTGCATGGTCCAGGGCTCTTGTCACTGCTCCACAGTGCTTGGTCAAGACAGAGAGAATTCTCAGACAGGTGGCACTTCCAAGAATTAGCAGAATCATAGCTCTCATCTCCTAGGAATGCAAGATGGCATGGGCCCCACACCAGGGTTTTCACTCAGAGCAATGAGACTTCTGTCTCATATATTTGTGCTTGCCAGTAACATTTGTTTTGTACCACAAATTTTTACGGTAAAGGAAAGTATATAAACCGATGTCTTGGTTCATCAGAACATGTTGGGGTGGCACCCTCTATAATTTACTTAATTTGTCTCCCAGTAACTGAAGATATCTGTATTAATTAAGGTAGGTTCACTTCTCTAACCAAGAATCCCTAATTTTAAGCAACCTAACATAATTTTAAAAATTGCTCTTGCCCATACAATAGTTCATTGTGGGCATGTAGGTTGGACAGCTCTTTGTGGCTTTTTAAACAGCGATTTGGGGGCCAAGCTCCTTCCATCTCATGTCTCGGTTGTCACCTTGGGCCTTGGAGTACTTCACTTCCAGCCTCATGGATGGGGAAGGCTCAAACATGGAGGGTTGCCTTGAAGAGTTGTTTGAAAAATAGGCTAGGCCTGGACGTCCATGCCCATCAGTTCTGTTCACATCTCATTGGCCAGAATGCAGTCATGTGGCCCCACCCCACTGCAAGGGGGACTGAGAAATGTAGTCCAGCTCTGTGTCCAGGAGGAAAGGGAATGGGGTCCTTGCAGAATCATTATTTTCAAGCTTCCTCAGCATTTCAGAGATTGTACAGCAGCCTGCTGCTTCTACCATAGAAAGATTCCTGAGATGGGGACTGCATCCAGATTTTATCTTGCTATTGAGATTAGATGCAATAGTAATTAATGATAGAACATTGTCTGGAAATTGTCTTACTGCATCAAAAGCTCAAGGGGAACATATGCTGCTGATTCTAAGGACCATATTGCTAATAATAATCACTTGCACTTATTGAGAACTTAGTATGTGCCCGGAACTGCTACAGAAAAGCACTTTACAGGAACAAACTAATATTAATAGAAAGATTAAAATAAGGTAAAGTAGGGGCTGGTCAAGGAAGCACCATGCAGAGGAAGGTATTTAGGTGGGATTAAAGGACTTCAGGATCAGGGTTAGAACGGAGGTCCTTAGACAGTGCTCTAGGTCTTGATACAGTGAGATTCGTATCAGTGGGGTTGATAAATATGTTGATCTCCATTACCTTTGAAATATACAAATGCAATAACAATTGGCAAACAGGTTGCAGAAAATCTGCCCCATGCGTAGTAAAGCATCCTGGACCCAGAGCTGTCTGGATGATGTACGGCCCCCTTGCCTAAGTTGTAGACATTCTCCACTCTCAGCTCCTTGCCCTGGTGGCCAGGAGTTTGCGGAAAAAAGAAGGGAAACCAGTGCAGTTTAATTCTCTCCCTTGCAAAGATAAAAAGAGCATTGCGGTTTAGCCTTGGGTGGAACTGTGGGAGAACAAAAATATTCAAAGCCAGAAGTCTCCTCTTGCTTTCTTTGGGAAGAGCATCTCAGGTTGATGATCCAAGAGCCAGGCAGGTCCCTTCTAGGAATGTTTTCAATTTCTGTTTTTGCTTTATTTTAACCCCTTCCTGGCTTCATGCAGAATTTGCATGTTTCTGGATGGGCAAGGTCACAAAGGTGGTGGGTGTCATTCCTGCCCTCCATCCCCATTCAGCATCCTTCTCTGCTTGTGTTATCTTCAGTCATGTCCTGATGCCTCAGTTCAGAATAGGGTGTCATATAAACGAATTTCAATTCATTTGTAATTATCTGAACGTCTTATCTCTCCTAGGAATATTTGAACCCTGGAAAAAAGGAGTGACAGATGGGAGAGGGGAATTTCTCTGTTGCTGGATTCCAGGTACAATGAAGGAATTGAGTCTCTGTGGGGCTAAGAAGCAGTGACAACTTCATAAGACACAAAAACCTGCCCTAGGAATGACTTTTACAGCCACTGCAGCTGCAGATGAAAAGTTAGTCCACACAGCCTAGTTATGGGGGGAAGACCAAGTGTGGAGTCCAAACAGGCTGGATTTGAGCCCTAGCTCTCTGTCCCTGACACATTGCATGGCCTTGGGCAAGTTATTTTACTTTTCTGAGACTCAGCCATAAACTACCCATCTCAGAAGTGTTTTGTGTCTTAATAAGATCAAATTAATGATGAAATCACATTTGCCAAAATGCTCTTGAACTGTAAAATGCTGTATCAAAGTGAGGTATCTCTTTTCCTAAGGAGGCTCTATTTCTGATTTCTCAGTGGGGACTCTTAATGAGGAAGGGACTCAGCATCTTCCTCTGCTACTGGGGGGACTCATGCTTGTTGTGTGGGGCATGGAGGGGTGTCCTGGGCAGGAATTTAAAGGAAATTAGGGAAAAGAATGTCAGAGAGGAGGAGAGGGGCACTCCAGGCCTGCAGTAAATGTTGATGGACCATCTGGCCAGCAGAGGTCAGAACATGGGGTCACAGAACGTGGCCTGGGGACCCCATTCAGGGTCTAAGTTGGTGCTGGTGGCCTGTGAAGGGCAAGCAGAGCCAGAGAAAGAGAAGCAAATATCCCCAGGGACTAAACAGCCCCAAAGCTGGATTCCCATTGCCACGCTGGACCTTCTGGCTGCTGCCAGGCTATGCGGGGCCTGCCAGCTGGGCTGAGCACACTTGCCTGCGTGAACACTGAGGCCCCAGATAGGACCAAGTGTTTGGGGGCAGCTTCGTGGGGTTGGTTGGGCCTGGGTATCCAGCATGGGGGGGTTGGTTCAAAAAGGCAGAGGGGGACTATATGTCCCTGTATGCTTGGTTGGATGCTGTCTTGTAGATTATTGATGATCTTGTACCCTGTCAGAGTGGCAGTGCCTCACAAGTGCACAGACACATGGTGTTAGCTAACAGCCCCTGGGCTCAGACACCCAAGTGCCTTCCAGGCTCAGAAATTCAGGAGCTTGAGAGCAGCCCCCGTCAATGGATTTGCACTGGTGGGTAAGAGGAAACTGATTTGCTGTTCTTTCTAAGTGCATCACCTGCCTAACACTTACGCCACTTGTTGAGTATTAATTACACAGGTGGCTCTGGTTTCCATGGGATCATATGAATGCAAGAAAGAAAAAAGAAAGAAAGGAAAAAAAAATCCCATAGAAGTTAGAACATGGGTGACAGTAGCTCAAATCTTGATTTCCTACCCTTCTTCCCATTTTTTCTATTTGTGCAAACACAGCTTAATTATTCCCTGAAGCTATTTAGGTATGTGTTTATGCTGCAATAAACAAGGACCTTTGTTTTCCCTTGGAGGCCAGAATATTCTAGCTCTTCCCTTGCTCTGAGGGTAGAGGACCAGCATCTCCTCATGTGGCTTATATATGGCTTGTGAGTTGCCACTCACTCTTCCTGTGCCCATGGAAGATATTATTAATTGATCATGTTATGCTTTTCTGCTGAGCTGGAACCCAGCTTCAGAATCCCTCATGACACAGCAGTCCAGGCAGCCAATACCAATTGATTGGAATTGGAATAAGAGATAAAATGATGTGTCATCCTTGATTTAATTCTCCCTACCCTATGTTAATCTGATTAGGGAAAGAATGCAGAAGCCCACTGCCTTTCCCCACCCCCCTTCCTTGACCACGATGTCTGCTTCCCTTTTAGCAAAGAGCTTTGGCTCCATGAGGAGTGATGCAGAGGTAGGAGAAAAAAAAAAATTGGGAAACTCTGCACAGAAGTCCACAAGCTACATTTCTCTCAATCTCTCTCTTAATATCTTTATCCCTGAATCTTAACTCCCAGGGCAGCAGGAGGTCTGGGATAACAGGGTGGAGAGAAATGCAAAATATAAGAAAGAGCCCAAGGGCTTCCCTGGTGACACAGGGGTTGAGAGTCCGCCTGCCGATGCAGGGACACGGGTTCGTGCCCCGGTCCGGGAAGATCCCACATGCCGCGGAGCGGCTGGGCCCGTGAGCCATGGCCACTGAGCACAGGAGAGGCCACAACAGTGAGAGGCCCGTGTATCCAAAAAAAAAAAAAAAAAAAAAAAAAGAAAGAAAGAGCCCACTAGTGGGAGAGGGAACAAGAGGGCTCAGTAGTGTCTATTTCTCCCTGAATTTAAGCGAAGGAAATGGGCCAAAGCTTGGGGGAGTCCAATCACTGAAGCTGCCAGGCAGGAAGCATGTAATGGGCCACCCAGTTTGAAGAACAAAAAGGAAACAAGGGTTGCCATAGCTTCCCTCTTCTGCAAGTTTGCATTTTTCCAGAGTTGGCTGACTTAAGACCCTTCAAAGACTGAGTCCCCTCTTAAGATAGATGTGTTTCTAGGCTTGCTTCCTCATTCATTCATTCAGCAATATTTACTGAAGACGCACTAAGAGCCCTGTTCTCTACCAGTTACTGAGGATACTTCTGGAAACAAGAGAGAGCCACTCCTGCCTTCAGGGATCCTATAGGCAATCGGGAAAGACTGATATAAATGTGAAATGTCATAAAGTCTGATGAAGTCCACAGCAAGGAAAGTGTGGGCAACGGCAGGTGCATATTTATCTAAACATACACGTATGCATTGGCATAAGGTATTTCAAACCCATGACTTGCCTTGAAATCATGGTAATATTCATTTTTAACTCTGCCCTTGGGAGCCAGGACCAAAACAATATCAGAGAGTTTGGTCTGTTGAGATAGTATCCGACTGTGGTCTCTTGTTCACTGAACAATAATGCATTAAGCACCCATTCTAATGGACTTTCTTTTTCAATAAAACCTGTTTTCAGAGAATTCACAGAGAATGGCCATTTTGCATTTATAGCCAAACCCCCTGTGAGCCAGAGGAGCATATACAGGACACACAGTCCAGGCCCGTGAGGAACTGGTCCAGCAGAATTCCTCTGGCTTGAGGAACTGCTCAAATCTGTGTGTCAAGCTCAGTTCTGAAAGCACAATTAGACATAAGAGCTTTACGCTAGACCCGTGAGGCTGGGAGGACAGAGGTTATCATCCCGCTGCTTTTTCTGGAGCAGCACAGGCCAGATCAACTTACAGAATCGTTTTTTCTTTTGGATCGCTGTTCAGATTCACTCAAATAAGCTAATATTCCCAATTCCTTCATAGAGAAGTCAATTTTACTCTTTGCCCATGCAAAGAGAAGAGGAAGAGCCACAGATAGGGGAGCTGCAGAAAAGAGAATTTTATATACTTTTCCAAGACAGGAGTCCCCAAGCCTCTTTGAAAACCACACTGATTGTTGAATATACCCTTTTAACAAATGCAGCCCCCAATGATCCCAGCCACCTGCTATTCCTGTACAATTCTCTCCCACGTTGGTCTGTGATTTCTGAGAACAGTTTATTAAAGACTTGAGCGCTGTCTTGGACACTCTTTTTCTTTTTTCACTCGGATCTCTCTCTGGGGAAACCCCCTGCTAAGTAGTGAGCCGATCTCTGGAGAGGCTCTCGTGGTGAGGAACTGAGGCCTCCCACCTCCAGCCTGTTAAACCTTTGGGTGACTGTAGCCCTGGCAGGCAATAGCTTCGCTGCAACCCCTCATGAGAGACCCTGAGTCAGAAGCATCCAGCTAAGCTGCTATCAGGTTCCTGATCCCCAGAAACTGTGAGATAATAAAGGCTTATTGTTTCACGCTGCAACAGTTTGGGGGTAATTTGTGATAACAGCAATAGATAACCCATACACAACTCCTATTTTTTTCTATAACCAAGAGTAGCCAACACCTCCACAGTTCAGAGGAGACAACATCTCTCTTATTTTCTACCTCAAAATATAGTAACAACCGAAGAGGTGATCTATTTGTCAGTGAATATTTTTGTATATCCTCAAAAATGGTGAACGGCCCACAGTCAGTGGAATTCAGTTATTGCATTCAGTCAGCAAACATTTACTGGAGTCCTACTGTGGGTAAGGCAGTACCTGTGGGCTTGGATACAGAGATGAGTAAACATGTCCTCTCTCAAGGGGGGAGATCTTACACTTGTGATCATAATGCAAAGTAGAATGTTCCATATGATCTGGGAATTTGGAATGAGACATGGCATCTCTGTCCTCCAGTAGCTTACTGGATTCCAGCGGGGAAGATAAAACTTCTAAATCAGAAACAAGCAGACATGATACTCTCAGCACATAGTTGGAACTTGATTTTTTTTTTTTTTTTGCGGTACGCGGGCCTCTCACTGTTGTGGCCTCTCCCGTAGCGGAGCACAGGCTCCGGACGCGCAGGCTCAGAGGCCATGGCTCACGGGCCCAGCCACTCCACGGCATGTGGGATCTTCCCGGACCGGGGCACGAACCCGTGTCCCCTGCATCGGCAGGCGGACTCTCAACCACTGCGCCACCAGGGAAGCCCGGAACTTGATATTTTAATCACAACTGAGTGGATATATAGTTGCTAATAAACAAACATTAAATGATGAGAGATTTATGTAAGTATGAAATATTTGCCAGATTATCTTTTCTTCTAAGTTCCCTAGGTTTCAACAACTTAATGGAGAAAAAAATCAAAAAAACCAAACAAAATAACAACAACAAAAGAAAACCCTCCATTTCTGTCCCTGGGCAAAGTTACACCTCTCTCGCCTAACTCCCTACTGCATGTAGAGAAAATTAATCCCAAATGGCTCAGTTCTGTAGAGCTCCACGGAGAATTTCCTATATTGGCTTATTCCACCCTATTGTTCAGTTGAAGGAAAGGGCTCATTGCATGTGAAATATACCAGAACCTCACTATAATACTGTCCTAAAAATACATGCTGTAAAAGTTCTTTGTTGCAAGGTCCTTTTATGTCTCTGTTGAATATGGTAATAGAAGAAGCTACCTTAGAAGTTTTACGTGTTTTTTTTCACCTATGCTTGTATTCTTGGTTTGGGCTTATGATAGATTATTGAATGTAGAGTGCACATGGGGGGGTTAGGCTTTACATCCAGGGTAGACCAGATGCCTTAAATTAGTACTTTTTTTTTAAAGACTAAATTTGGCCTGCCTGGTGTGGTTGTTATTGATGTTATTACTTTTAATTAAAAAATAATTGAAAATTTATGTTCTCAATGATTACCCTTATACTATGGCTCAGAAGTACTTGGAAAAAAACCCTCTTATAATAGAGAAACATTTGCCTCTACCCATGTTTCTATCAAAATGGGAAAATTAAAAGCAGACTAAGAAAGGTGCATAGTTCAAGAAGAATGGGAATTGTAAAACATTAATTTCTGGCCTGCTTTACTCATTACCTTCACTTGCCTGGTCCTGGTAGGCATTTAAGCCTATGACCCCATCATCATAGCTCGAGATGGCTACTTCCTAATACTCTTGGGAATCCCTTGATGCTTGGTCCTCACTGTAGCATATAATGTCCCCCATAAAATGCAGTCAAGGGTAACTTAACTAGAGTGACTTAACCAGACTGTAAATGTGAATAGAGAACTCAGGGGCGGGGCTACTATGCTGGGCTGTCAGCACACTGACTCCACAGCACCCACCATTCAAGGTCCTGCTTCCACCAAATGGCCACTTGCTACACCTGGAGGACCTGATTAATGGTTACACACCCAAATCCTGAAGGTCTATTGTGACTGTGTCCTGGAACTGTGTGCCCTTTTCCTGTCCTTGCTACCTAGATCCACCACACTCTGATAAATAAATTGCCTTGGGTAAAAGCCAGAGAAAGTTTTTGTTAAAAAATCGCATTCACTCTGTAGTGACTAAGCTGTATAATCACATGCCAGTGCTTTCTGAAGGTCCAGGAAAGTCTCTTCAAATAGAGGAGAAATGGAAACTCAGAGAGTGTAGGCCACAGGACACGCATTTCAAGGTTGTCCGGCCGGAAGGACAGTGATACATGTGAGGACTGTTTCCGCATCTCACTTGGGGCAGAGCCCAATAGTATGTATATAGAGCTTTCTGTAATTATTAAAAATGGATCTGCCTGATTTTACTTATCAAAGTCTGAGTCTCAAATCTTTCTTATCCACCAACCAATATAATTTAATATAAACAGGGAGGAATTAAGGAGAAAGAAAAAGGGAACTGGCGTTGGCCAATTCCTTACTATATGGGTCAAGCCTAATACCAGGGACTTTTCACACCTAATCCTAGCCTGTGAGGTAGGAATTATGTGCCCCATCCTTTAGATAACATAAGACCCAAAATGTTAAGCAGCTTGTTCAGTCTCATGGTGGTAGATAAAGATTCAGAACCAGGACAGGCTGGCTCTACAGTACAATTTGCTCAGGAAAAGTGACTAGAATTCTGGTGCATTCATCCATGCTGTTTCCCTTTTCCCTCGGCTTAGAATTTTCTCATCTGTCTACTTCCTACATTCTATCCCCTGTTCATCTTTCCAGATCTACATCAATTTGGCGTTCCGGTGAAACTGCCCTGAAACATCAGCCCACCTTGGCATCTCCTTTCCCAAACCATTCTGTCTTTGAAGAAGTTCCCACTGGGTAAATGTCTGTTCTGCATAATGTAGCACTTTATTATATTGGTAGAAAATGCTGTAATATATGGTACTACCTTATTTTTTAATCATTTTATGCTTGATACCGTGCCTCTTCAGCTCCTTGTGGGCAGGGAATTTATTTTATTTTTGTCCTATGCTTTATTTTTTGTGTTGTGTGTTTATGTGTGTGTGTGTGTGTGTGTGTGTGTGTACATGGACTTCTCAGCAAACATCCCTCCTTCCTGAAGCACCCAGTTTCCCTTTGGGGAATTACCAACTCCCCATTGTGCATGGTTTTAGAGAGAAGATAATTACAGACAATGGCTTTGCACTAGGGGAGCTGAGGAGGCCAGATCCTCTTTGTCAGTACCCCAGTACAGCCAGAGGTGAGTACATGACCTACCTCAGTGAATCAGATGCTCCTTCTGAGGATGGAAGGTCTAACTAGTCACCAGTCATCTCAGTGGTGACATGCCCATCAGGCTGTCCTGCTGTGAGACCAGGGCTGGGCTACCTGCCTCCCGACTCTCACTGCTGCTTTTGTTCTTGCTCGGTTCTAGTCCTGGTCCTCTGGCTCCCCACCACTTCTGTGGGCCCTGAGACCTTCCAAAAATGTTCCATTTGCTTTTAGCTTGTTTCGGTTATTTGTAACCGTAGGCTCCCACAGAAACTCAGCCCTGGGCTGGGCTCAGATAAGCAGTGTAAGTATAAATTCTTGCCGATTGCCTTTTTGAGGTCACAATATAATTTCCACCCAACATATGTGATGAATAATGGGTATTTGACTCTGTTTCAAAGCCTAAGCTTCTGAGGGGGCTGGGAATGAGTTCTGGATAATAATTGGGTGTCCTCTATGCAGCCAAGTCCCTTCTTCGCAGTCCCTCCTTTGCAAATCAAAACAGCCTACCCTGTTTTCCCTGCACTTCATTCCTGGGGTGTGTATGACTTTCCAAAGTGGTGGTGGAGACCATTTCTTCTACTTCCTACCATTATTGCAATGGCACTACCACACGGCAGCTCTGTTAAGTCAAGTGTGCCCTGTGCTAGTTTATCATGAAACCACATCCCATTCCTCAAGTTAGTCAGAGGCTGGGGAAAAGAGAAATTAAATGTGAAGCCAGAGGGACGGAGACTGGCCAGGAAAGGAGAGGCCAGGTGTGGATGGAGGACAGGCAGAGGAAGGCTGCAGGTGGGGGACACAACTCTCCCTAGCATCTCCCGGAGCACCCGTGTCTCATACTTGCATGAGAGTACTCGCCCAGGAAGAGCAAATTGTAACACCAAATTGGAGCCAGACACAAAACTGTAAACTTCTCCCCAGAGAGGCCATTAGGAGTTAAACTGGGCAAAATTCTCTTCACCACAGTTTCACTTGGAGCTGGGAACGTATGCCATCATTTTTTCCTCAAACTTAGAGTCAGAGGGGGCTCATTAAAGTCACTTACACATTCTCCAAGTGCATTTGAAATAACAGAGATGAAGTCAAGGAGGAATCAATTCTTTGTAGGAGCCTGATGCTCCAAACACAGCAGCCTGGATGGTCCCTGACCTTGCAAACGTCCCTTGTTTCTAGGTAATTATGGTTGAAGACTACAATATTCAGAATTCAACCCTTATCCCAAGTGAAATTCTCCAAATAACCCCAAAGGAAGTTTTAGTTGTGCTGGTTCTCTACCCCTTGGAGAACACATGATCCCACTCTCCAAAACACATTCCATATGGACGGGCACACCTGAATTTGCATCGAGTTACATTTAGGCCAATATCCCTATCCTTGCAGCCGAGGGTAGCATAGACTCTCCCCACCTCCACCCCAATTAAGAACCTCCGAGCTAGGAGCCAGGGTGAGAACATCATCCAAGTTTCTGAGGGTGATCGTGAAAGAGTCCTACAGACTGGTATTCTGTTTTGTAAAAACCCTCAGTCTCTAGGAAGAGATGCAACAACTCAAGAGAAGGGGGTGATGCGGATAAGGCTGAGATGCAAGAAGATGAGTCCAAGGCTGTCAGCACCCATGTAAACTACTCGTGGGGCGGCTTCGTTGGTAATGAAGCCAATGGATGAAGCCAAACCAGAAGAAATTGGAGAAAAGAAGCAGAGGGACCAAGTCCTCGTGGCATATGGTCTAAGATCCTAAATCCAGCTACTCCTGAAGCCATCATCCCTTGATCTTTCCAGTTCTGGGAGACAATAAATCCCCTTCGGCTTAGCCAATCAGAGTTAGGTTTCTGTTACTCACAGCCCATGAAGTCACCAATGTTTTATCATGGTGTATCATGATACAGCCTCCAACCTAAACTGGTTTCTGCCACTGGGCCCACTTTGGGCAAGTGTGTTCTCTGGGTCTCTGTTTCCCCATCTGTATAATGAGGAGGTTGGGTGAGATGCCAGTTTGGCATTCTGGTTTCCACTTTCTCCCTCCAGTTTTCAAGCTCTGTGATGAGGGGAAGAACTGTGACCTTGTCCGTCAGCCACTTGTGAATGACACAGGAGGGGAAGAGGGAAAAGTGTGCTTGTACGTACAGGAAAGGAAAGGTGAAGGAATCACACGTCTCATTTGGGTTGGTTAGAGGACACCTGGGGTCGTTAGCACCTGCCTCCACCAGCTCTGAGTTGGACCCTTTGGTTGCCTGCTGTTCTGTTCAGGACCACTCTTGCGCTGACAATCTCTTACTTTCTCTCCAGGCTGGTGTCAAGTCAAGAGTTGTTGGGAATGCTTGAGAGGTGACTGAAGTTTGGAACGTGTGTTTGGTAGATTTGCTAAGACAGTGGTGTCCAGATCCCTTGCACTGGTCTCTCTTTGCCTGTGTTTTTATTTTATTTATCTATTTATTTATCTATTTGCCATGCCGTGCAGCATGCAGGATCTTACTTTCCCCACCAGGGATCAAACCCGCACCCCCTGCAGTGGAAGTGTGGAGTCTTAACCACTGGATCGCCAGGGAAGTACCCTCTTTGCCTGTGTTTTTAAAGTTAGGTTTCCAAAAATACAGTTAGAACGACCATGTAAACAATGTAGATTCATCTCAGGGACAGGGGATGCATTCCAGGTCTTTCCTGGTTAACACAGACACAGGAAGTATCAGAACGCGTCCTTCTAGTCACCGCCACTCTCCCTCTTGTTCTCTGCCACCTCCTGATCCCATAGGTGTGGGGATGGTACAGTCTGGTGCTTTACACTCTGGGCTTTGGACCAGAAAGAACTGAGTTCATGTCCCTGTTCTGCCACTTACCAGTGGTATAATCTTGAGCTAATGACCTAAATCTCCTAGGGTCTCAGTTTCCTCTTCTATAAGATGGACTATTCTGTTGATGGAGTGTTATATTATAGGGGGACAATCAATGACCAAAGTGTTTAGCACAGACCTTAGCACATTGTTATTATTCAATCAGTGCTACCAGGGGCTGTTGAGAATGATCTAATCACAGTTTGTCCTGTGGACAAGCTTCTGAGTGGGTATCACACGTATTCACCTTCCAAAACTCACATCATAGGTCCTCTATTCGCCCCTGTTATCCAGCTGCACTTGGCTGTACCTCTGTTCTAGGTTTTATGTTATAATGTGGTAGTGAGCAAGATGAGTTCTAATATCTCCTGGTCTACTTCCTAGCTGGATGACCTTGAGCAAGTTATTTAGCTTCTTTTAACCTCTTTTTTTTTCAGCTTCAAAATGCAAATCCAATTGACCTTGTAGTGACGTTGTGAGATTTGAAGTGGAAGGTGCATCCAGAGTACTTAGCACAGTGCCTGATCCAAGAAGAGAGATCCACACGAGGCCAAGGAGGTGAGTAGAATTTCTGAGCCAGAATCTAGGCTTTACAATGACAAACTGTAGTCTGTAAACATGGCAGACAAAAATGAAAAATGAGGAACAACCGAGGAAAATGAAGCCCAGGGTGTATATTCCATTCCATACATTCTGTCTCAACATTCCAAAGTTGAGACAGAAAAACAAAGATTCTAAATGTCTGGGGCCTGCTCAGAATTAAAGCATCAGCACAGACATTTGAAGAATTAAGTTAGACATTTTAATAGATGTAGCCAAAGAAGTAGGCACATGGTACACTGTTACTGGAAGATTCACTACCTTATAACATTTGAGGATTTTAGGAGGGAAAATTCTCTACTTCCCTCCCTTGACAATTATCTTAAAGAGTGTTGGGACAGTCGCAAAATCAATTTTAATTAAAATGATGAATTTAGTTTACTTTGAAGATGGGAGAGGAGGAGGGCAGGTGACCCCAAAGAAACCATACTGTAAGGATCGCTCCTGTTCCAATGAATTTTGACATCATTTTCCTTAAAAGGTGTATATCCGATAAAGATTTTCACTGAAAACTTTTGCAACCCAAAGTTTGAGAGTTTCATATTCCATGAAATCTGTCAAGAAACTCTACTCTTAACATCTAAGTACACTCAAAAAGAAAAATTATACTCTGCAGTTAGTGAAGGAGTTGAGGCGACCAGATTCCTTCAGTTTCACAACTTTACATTTACCTGTCTCTAAGTTCAGCAAAATCTTATGATTTCTTGGGAGGGGGTTGTGCTTATTTAAAAATTTTTTTGAAACTCAAAGGACAGTTGAAGCCCTGGGAACTCTTATATTTAAAGTACAGGAAGGGGCAGCAATTCTGCTGTAAAATTAGCAAGAGAAACACACCGTTTTGGCAACAGGAAGACCACAGAATGTAATTAGAATTCTAACAGAAGCAGCAAAATACATAGGTCATAGGAATAAACAATGCACCTCCAGTGCTTCCACATCCCCGTGGGAGGCTCAGAAGGAACGAGTCACTGGGGATTAGCTCCTGGAATTGAGAAGACATGCTTCTCTCCATTAATGACATCTCGCCTTATCTTCCCATCCGCGTTAATACCGTAAGCCCACTCCATCAGAGCCCCGGAGGGTGGCAGAAAGACCAGCAGCCTCCCATCCAATGGCAAATGTTCCTTGCTCTCTCAGACGCCTGCAGGACCCCTGTTAGAATGATTTCTATATGCAAATGGGATGGGCTGCTCCTGATTTATTTCATCACATTTGCAAAGCTCCGCCCTTCATCTCTGGATGTGTCTTGTGTCTTATCTTCCAAGAGCCCCCTGGCCGGCAGAGGTAGTCTGCTGGCTGGAACTTAATTAGGCAGTGTTTGAAGATCCGGTGGCCCTCTGGCAGCCAGCTATCTTATCTCCCAGTGCAGAAATCCCTGGGGAGCTGTTCCTGCCGAGCACTGGGGCCCAATCAGGAGGGGCTAGAGATGTATTTTTGATTTGCCAAACAAATCGACACAAAATAAAACCTATCTCTTAATATATTACCTGGGAAGCCCAACTCACCTTTGGGAAAACCAAAACATTTCTGGGTTGCAGGGAATCTAAAGGTTATATAATTCAACGGGTTGGGGTGGGGTGGAAGGAAAGGTGGGGGCCGAAGAGAGACCTAACTGATTGGCCAAGTTCACCCTGATTATCCAGATATCTCAGTGAGACAGGCGAATGGCTCTTTGGTCCCTCAAAAGGGAGACTGGGGAAAATAAAACACAGGAGGCGTTCCTAAGGAAGGGAGATTCTACAAATGTCCCAAGTGCCCAGTAAGCAGGTGTCAGCTCACCCCAGCTGATGCTATAGTGCTGGGCTGCCACAAGGTGGCAATGAGCAAGACCACTCTTACTTTTATAAAAAAAAGTGCCTTTGGGGCTTCCCTGGTGGTGCAGTGGTTGAGAGTCCGCCTGCCGATGCAAGGGATGCGGGTTCGTGCCCCGGTCCGGGAAGATCCCACATGCCGCCTGCGCGTCCGGAGCCTGTGCTCCGCCACTGGAGAGGCCACAACAGTGAGAGGCCCGCGTACCGCAAAAAAAAAAAAAAAAAAAAAAAAAGTGCTTTTGGTTCTCGATTTTAGGTACTGATACTTATGAAATCAGGTTAACGGGGATTCTGTGGTGTCCTAACAAGGAAATTTGGGTTCTCAATGCAAATATCAGAAAGAGTCTTCTTTTGTCTTAAGCACACAATAAACAGAAGTCCAGGCCTGGCTCACCTCCAAGGGTCTGCCGACCTGAGCCTTTGCGTTCTCGGGCATATGGTTCACTCCTACCAGGTAGCTCCGGCCCAACCAGCTGAGTCCCTAAGAGTCTCTGCCACGAAGAACTCAGACCTACTGGTTGAGAAAATTCAGCTACAACATCTTACAGCCCTTTAGAGGCCTCGGCCAGTCCTTTGTGATTGTCTCATAAAGCGGCAAAACTTGCAGGGTGTAGAAGGACTACTACGAGAGTCCCTTTTCCTGAGACTAACAAGTCTTGCCGGTTTCTCAGGTGTGACAGTGAGAGCTTTGGTAGTGATTTGTATTCAATTAGCCTATCAGGCATTTGGTCAGCCTGGCTGAGCGAAACAGTCAAAATATAAGCAACCGTTTCAGCAACGATCAAAATAATGTCCTCCCTTTTATTTATTTAACACCTTGTAGTTTTTAAATTGCTTTCTCACTCATTTTTTCTTTTGATCCTCACAACTCGAGCAGGCAGGCAGAGACAGGTATGATCAGAGCCTCACCTGGCTCCCAGGGTGCCTCTGGGTGAAATGGACACCGATGCCCCTTCCTCTGGTGGGGGAGGGTGGCAAAGCCTGGCTCAGCTGGACATCAGCTCCCACTGATCCCTCAGCTGCGTACCCCGGGTAGGGCACAAACTGCCCAACCATACATGGCAACCCGGGGTATGATCTCCATTTTTTAGGTGAAAAAATTAAGGCTCAAAGAGTTTAATTGACTTGTGAAAGGTCACACATCTTGTAGATCTTCTGGCTACTGGTCCAGTGGTCCCTTTACCATATACAGATATCTATCCTCCTAACTCACCTTCTAGCTTTACATCAACAAATAGCACTTCAAAAAAAACACTTAATAGGAGCATTCACCTTTCCTCTCTTATTCTCATCCAAATGTCCTACTTCCTGAGTCAAATAAATGCCTTTATCAAGAGCCAGTCTTATAGGATTTTGACTCATTACGTCAAATTCTACCACAAAATTTAATCCTTTGAGATGTTTAAGGCTGCAGCTGTAAACAATTAATTTATGTTAAAATCCAAATGCAACTGGGCGTCCATTCCATTAAGTCACTGCTTTCCAAACCGCCTTCCTTAGACGAGGGTGATCGGAATCACGTGGAGGGCTTGTGAAAACCCAGACCCCTGGGCCCCAACTCCTGAGTTTCTGATTCAGTAGGTTTGGGGTTGGGTCTGAGAATTTAATACAAATTTTCACTTCTAACAAGTTCCCAAATGGGGCTGATGCCGCCTCTTCCAGAACCAAATGTGGGGAAGTAAGTTTCCAGAGGATGCTAATAGGAGTTCAACATGACTTTAGTTTTTAAAAAAAATATACTTATTGGGGCTTCCCTGGGGGCGCAGTGGTTGAGAGTCCGCCTGCCGATGTAGGGGACGTGGGTTCGTGCCCCGGTCCGGGAAGATCCCCCATGCCGCGGAGCGGCTGGGCCCGTGAGCCATGGTCGCTGGGCCTGCGCGTCTGGAGCCTGTGCTCCGCAGGGGAGAGGCCACGGCAGTGAGAGGCCCGCATACCGAAAAAAAAGAAAAAAAAAAATATACATATATATATACTTATTAGTGTACTCATGGAAATTAATTCAGAAGGTAGTTTGAAAAATCCTATCGCAGGCCATAAGAAGCCAACACTGTCATCTGGACTTAATTTATTAATTTATCCCCCAGTTGTTTAAACAAACATTAATTAAGTGCTAAAAATGTTCCAGAGTCTGTTTACATCGCTGGGGACACAAAGGTCTGGTCCTTGTCCTCCTGGTAATTTCAATCCATCTGGGCACAGAGACACAGACAGACCATTACAACCCAATAGGTTACTGACTCTGCCCAAGTAAGGTGGATGCTAGCTGGCTGGGGGCTGGGGGCTGGGGGCGGTGGGTGATTTGTGAGCCAACAGCAGGAAAGAGGGAAGTGGACATCAGCCCTCCAGAACCTTGTCTGAGTCACTCTTTGCCTCAAAGGCAACCGCTTTTATGCTACATGGGGTCCCCTCCTTTATAGGTTTAGGCCGCCCAAGGAATTCACAGAACATCAACGGGGGCCAGGGCCAGCTTCATGGATGTGCAGCCAATGTGCACCCACAGACCCCCCCCCACACACAGAAGAGCCCCAAGCTGGGTTTAATGCTCTGCTATTGCCATCTTGACAGTCTTAATAATGTTTGAACAAGGGGCCCTACATTTTCACTCTGCACTGGGCCCTGCAAAGTATGAAGCTGGTTCTGACGGTGCCTACATTAGCCATTCCACAAAATCTTTTTGAGCACCTACTAAGTGTCATTCGCTGAATCGGGCATTAGAGGGTTTTGACTTAGTAGGATAGGGTTCCTGACAGAGGAGCTATAAGCTGAATACAGAAGACAGACGCATGAATAGGAATTGACAACCCCGTGTGGGAAGTTAGAAGACAGCAACACACGCCCCATCCTTCATGCCCACAGGAGAGAACTTCTCTCTGCCAAACCATGTCGGGCTCTCAGCAGAAAGCTCTGCATCTCCTATCGCAGCCATGGAGGACTGGAGTCCTTGCCCAGGTCATTTACGGTGGGAGAGAGGGGGAGTCTCCATCATAGAGAACATCACCTCACGCCAGGTTTAGCATTCGTCAAAGTAACGTCATTAATGTGCATTTTTCCCAGAGGCTCGTCCAACAAGCCAGGTAGTCCTGACATGGTAACAGCTTTATTTTTAAGTGAAAAGTCAACTTCCTATCTTCACCCTTGAATTGTACTGAATCTCCCTAGCTGTTTGAATATGTCAGCAAATACCCACCTCTGAAATGGAGCTAAAATCTAGATGATTTCAAGTCACAGGTGGTTTGCTTGTCCTTCAAGACAGTGTTTTGCAAAGAGTGGTTCATAGACCACTCGCGTGAGGATCACCTGGGGTGCTTGTTAAAAAGGCAGATTCCTAAGCTCCAATCCATTCTGGGATCTGCATTTTAAAATTTTTACCTGCTCTCCAGGAAATTCTTAAACACGTGGAAGTTTGAGAAGGTTCCTAGGAGCCTTGACAGGAGTGGGACAGCAGACCACTGGAGTTTACTAGTAAATAAGGATATTTACTGCACTCTCCAAAATACTCAGCATTCCAAGAGGCCCTATTAGGGGATTTCAGAGGTGAAATCCCCCACCAGAAAGTTGACTTCTGTGGAAACAAGCTTCGCACGTGGGCACAGACCAGAGGGGGCAGAGCTGAGCTCCCTGACATGAGTGCTGCAGGCAAAGGGGCTTCAAACAAAAGCACCTGGAATGTTTGGGGTTCATGAAGGTTCCCCAGGGGCCATCAGAGGACCTGAGAATTAGCAGAAAAGGTGGGGCTCCAGGCCTCCAACCTGGCTCTTATTATGATTTCTCATTCATTTCACAAGGTTAAGAGAATATGTCAGAGTGAAAGCTTCAGTCCTTACAGTGGCTGGCAAAGTTCTACATGGCCAGACCCCCAGTTATAGACCCCCTGTGTTAGCAGAAACTAACACACCATTGTAAAGCAATTATACTCCAATAAAGATGTTATACCCTCACTTCTCCCACCTGAGCTCCAGCCACACCCTGGCCTCCTTGCAGTCCTTCAGACACACCAGGCCACTGCCCCAGGGACTTTGCACTGGCTGTTTCCTCTATCTAGAATGCCTGGGGCTTCCTTCCTCACCTCCTCAAACGTCTTTCTGGACTACCCACACTCCCTGTAGCCTCACTGTGCTTTATCTTTCCCTGACAGACTTGTCTCCATCTGGTAGACTAGACATCTTCTTTCTTTATTTATTGACAGTCTCTCCTCAATAGAAAGATAGCCCCTGGAGGGCAAGAATTTTTGTTTAGTCTAGTTTTGCCCATTAAGGTATCTCTGGCATAGGAAACAGTGCCTGGCATGTGGGAGGCCCTCAGTAAATATCTTTGTTGAATAGATCAACATTAGAGAGTGCTCAAAGGACCGTAAAAAAACGCCCACTAAGGGACAAATGCAGACAGGGAAGCAGGGTACACTGTGTCTCTCCAGTTTTTCTCAGCCTCAGGGAAATATGGACTTTCGACTTCTCCCAGAGTTTAAACTGGGGGCAAGGATGAAAGAGCAACAAAAAAGGGAGGAAAATCTGGGATTAGGGCTAACTTGTTGCTTTCAGAAGAGTTCACATCACACTGCCACCTTTCAGAGGACACGAGAAAGTGGGAACACGTCAGCCCATCTCCGGAGACGACACCAGATCCTCCTCCTCCATCTCCACCTCCTCTTTCTTCCTCCTCTCCTTTTTGGCTGTCACTTCAAACGCTGCCCTCTTTGGCTTCTTTTAAATAGCCACGGTAGGAATATACAGGGGGGAGGTATCAGGGTTCCCTTTGAAACCTGGCCCAGCAACTGCTGCCCCCAAACATTTCTTAGCGGGAGAAGCACCGGCTTGTCATGTCTGACGGTGGCGGCTGGCGGGAGGTCTGCAGGGCACTCAGCTCATGGCAGGTGCCTTTACTTTGACACAGATCCTGAGAGGTGGGGTCAGGGCAGGGGGAGAGGAGATGTTGCTTGACAGAGGCCCCCTCCTTTTCTTTCTTTTAAAAAATTACACCAAATCGATCATGTGGGAAAACTTGGACAATTATTTTTACAGCGCCTTGTTTCTGATGGCCAGGGGTGAGGTGAGGAAGAGAGAGAATAAAGGTGCAGGTCTCCCTATCTAATTCTCTCTGTCCTGCATAAAACATCATTTCTCCCAATTGTTGAAAATGACTCCCCTGACTTACTTCACTCTGTATGACAGACTCCAGGTCCATCCACCTCACTACAAATAACTCAGTTTCGTTCCTTTTTATGGCTGAGTAATATTCCACTGTATATATGTGCCACATCTTCTTTATCCATTCACCTGTCAATGGACACTTAGGTTGCTTCCATGTCCTGGCTATTGTAAACAGAGCTGCAATGAACATTTTGGTACGTGATTCTTTTTGAATTATGGTTTTCTCAGGGTATATGCCCAGTAGTGGGATTGCTGGGTCTCAGAAACAGACTCACAGACATAGCAAACACACTTATGGTTACCAAAAGGGAAAGGCAGGGGAGAGGAATAAATTAGGATTATGGCATTAACAGATACACACTACTGTAAAACTGCTATACATAAATGGATAAGTAACGAGTACTTACTGTATAGCACAGGGAATTAAATTCAATGTCTTGTAATAACCTATAATGGAAAATAATTTTTAAAAAAATGTCCCCCACTCAGCATCCCAAACCAGACCACCTGGATTGAAAACTCAGCTCTACCACTCACTGTGTTGGGCAAGTTATTTTACTTATCCAGTCCTTGGTTTCTCAACAAAGTAAGGACCACACTAGCACCTACTTTACAGGGTTGTTTAAATGCATTGATGTTAGAGGGAAGAGATATGGGAACAGATGTATATGTATAGCTGATTCACTTTGTTATAAAGCAGAAACTAACACACCATTGTAAAGCAATTATACTCCAATAAAGATGTTAAAAAAAAAAAATGACTCCCCTGCCTCAGCAAGGACTTTGAAGGGAAGACAAGGCCCTTAAACATGCACATTTCACGGGCTTTGTTCTGAAAATTATCCTCTTCACTGCAAATATGCTCAAGTCTTAGGGGTTAAGGAGCTGGAATAGAGTGGGAGCAGCTCCAGTTTCTGGCTGCAGGCTGGGGGCTGCGTGGGAGTCGGGACGCCTTAGAACAATGAGGGAGTGATTCTCAGATCAGAAGCTGACATGGTTTTACCTAGAAGAGACACACGGCTCTCTGACTCACCACATATCCATGCAGGCTCGAACTGGGACACATCCAGGGAACATGAGTGTTTTTAGAACCAGCCTCACAGAGGAGGAGAATGAGACATGCTTTTTACCAAATTCCCCTGGAGGACAAAAGGTCTTGATCCAGGGTAGCTGGTGAAAGAAGGTAAAGTGTCAGGTAGGGAGATAGGACTGAAGAATATTGATAATGAAATCAAAGTAAAAACAGCTGAGTACACTGGTGGTGTCCATGCATACCATCTTGGCTGTGAAGTAGAGTCTGGAATCAGACCTGAGTTAAATCCTATTTTCTCCACTGACCATCTGTCCAACCTCAGGGCTTCCGTTCTCCTCTCTGTAAAATGGGTATAATAATAGCACCTACCTTTCAGGATCGTTTTAAGATTTAAACAAGAATGTGTGTACAGGAGCCAGACAAAAAGAAAGCCCTCAATAAATGCTAGTTGCTACCATCACCACCACCACCACCATCACCACCACCACCACCACCACCACCATCACCACCACCACCACCATCACCACCATCACCACCACCACCACCATCACCACGACCATCATCACTACCTTCCTCCTCCTCCTCTTCTTCATTATCATCATCATCATCACCTAATTTAATCCTGCCTCTACTTCTTGCTTCCTGGGTGGCTCTGATAGACCATCTAATTGTGTATGTGTGTGTGTGTGTGTGTGTGCGCGCGCACGTGTGCGCACAGACGCACTAGTTTCTCATTCGTAAAATGGAGATCACAATAGTACTTGATGCAGATAACATGACATAATTCTCACTAAGGACATGACTCAGTGGTTGCAGGCAGTAATGCTCCAGGCACAGTCACCATCATTGTTAGGCCCTGCAACTACCCTCATTCTTAGGTGAAGTAGCTGACATTTAAAGAGCTTGCTGAAGATCAAAGATTCAAGCAGGGCTCTTAACTGCTGCCATGGGCTGCATGCTCCCAGAAGCAGCCCTGAAGACCAGGATCTGGGTGCAAGTGGGTCCCAGGTAGCAGTGGTGGAGGTGGGGAAGGGAGACAGGGGAGTGGAGAGAGCCAGCAGAGGGTCCGTGGAGGAGCAGGATACCACTGCAGGCACCTGGGGTCAGTTCCACTGGGAAACTCTGAGAGATGGTGCGGGTCATGCCTCTGAGCTGTCCCTCCACAGTGTCAAGGAGGCTGGGGTATTTATCCTCCTCCTTGTATTTGCCATTGGCTGAGGGTGACTCCATGTCACCCCTAGTCTGTCCCATGTGTGGGCCCAGGGAGAGCCCTCAAGTCTTCAATCTGACCTTCAGCAAGTGCTAGAATGGTGAACTTTGAGCAGGTGTGGAGGGACCCTGATAGCACCCCCTATAGCCAACACTATAAAAGTCAGGGCGCCAGTGGATCTGAACTCTTCAGACAAATAAGAACCAGGAGCCTGATCCCTGAGGGGTGGAGAAGACTGAGGACTGAGAAAAGGGTAAGGGCTCAAGGGACCTGGTCTGGCAGGATAATAGACTTGAATTGAATGAAGCAAACACTGACTGAGGTTCTGTCATGTGTAGGGCTTGTGTTAGGAATGGTGGGACGGCTGTCTTCCAAGGACTTACAACCTAATACCCACCTGTGTTTGAGGAGCTGGGATGGAACCTTCTCTGTGCCAGAGCTCCATACCAGGTGCTTCAGAGGCACAGGAGGAGGAGGTTTAATTTGAGTCACTTGAGCTAGACCATGAGTGATGACTGGGGGATTAAGAGAGATTCATAAAGAGATGGGAGGGACAAGCACTACAGGTGGGTCAAGGTTTGAGGGTGGGCAAGTTCAGAGCGTGTTCAGGATATGGGGGCCTTCTGTGTGGTTGGAAAGTAGGTGGGCCCAGTGTGCAATGTGAGAACTTTCTAGAAAGATCAGTTGAGGACTGCATGATGGAGGACACTGAATGTCATGATGAGCAGGGGGCAGAAGCTAAAGACCTTGGTTCCTGAAGAAAACCTGTGCCTTATATAGGGCATTTTAATAAGCTTCCTCTGCAGGCACAGTGGGTGGAGTAACTGAGAGCAAAGGCTGGTGCAGAAGGTCCCACCCCACCTCTAGTCCCCGATGTAGGGGGAGGGGCATCAGGGGCAGGACCCTCATGTCACACCTGAGGCACAGTCTGCTCCATGTGTTGAAGCCATCTCTCCTATAGCCTGGCATCCTTAAAACCCCAATCCACACTAAGGTTCCCCAAAGAAGTCCTACTCCCTGTGCCCCAGGGACCCCAGAGTTCTCAGCCAGCTCTGTTATCTATAATGATACAGCCAGGGCCCGCCAAGGTGTCTTGTTGGCCCTATAGCAGATCTGGTCTTGCAGGAGGGTACATAATCCACTAGATACGATGAGGGGAAAGTTCTTCCCCCAAATGCCAAAGTAAATCCCCTGTCCCTATTTTTGTTTTTCAGGAGAATTCCTAGCACTAGGCTACCAAGGAGATGTGAAATATGGCACCGGCTGATTCTCCTGGACTCTATTGACTATTGGAACGTAAATTTACCCTGGTCTTTCTACCAAATGGATCCTCAGTCTGGGAGTTCTCTTGGAGAACGGCCAAGAGTCAGTTGGTCTTTCTCAAAGAGGCTCACTTTCTTTGAGACAAGACCTCAGGGAAGAGGCCTGGGTCACCCCTCAAGCAAACTTTGCAAAATTCTACTTCCCTGAGAGCTTTTCAGAGCCATGGCCAGAGTCCAGGAAAGCCCCGAGGCCTTGTCATGTGCCTCTCTCCTCTTCGATCTGGCCATGGATGTCTCAAGATAAGAAAACCTACCAGACGTTGATCACAGAGGTACAGGCATATCTCAGATGCCGTACCAGCTCATCTGGTGGAGCGAGCCATGCGCCCCCAGGGCAGGCTGAGGAGCAGGCTGCACTGGACAGCAGCTGGAATTTTAGCTCCAGCAATGGAAGGGCTGAGTATCCATGCACTTATCCTGTGAATCAATTATTTTAATATTTTTGAACTCACTGCTAGCTGTTTTATTGTGTTTATTTTTACCTTAAAGTGCTATCTATGCATGAGTGAGTTTTCTCCTATACATTCCTTACTATTTGATTCAGCTTCAAAATATTGTCCTCATTTGAAATATTAGCTGACCACACCTCTTCTCTTCTTTGCCTTTTCTCTGCCTACCCCCCTTCCTCCCCTCATCTTTGCCTCTGAGATCCATAAGACAATGTCAGAGTGCATTCTACCCAGTGGATATTCATTAAGGGCCATAAACAGCCATAACCTTAACAGATGTGGCTAGCTAGCTGAGTCTGGAGGAAGGGCACTGGTGAAATTGCAGGAGTGCAGACATCTATGAGTCCCTGGTGACAGGCTTCAGCCCCTGGAGGGATGATGGGGTGAGGAGTTTGTGCCCTGGCAACTTCCCTTCCTGACTTTCCCCCTTCTCATTTTATGCTCTCTATTCCCCTATCTCTAAAAATGCAGACTTGAATGGTTGGGAAGAGATTTTAATGTAATGCAGCTAAAATCTTTGATGGGTAGGCAGTAGGGGTGGGATGGTGCAGAAGAGCACACCTGGTGACAAGTACACCTGGGCCTGAGCATCTTTCTAAGACACATCCTTGTGAAGACATCAGGGGGCTCCAGGCAAATTCAAACACAAATTCTCAACCAGTAAGAGGAGGGGCAATGTGGGAGAGAACAGAGAGGGAAAATCAAACAGTACAAGATTGTTCATAGCAGCTTGATTCACGATAGCCCCAAAATGGAAATAACCCAAATGCCCATTAACAGGAGAATAGATAAACAGATTGCAGTATGCTCCTGCAATGGATTGAAATGGAAATAAAAAGAACAAATGTACTAGTCTACCTGGGCTGCCATAACAAAACACCATAGACATGGTGGCTTCAACAATAGATGCTGATTTTCTCACAGTTATGGAGGCTTGAAGCCTTAGATCAGGCTGCTGGTAGGGCAGGATTCAGGTGAGGGCTCTCTTCCTGGCTTGCAGACAGCCACCTTCTCACTGTCCTCACATGGTCTTTCCTGGTGCATGTGTGCAGAGAGAGAGAGCAAGCTCTCTGGTTATCTCTTCTTATAACAGCACTAATCCCACCCTGAGGGCCCCATCTCCACAACCTCATCTAACTCCAATCACCTCCCTAAGGCCCCATCCAAATACCATCACATTTTGGGGCCAGAGCTTTGACATAGGAATTTTGGGGACACACATTCAGTCCATAACAGTGAACTTTGGATAAAAGGAACTACATGAATGAATCTCAAAAAATATTTTTCCAAGTGAAAAAGGGGGCACAAAAGCGTGAATACTCTATCATTTTAAAATGAATTTTTAGAATAGGCAAAATCTGTGATGATAGAAATCGGAAGAGAGGCTGACTCTGTGGAAGTGTGGAGGGTGGGTGTTGACTGGAAAAGGGCACGAGGGGGCTTTCTGGGAAGATGGAATTTTTCTAGATTTTGACTGTTATGGCAGTCTACCTGGGCTGCCATAACGAAACACCATGGACATAGTGTTTCCTTATGGCAGCCCGGGTAGACTAATATATTTGTTCTTTTTATTTCCGTTTCAATCCATTGCAGGAGCATACTGCAATCTGTTTATCTATTCTCCTGTTCACGGGCATTTGGGTTATTTCCAGTTGGGGGCTATCACGAGTCAAGCTGCTATAAACAATCTTGTATTGTTTGACAGAGGGAGTGGTCCCACTGTATATATGTTCAAAGCTCATTGAACTGTACACTAAGACCTGTGCAGTTTAAGTAAATTATGCCTCGATAAAAACCAGCATTAAAAATAAATAAATAGGGCTATAGGAGGAGTGTTGTGAGGTCCAGGGATAACAGAGAGAGAGACTTTTGTTTGTGTGTATGTGCATACGTGTGTGAATGTGCGTACACATGTATGTATGTGCGTATCCACGTATACATGCCATACATATACACACAGTTAACAAGAAAGAAGCTAAAACCAATCACAACAATGTATCAAAGAACCAAAGGCGAGCACGCCCCACACCCCCAGTAGGAACCCCATACATCTCTGTACCAAGAGGGGAAACAGTGCAGGTGTTGCCCCGAGCAGACACATTCATGAACCTGGGTGAACTGAATTCAGCCTGGATGATTGGTGTGATTAAAGTGCCATCACCCATTGAGTTATATTAGAGAGCTCCTCACTTTGCTTTTCCATATTGATGAAAAAACTTGCAATTTTTCACTGCTGCAGAACTGAACTGTGATTTAATGTTTCACAATTTACATAGCTGATTTCATGTACTTTTGGCAGTTCCACCACATTTTCAGTAGTTACTAGAAAAAGTTGTCCTCTAGGAAGTTAAAGAGGTGTCTCTTCTGCTTCCCAATCCCTCCCCGCCGCCACTAGGCTCATGAGGAGAAATTCAGAGTTGAGGATGAGAGGTGTGAAAGTTACAGAGCCTTTGATTCCAGCGTGACTCTGGGAGACGATACTCTTCACACTAGCATTTGGGCGTGAAGCATTTGGGTCCCTGTTATCTGCTCACATTTTCCCTATTAGCCAAGCAGACGCTTGGAACGTCCCCAGCGCTCAAGTAAAAACATTGCCTCCACTATTCATTAGCAGTTTGGCCTTGGATAAGTTAACTAATTTCACCATTTGTGAAATGGATCCCAAAATGTCCATCTCCAATGGATACTCTGAGGATTAAATGAGAAATTGTCTAGCACCATGGCCAGTGCCAAGTGGATGCTGGAGGCCGAGAACTTCTCTCTACACCCACCTTTCAATATCATCACTTAATTCAGATGCATTGGCCTATCTTTATATACTTTCTTCTTTAATGTGCCCATTCATTTATTCACCCACTGATTCATTCAGTCACTCAGTAAATATTTATTGAACACTTATCATTACAGACTGTGACAAGTTCCCTGAAGGAAAGGAACATAATCGTCTGGTTGTGTAACAGCAGAGCTCAACTGACACTGAAGGGTCAGAGGAAGCTTCCCCAAGAAGGGGACTGAATTCCAAGACTGAGCCGAGGTCTGAGGATGGGGAGGTTAAACTTCCCACGCATCTGTCCATTCCAGCATTTATGGCTTTGTCCAGACAGTTCCTCATTCAGGAATGGGCTTTTCTCTCTATTCCACCAATTTCAATCTCTTAAAGGCCCAGCTCAATTCCTGTCTCTTTCATGAAGTCGCTTCCCAATGAGGCTTTCCTGTGCTGAGCACCCTGGTGTGGGTTCCTGGAGGACTTAGAGTCTGCCCTACACGGCCTACAAGTGAACAGAATGTGTTATCCTCTGCCCGAGTAGCGTGTCTTATCTCCCCAGCCAACTATAAGCCCTGGAGAACAGTGGTCATCCTGTCCACCTCTCATATAATCTCTATGATGCTGGAGGTTGAGAGGTTACAAAAGAACTACTTGCTGCCTGGACTTCTGTAGGGACAAAGGTCACATCATGAATGAAAGATGTCAGCACCAGCTGTGCACAGAGGCGGTTGATATGCTTAAGACCTTGAGAGCCCTATCATTCATTGACTAATTAGTTCTTTCCACAAATCTTCATAAGCTTCAATAGATCAGGTGCTGTTTCAGGTGTAGGGGATATATCAGCAAGTCAAAGGACTCTGCTCTGGAAGAACTTCCCATTTAGTAGAGCCCAACGCATATACAATAAACATATAAATAAGGTAATTCTACAGTAGGTTAGGAGGTGATAAGAGCAAAAGGAAAAACAACTGGCCAGGATAAAGGAGTTTGGAAGGTCCCAGGCCAGAACCTTAAATAGGGAAGTCACAATAAGTTTCTTTGAGAAGATGACATTTGAGCACATTCTTGAAGTTAGCCGTATGGTCACTGGGGGAAAGTGTTCCAGGGCCCATGCAAAGGCCCTGAGGTAGGAGTCTGCCTGGTGTGGACTCCATGGAACGGTCACATGAGTGTGGCTGGAACTGAGTGATCAGGAGAGCGATGGGGGTGAAGGTCAAGGAAACAAGGAAGACAGGATTGTGGAGGGCCTGTGGGCATCAAAAGGAACTCAGCTTTTACTCCAAGTGAAATGGATTTGTGTCTTAGCTCTGTTGCTCTGTTAGCTGTGAGAACTGGGGAAATCAGTTTACTTCTCCAAGCCTCGGTGTTCTTATCTGTAAAGAGAAATGCTGCTGCTGCTAATACCTCCCTGTAGGTGGCTGTGGTGAGGATTGCAGGAGGTAAAGCTCACAGCCTGACTGGTACCCTGTAGTTCCCCAAATGCAGGCGATCATTTTTTCCATGGTTGCACTGCGATTACTATTACCTCGATTCATTTTTGAAAGAGAAAGCTTCTACCCTTTAGTGAACACTTTCTGCTTGTCAGAGATCGTGCCTTCCATTGGATCCCATCTAAGCCACTTCCTATCCTAACCCTGTCAGAAGAGAGGTCCTACTCCTCTTTTAACTGGTGAGTACACTGAGGTTTTGGAAAAGCAAAGAGGCTTGCTGAGTGTCCAACAGCTAGTTTGCAGTTAAGGAGGACTTCGAACCCAGGCCTATCTGACTTGGCAGATTAACTGCTTTCTACTTGAGCGGAACAAGAGAAAAGCGAGCAGAACATAACTGCAGTGTTGGAATGTTTCTGCAGGTGATGCGCTCACTCTTTTGCGTGAACAGAGCAGAGACCCAGGAGGGCCGTGTGGGGCCTCATTTCTCAGAGACGCTGATGGGATTTCACACTGCTATTCTTAGGAGGTGACCATCTCCTCTATTCCGTTTATAACTTAAAATCCAACTTTCTAGAGCTTTGCTGAAAGATCATAAGACTATATGACACTGTCCCTCCTTGAATTTGACGGGAGAATAAAAGCCATCATGAATTCCAAGTGTCAACAGTGACCTAAATATTTAGATAGTTCCTGAAACTATTCTGGCCGCTTCATGGAAAGGAAAAGGGATGTGTTGGGCCTGGGTCCGGTAGTTCTGTCTGTGTTCAGAAGGAAGAAATGTTGGCATATAAATGCAACAAATTAAAGGCTTTGCAGAATTTAGAAAAGATCTGCATGGAGTCCAATTTGAGCTCAATAATAATTAATTGTTTGTACTGAATTCTTGTTTGATCTGATGGAACGTATCTATTTCTTTCATGTCACTCCTGTACTTTTTTATGTCAAGAAATTGCAGTGACCCTCTAGAAAGAACTATGATTTCTGTTTAGAAAAAAAATTTTAATTTGGGGGGTGTGCCCTGCAGAATGTCTATAAGTATCTAAGTTATCGGTATAAGTTCTCTCAATGGAAAGCATGGGCCTTTCTGAGCTTATTTTTTTTTAACATTTATTTATTTATTTGGTTGCACCGGGTCTTAGTCGTGGCAGGCGGGCTCCTTAGTTGTGGCTCACGGGCTCCTTAGCTGCAGCATGTGAACTCTTAGTTCTGGCAGGCATGCGGTATCTAGTTCCCTGACCAGGGATCGAACCTGGACCCCCTGCGTTGGGAGCACGGAGTCTTATCCACTGCACCACCAGGGAAGTCCCTCTGAGCTCATTTATTAACCCAAACTCCTGAACTAGCACCTTGAAGAGTCAGGGAATATTCGGAAATTAAGAGCAGAGAATGTGCTAACTTTGTCTTGCTGAATGAGTTCATTCCTCCTGACAGACTTTAATTAAGATAAGCTATCGTATAGGGCATGTTAGACTTGACATAAACCAGAACGTGAGAGTTTGTTCTGAACCCTTGTTCAAACTTGATAGATTCCAGGTCAAGAAAGCCAGCCAACTGCTTATTGAATCCACTGAGTAGGGCTGTTGTCAACAGTCAACAGAAATCCATTCTGAAGATCCTGAGCCGCAGTCCACTGCAGTAGAATGCATTAGAAAGAACACAGTCTGAAGTTCATTTACAGGTACTCCATTATGAATTTTAGTGATCATTTGTATCACGGAGGACCTCGAAACTTGAGCACAACCATGGGGCAAAGCAACTTACATAATTTTGCCTTGTAATGGGCATGGGCTCTCTTGGTGGGCAGCAAACACACACCCAAACACATTCCTCCTGAACTGTAAATCTCAACAGTGACCATCAATTCTATATAGACTACACTTTGTACTTACACTAACAAATATATATGCACCCATACAACATATACACATGCGTGTATACTAAAGACTTTGCTACTTATTCTTTCCTCTTCTTTCCAGCTGGTTGAAATGCTGGGTGAATTGGGACAACCTCTACAAAAAATAGTTATAATAACGCCTACCCTGTGTTCTGAAAGTTTTATGTGTACTAAGCACCATAACAACACAAGGAGGCAGGAACTATTATTATCCCCAGGTCACAGAGGAGGGAGAGAGCTTAGGTAATGTACTGGAGTCATGTAACCATGACTGGGGAAGCCAGGGGGAAGGGTGACCAGCACCATGAACCCCAAACTTGAGGACACTCACACACACTAGAGGTTCTACCTGGAATGTACCCTCATTAAGGGAGCATCTTCTGACCCCTGCAGGCTGTCAATTCCACTTCAGGACTTCTCTTTACGGCCCTCATGAAAGTTAATGATTCTACATTTACTTGCGGGATTGGTAGGTTAATGTTGGTCTCCCCAGTAAGGGGATACTGGAGACATTTGCTCACCACTGCATGTCCAGTACCCAGCTCTATGCCTGGCACACAGTAGGTACTTTGTCCAGAACCGTTGAATGAATGAAAGAATAATGCAGAGAATAGGAAAGAGAGAAAAATTAAAGGAAAAAAAGGGACAGAGGCATCACGACAGCAGTCCCTGAAGTTATGGTTAGTGCAATTAGAAGCAACCAAGGCATTCTCAGGGGCTGACTTCGTTTTCCTGAATTAGCTCTGAACATCGTAGCCTGGAAGGCACTGGGCTAGAGCCAGTGGGGTTGGACACAAGGCTCTCTACTTCCTTTGTCTCCCTCCTGACCATCCTGGGCCCTGCAAGCCCAAGCAGAGGTCTTTGGAGTATATTGGCTCAGCACTGCCGAGAGCTGATTCTTGAGAAATTCAACATCACTGTTATTCCATGGAAAAGGGCAAACCACAGTTGGGTCAGCCTGGGGTCTCAGAGCATCATTCATTCATTCATTCAGTCAGTCAGTCATGAACACTCATAGAGCAATGCCATGTACAAGGCACTGTTCTGAAGTCCAGGCATATGGCTGTGAATTAATCAGAAAAAGTCCCTGCCTTCATGAAGCACTGCGGGGAGAAGACAGGCAGACGAGAAACACAAAACATAGGTTAAGTCTGGTGTTGATACATACTATGCTGGAAAGTGAGGTGGGTAAGGGTCTCAGAGTCAAGGTAGAGCAGGGACAGTGTGAAGATCTGTTGTTTTCGATAAAAGCATCAGGGCAGGCTGCTTTGAGGAGGTGGCATTTGAGCAGAGCCCTGAAGGAGGGCAGTGTGGGAGCCGTGCAGAAGTCTGGGGGGACGGATGCTCCAGAAAGAAATAACAGAAGATGCAGAGCCCTGAAGTGGGAGGGTTTGGGGCATGTTTGAGGAGGAGCCAGGAAGCCGGCACGGCCAGAGCGCAGGGAGGAAGCATGAGAGGAAGGGGATGAGGTCAGGGAGGTTGGGGGCTGTAAGGACCTTTAGTCTGAGTAAACTGGGGAACCGTGTTCAGAACAAAGTCTCAAATTAGGCTGCAATTGCAAAGAGCTGTCTTCCTTCCACATCCAGATAGAAGAACTTTCCAGAGATTTGGGGGATGGGCAAGGGGTGGGCAGTACAGCATGTTGGCTAAGGACGTGGAATCAGACAAAGTGATTTGAATTCCAGCTCTGCCACCTACTAGCCAGGTATCCTGGGACAAGCCATATAATCTTTCAGAGTCTAGGTTTTGTTACTTATAAAATAGGACCCATAAAGCCTCCCTCATCAGGGCCATTGGGAGGACCAAAGTAGATAGTGAATGCGTGGCACTTGGCCCAGGGCCCCAGGGCTCAATAGATGTCACAGTCTTACTGCACTGTTCTGGAGAAGATTCTGCAAATCTTCTGGAAATTTGACTCCAGTCTCCAGCACCTCAGCTGGGGCTTGTGATGTCATGGCAGGGCCTTTCCTGGGACTCTGTGGGACCGAGATCTAATGGTGACTCTTGAGTTCACCATGAACCTCTTCATGGTGAACTGGCTCCCGGGGCAGCAAGACAACATCACAGTTGGAGCGCTGACTCAGGAGATGAAGAAGACTGACCAGCCTACCCGATAGTCCCAGGTACGGCAGAGCTTCCTGGGGCCTGGGAAGATATTGTGCACGTTCCACCTTCCGTGGCCTGACCCTAAAGACAGGCGTTGCAAATGCAAGATGAGGGGATGGACCTGCCTCGGCCAACCCTTGCCCAGCTGGGTTCAGGCTGGCTTCTGATGAAGCCATGGACCCAGGGATGACCCCCTTTGACCTCACTTCAGCCCTGAACAGTGCACCTTCGATGAGTGCCGGAAATCCATCTGGTCAGAAATCTTTGAGGACCAGAAGGAGCTTTGTTTGGTTAAAGTGACTTATAGTTTTTCATGATGTGCTTCTGCATAACTTTCTTTCCTGCTGGAGAAAGTAAAGCAAACAGAGGATGATTTGTCTGTGATATCAGAATTGCTTACACTAAACCAAGGCATACTTGCCAGCCCACGGGCCAGGTTGCCAGCAGCTCAGCAAGCAGTGGGACCTGGGAATCTATCTGCCCTTCTTTTCTCTGGCAATGCAGTTTAG
Source organism: Physeter macrocephalus (assembly GCF_002837175.3). Lineage (NCBI taxonomy): Eukaryota > Metazoa > Chordata > Mammalia > Artiodactyla > Physeteridae > Physeter > Physeter macrocephalus. Next base: position 22,068,177 of record NC_041216.1, read on the forward strand.
GATTAGTAGGACCGGTTGGAGGCTTGTGCCAAGCCTATAGGAAATGGGAAGGTGTTGGGATGTGGTTTAGATGAGCAAATGGGTCCTTTGTAGTGTAAACATCCTGAATATGTCCCTGGGGGCTGTCCTTACGAGGTCCCCTGTGTGTCTGTGGCTTTTAGGACTATCATGTATGGGACAAGCACAGCACAACTCTAGAGGGCACTATTTATGTCAGTGTCTATGTGAATGGCCCTCAGTCAGACTGTGCAGCGTGGCTCTGACCAGTGTGGGTGAACTTAGCCTTGCAGGAGGTAGGGCTTGCTCGCTGAGGAGCAGTGTGCCTTGGTGACAAGTGCCTGGACTATGGCATCAGATAGACCTGAGCTTAAATCCCGACCCTGTTACTTGCTATAGACTCTAGATGAAGGGCCTCATTTCTCTCTGCTGTAGTCATCTGATGTGTGAAATGAAGATAATTCACCTCGGAGATCAGCTATGCGAATATAATGATCTTGAAAGCATTATTTGTTGGGTGTGATCTTTGTGCCATTACCTCCTCTAATCTTCACAATGGCCTGTGAGGTGTGTACCCTCATTTTCCAGAAAAGAAACTCAAGGCTTAGAGAGGTTAAACATATCACATCTGTTGGGACTCTTCTGATTGTGTCCAGGACTCAACTCACACTAGCTCCAGCCAAAGAGTGGAATTTGCTGTGTCGGGTAACAGAAGTATCCAGAGTTGGCTTCAGGCATATCTGTATCCAGGGGCTCAAGTTATGTACCTAGCACTCTGTCTCTCCCACCTATTTTTGTTGTTGTTATTGTTGTTGGCTTAGTTCTCTCCCTGTGTAGGTAAGGCTGGCATGGATCATTCTAGGCTTACCTGTTCTTCAGTGCCTGCCTTCTCTGAAAGAGAAAGTGTCTCTCTCCCAACAATTCCAGCAAACGTCCCAGGAGAGAGCTTTGACTGGCCAGGCCTGGGTCACAGATCCGCCCCTGGAGCCAGGCCATTAGGAGGCAGGTCATATGAACCACAGGGGCCAAAAATGAGGGAGGGATTAGGTTCCAAAGTTATACGGTTACGGGGTGAATATGTGCTAGAAAGGGTATTTGAGTCCAGCAACGCCTGTCTGTCAATAAATGGCATCTAATAGACCTCTGCTTATTATCATTGGTATTGCATGCATTTTAGGTAGCTGAAGTCTTCAGAAGCTTGATTTCTGTATATCACTTGAACTTTTTCCAAGACATTTCATATTTACTCGTATCTGCCCTATTGCTCTTTCAGGGATGTTTTAACAAGAAAGCAAATTCACAGATGTGAAAGTACATTGAAAAGCATAAAGGGGCCACGATGACAGCTATTTCATTTTATTTGAATATATCCAGGATATCACAACGACACTGTGAAAAAAAAAGAGGGCACCTGCCGTTTTGTTCCATTTTACAGAGAAGAAAATAGAGGGACTGAGAGTTCAAATAATTGGGTCAACTTCAGCCTGAGGTCAGTGGTCAAACTAGGATGAAACCCATGTTTCCTGACTCTCAGTACAGAAGTCCTGTCGCCAGACAACGTTTCTCAAATTCTATTCCAAGGAACAACAGGGTTCCAAAGAAACACATTGTGGGGGGCAGGTGCAAAGTAGGCAGACAAGACCTTAGGATCTTCAAAAGTTTCCATGAGACCAGCTCCCTGCCTTCTCTGTTTATAGAAATAACAATTTGAGCAAGATTTTATATGAAAAAGGTTGCATTATTCTTAAAAGTTCTAAAACCATTGCTACAAACCAAGTAAGCCCTTAGGCAAAGAAATCTCAACCTGAGTTTCACAGTCAGAAGTCAAGCAGAATTGCAGAATACAATCAAATGAGGCTCCATAGGGGAAAATTTTCTCCTACTAGAATCATAAGGAAAACCTAAGGGATTAGAATCTGAGATGTAGACAATGGTCTCATAATGTTCACATCGCCCACAGATTAGCTGCCATGTCTTAGAAACCCATGTCCCCGCAGGACCACACAACAGAAGGTCACAAGTGATGAGGCTTTCTGTATGTTATACCTTCTGGGTGTAAGGATGCTACATAGATACTATATAACTGAATTTGAGTTTAGGCATCATCTGTTTTTAACCCTTTGGGGGGCATCTGGACCAAATACAGCCACCAGTAGGATTTTTCTTTTTGTTTCCTTCCCCTGTATGTGCAAAGGGAGAGATAGTAAGAGATAAAATACAAAGAACTGCTTAATGTACATCACTCAAGATTCAGAATCTCCTCTAGACTCTGGATGGTGTGGCTTGACCCCGTGTCGTAGGTACTGTGTGGCTCTTTGTTCCAGGCCAGGCTAACACTTTAAGTTGTCTGCCTGTGCTGTTGAAGGAAAAAGGGAAGTTCTTCCCCATTGGGCTCGTTATAGTGATTTAATTCATGCTGTCACGCTGACTGAGCAAGTGTTCTCGGGGCAGGTAGCTGAGTAAACACAGAAGCTCATGGATGTTCTTTGAAGCACACTCAGATCACATCTCATCAGAACCCAGAATGTGAAAGGCACCAGCCAAAGCCAAAACACAGACTACAATTTAAGTTTAAAATAACAAGGGTAGAATACTGACTTGCCTATTTTCTTCTTTTTCACTATGGTCGACTGGGTTCTTTTACTGGTGAAATTTCTCAGAGCCTTTACTGTGTCAAAGCACAGTGGGAATATCCGAGACAGGCCTTCCAAATCCCAGTCACTGGGGTTAACAAAATTCACTTTGCAAAATAATGACATTGATTTCGGAGGATTAGCCTGACAGCCTATACACCACACAACATATTTATTACTTTGTTATATACACAATCTCACTGGGTGGTCATTACCTGCTTAACAGAAAACTACTCTGGAAACAGGTGGATGTTTATAAATGTATTGTACCTGTTTATTTAGACCTTGGAAAGTAGTGTCCCCTAGAACTAATGCTATACATAGGAGTTGGAGGGCTCAAGGCCTATGTCAGCATTTCAAAAAGTGAGTTTTGCCAAATATGAGAGAGATACATAGGAATTCTACGGCTAGAAGGGTTTAGGAGACTCTTCTGAGAGTCACAACGCCCACCAGCACAATAAAGGTTCTGAGAAGTTTTGAATAGAGACAACTGTTCAACAATATTTAACCTAGAATTTTGCAAACTCATTGATATAATCTGCTTATGATCTAAAGACTGCGATTTGGGAAACACGATTTTTAAACATATAATGTCTCACAACTGCAGTCTGTTCACTGTCCGATGGTAACACTAAAGAAAACCATCAGCTGTGCTTAGTAGGGTCTTTATGGGAAAGTACGTTCCAGGTCCTAACTAGGGATATGCAGATGTGTCATCTCTCAATGATGTTCGCTTTGTGTCCCCCTAGGACAGAGATTTCAAAGCCACTCTTGGCAGATAGATTGTAACACCCCAATAAAACCCTATAACGAGAGAAGAACAGAAGATGATAGGTGATCAATAACCAAGTGTTGAATGTGATGTTAGCGGTGCCCGTGCTATATGAGAACCAGGCCACTGATTACTCCAATTAATGTTTTAAAACTCACTGAGAGCTTTTCCTGGAATAATGTGAGAAAACACGTTTTTATAATTGATATAAGTTGATTCCATACAATTTACATCCTTTTAACTGGTGTAGTAGCTTGGCCTTAACCCCAGGCACGTTGTGTAAGAGTGATCCTTACACAGAGAGAACAAGTCCAACCGCCCCACAAGTCTAGGAGAAAGGTAAATGCTTCATGGAGTGGCTTGGACAGAGCCACCTGGGCACTCGTGTCTTGTGACAAGAGAGGTGCTGGGAGGGGTGTGGCTTCACAGGCAATGACATGGGAGCTGGCAGGGCAGGGTGAAGAGAACACAGACACCAGACCAAATAAGGTTCAGATCTTGCCTTTCCACTGTGTGACTTTGAGAAAGTCATTGACCTTCTCTGAGCCTGATTCACTTATCCGTGAAAGTTTACTTACGTTACTGCATAGCAACAGAGAGCTACCAAGAGACAAACTTCTTCCTGTTGAAGTTGCTCAATAAAACTCACATAGGAGTGAAAAACGTAGGCTCAGCTGTCCTTTATATGCTTCCTGAGCACTCGATATGGACAGTTGCCTCTGAATGGCAGGCTGGGGCTTGCAGACAAGAATTCACAGGGGGACAGTTCCTAGATGGGGAGGGGCTCACCACAAATCTTCACCTGTCCATCATTTCCGCACACGCAGAAGCCTGATTTTTATTTGTACTCAGAAGTTTCCTGGTTACCAACTCATCAAGTTCACAGGACACTGAGGGATGGGCCAGAAGCTAATTTCATGACTTCCAGTGGGAGAAAGGCCTGGCTTCAGAGTTGGGGACAGCCATTTGGCCTGCCTTCCTTAGATTGAGTCACAGACTAGAAAGTTGCTTGGGGAATATACAATTAAAAGACAGGAGTTAGATCGCCTGAAAAATTTCTTCCTCTAGCCAGGAAAGTTGGATTAACTGTTTAAAGAGCAAGGCTTGCTGTCTAGAGAGTCTCATTTTCCTTGCTTGATGCTGATAAATTCTGACAAACTCCTAATCTTTAATTTCATTTTCTTTTTCTTTGTACCAAGAGTGTCAGAAAATTTACAATATACTTATGTGGGTAGAGGTTTCTACAGAATTCCCTATAGGTAGAGTTTTCTTTCCATTGGTTATATTCTATTTTTTTTTTTTTTTTTTTTTTTTTGGCTGTGTTGGTTCTTAGTTGCCGCGCGCGGGATCTTCCCTGAGGCATGTGGGATATTTTTTTGTTGTGGCGCGTGGGCTTCTCTCTAGTTGTGGCGTGCGGGTTTTTTCTCTCTAGTTGTGGCGCGTGGGCTCCAGGGAGCGTGGGCTCTGTAGTTTCAGGTACATGGGCTCTCTTGTTGAGCTGTGCGAGCTCAGTTGTTGTATCACGCGGGCTTAGTTCCTCCCTGGCATGTGGGATCTTAGTTCCCCAACCAGGGATCGAACCCATGTCCCCTGCATTGGAAGGCGGATTCTCTACCATTGGACCACCGGGGAAGTCCCTTCACTGGTTACATTCTGACGGTAATAATAACAGTAGCAGCCACCATCTACTGAGTACTTACTATGTGCCAGGCATATGTTAAAATACTTTAACATATATTATCTCCTTTAAACATTGCTTCAAGTCTGTGTGGCTTTAGAGTGTGCTGATGAGAAAACCGAGACTTGACTCCGAGAGCTTAAATAACATATAGTCATGAAGATGTGGAATTGAAATCTGAACTTGGATCTTCCTGACACTGAGCTCCTAACTTCTAGACCTTGCCTTTGGTAAGACCTCTCCAAGGTTTTATAACCTTACAAAGGCTTACATCCACTGGACCCATAGATTTTTCGAATGTTTGTGGTATATACCCTGGTTCCATTGGTAACTCTATGGACGATCTCCTGCTATGGACACATCTAGAGGTGGCAAATCTTTATAGGGAGTTCTCTTGTAGTTTCCATTTCAGATGATAAGATTTTCTGATGGCCCTAAAGAGCAGGCTGCTCTTCTGGGGCCTCCTTGCACAGCCTGTGCCTACAGTGGCCACCGGGTTCTCTGCTTTTACTCCAGCCAGCAGGGAAAAGACAAGATCTCAGGCTCCCTTCTGATGGTCATTTGAACCGATGTGTTTCACTGACTCCACAGCACTGTTTAAATACATTGTACACTGAGAAGCCCAAGCCTGTTTCCCTAGGGATTTCTTTATTCACCTTTGTGAGAAGGTGAAGTTAAGCATCTTTCCCACCAAATCAGCAGCCAGAGAAATGCCAAGAAGCTTACTGCAATGTTTTTGCTGTTAACAGTCAGATTGACTCAGTAGCCAGGTATAGTGGATTCAGAGTTAGAAAAAAATCACTCTGCTTCATATATACAATGGAATATAGCTCAGCCATAAAAAGAAACAAAATTGAGTTATTTGTAGTGAGGTGGATGGACCTAGAGACTGTCATACAGAGTGAAGTAAGTCAGAAAGAGAAAAACAAATACCGTATGCTAACACATATATATGGAATCTAAAAAAAAAAAAAAGGTTCTGAAGAACTTAGGGGCAGGACAGGAATAAAGACACAGATGTAGAGAATGGACTTGACACGGGGAGGGGGAAGGGTAAGCTGGGACGAAGTGAGAGAGTGGCATGGACATATATACACTACCAAATGTAAAATAGTTAGCTAGTGGGAAGCAGCCGCATAGCACAGGGAGATCAGCTCGGTGCTTCGTGACCACCTAGGGGTTGGGCTAGGGAGGGTGGGAGGGAGACGCAAGAGAGAGGAGATATGGGGATATATGTATATGTATAGCGGATTCACTTTGTTATAAAGCAGAAACTAACGCACCATTGTAAAGCTATGATACTCCAATAAAGATGTTAAAAAAAAAGATCACTCTGCTTAAAGGTGAAGTGTTATCTGCAGAATAATACACGATGAGAAGACCTATGGGCTATTGTTTGTTTGTTTGTTTCTGTACGTATAATACAATTTATAATCTGAGCAATCATTTTTTATATTACTGTCAAGGCAAATGTTTTCTAATTCACTGCTGAAAGCTCCACTTTGGGGACACTGGACTGTTATGTGATGCTTTATCAGGAAGTCACTCTCTAGTGACATTCAATAATATTTTCTATCAAAGCAGAATCCATCAGCACCAAATTCTGTTCTGCAGACATGTCTGGAATGTGAATGCGAATAAATTACATTACAGCGGGATTAGACATAGGATATAGCATGTAATAAAGTGGTTAAACTCCTGATTCTGTCCAAGGAATTCCCAAATGAGGCACTACTGCAAAGGCTAGCACAGGTCCAGAGCCGCTCTCATCGGAATTTCACTTATTTCCATGATGCAGGAAGGCATTATCATTTCTCAGCAAATTCTTTTTTTTTTTAAAATAAATTTATTTATTTATTTATTTTTGGCTGCATTGTGTCTTCGCTGCTGCGTGCGGGCTTTCTCTACATGCGGTGAACAGGGCTACTCTTTGTTGCGGTGCATGGGCTTCTCATTGCGGTGGCTTCTCTTGTTGGGAATTTCACTTATTTCCATGATGCAGGAAGGCATTAACATTTCTCAGCAAATTCTTTTTTTTTAAAAAATAAATTTATTTATTTATTTATTTTTGGCTGCATTGTGTCTTCGCTGCTGCGTGCGGGCTTTCTCTACATGCGGTGAACAGGGCTACTCTTTGTTGCGGTGCATGGGCTTCTCATTGCGGTGGCTTCTCTTGTTGGAGCACGGGCTCTAGGCACACAGGCTTCAGTAGTTGTGGCACGTGGGCTCAGTAGTTGTGGCTCGTGGGCTCTAGAGCTCAGGTTCAGTAGTTGTGGCACACGGGCTTAGTTGCTCCGCGGCATGTGGGATCTTCCCGGACCAGGGCTCGAACCAGTGTCCCCTGCATTGGCAGGCGGATCCTTAACCACTGTGCCACCAGGGAAGTCCCTGCAAATTCTTCAGCAGCCTATTTTCTCTTCTGCTATGTTTTCCATCTCTTGAACGTGGCATACCACCCATTTGCCTGCCCATAGCCCTTGGAATCTTTGGGGTTTTTCCCCCTCTCCTTGCTAGACTGGGAGTGACATCACGGTGCTTGGTGGCATGTTGGCATGCTTTGGAAGTGGATACACTTAGGAAGTATGCCTACTGCCTTAGTGTAGGCTCTCCCACAAGTAGATCCCAGACAGAGACACAAATAAACATAGTTCATTGGGAGAAGTGGGGCTAACACCGATAGGGAAGTGGAGAAGGCATACAGGGAAGGGAAGATAGCCAAAAAGTGTATACGATTAAATCTGCTAACTTGGAGGGTACCTAAAGCTTAATTCTGTGGGGAAGCTTTGGGAAATGGTGTGAAGCAGAAGCCTCAGAATTACCCCAGCTGAGAGGTGTGGGAGCTGGGGTGTTTACACTCCAACTTCTGAGGACCATTGGTTGATGGCTGCATTCCTTAGCACCACCTGGGGGCAGTGCAGCTTTTGACAGTTGGAGATGGGTGCGGAGAGAGCCCTCAGCACAGAGATGCAGACACTAGCTGTTGGGAGACAACAGGAGCACACAGGCAGGTCAGCAGAACATGGACAGGGCAGTGACTGTGTCCGTTACACCTGCTACTTCTGAGACAGCAAATTTACCCAAGACCATCAATTCTACCTCCAAAACATATCTTGGTTCTATCCATTTCTCTATCTTCTATCTGCCCCCTGGTCCTAGTGAGTGTTATCTCCCTATTGTCTGAATTCAAACCAGCCTCTGGTTTTCCTACTTCAACTTTTAAAAGTCAAATCATTTTTAAAATTAATTAAAAATATTTTATTATAAAAGTATCCCATGCATACGGGAAAAATAAAGAGAATAATGTGTATCCACCATCTCAACACGTTGTCTAATTGCTTTAGTTACTTACTCACTTAATAGCATTAAACTTTTATAGATACAATTGAAGCTCGCTGTGTGTTCCTTCTTGATCTCATTCTACCTCAGTCCTCCCAGAGGGATTGAGGCTCATTGTTGACATGCTTGTTTTTCTACTTTTGCTCCACACGTATATATCCTATGCACACAGGTATAATACTGTATATAAGATTGTTTTACATTTTTTCAATGTAAAACAATTGACATCATGCTGATAAATCATAAATCATTCTGAATTTTTTCCCCTTCATTATGTTTTTACAGTTGTATCCTTGTTGGTGCATGTAGCCCTGGTTCAATCATTTTAACTGTTGTATAATATTACATTGTACAAATATACTACAACATTCATTAGTTTTCTATTAGGGGATTATAGGCTTCCCCTCTTCCCAACCACAACAAAAAGGTCTTTTTTTTTTTTTTTTCTATTACAAATAGTGCTGTAATCAGTACTCTTTGGCTTTACCAGTTTTCCTTATGGACACATGCGAGTATTTAACAAAAAGAACGTTTTTTTTTTTTTTTTTTCTATTACAAATAGTGCTGTAATCAGTACTCTTTGGCTTTACCAGTTTTCCTTATGGACACATGCGAGTATTTTTTTGGTATATTCCTAGAAATGGAAATGCTGAATCCTCCAGTGTTACTGAAGATTGCCAAATTCCTCTCTCAACTGAACTAATTTGCTCTTCCATGGACAGGATAGAAAGATTCCTATTTCTCTGCATCCTCTCCAACTCTTGATGTGGTCATTATAATTCTTGCCAATCTAGTCTAAAACATGTCATGAGCCTTGGACATTTCTCTGCCATGGCTTTCTGCCCCTCCTGTAGCATCTGGGCAGAAGTGCCTGCCAGGGCTGATAGGGGTGGAAGAGATCTCCCGGCTTTACTTTGCATTTCCCTGATTACTAGTGAGGTTGAACATGCTTTTTAATGTGCTTTGCCTTTTTTGAACTTTCTATTCATACCCTTTATCTTTTATACTATTGGGCTGTCTTGTTCTCACTGAATTGTAGGTATCCTTGATATATTCTGGATGTTAACTTTTGTGTTTTTATTTTGTTTGCAGTGACTTTGTTTTATATATATATATATATATAGCCAGATTTATCAGATTTTCTTTCTTTCTTTCTTTTTTGTTTTGGTCAAGCTGCATGGCTTGCAGGATCTTAGTTCCCCGACCAGAGATTGAACCCGTGCCCTCGTCAGTGAAAGCACGGAGTCCTAACCACTGGACAACCAGGGAATTCCCCATATTTTCTTAATCATCTGTATATTTTAAAGAAATTATCTACCAAGAAGTCATAAAGATATTTTCCCTTAAATGTGTTAAAGCTTTGGCTTTTTTATTTAGGATTTATCCACATGGGATTGATTTTTGTGAATTGACGTAAGAATCTAACGATTTTTTTTCCATATGGAGCAATGGCAATCCCAGTACTACTTATTGTCAGTTCACCCTTTTTCTCACTGATTTATAACACCACACATATTATAGATTAAGTTCTCGTACACATATGGGATTAAACCTGAGCACTCTATTTCATTCCATTGACCTGTCTCTGAGTCAATATCATACTTTCTTTATTACTACAACTTAATATTGTCTTGATACCTAGGAAGCAAAGCCCCTTCCCCATATTGTTCTTTCTAAAAATTATTTGCCTCTTTGATTTTCCTTATATAATTTCCATGGAACATTCTGTTGGGGTCATGATTAGAATTATATTAACTTTATACACTGATTTGGGAGAATTTCCATTTTATAATATTGATTCTTTCACTAATGAACATGGCCTATCACTTCCATTTCTATTCCTCCATTTCTCTAGGTCTTCTTTTCTGTCTTTCAATAAAGTTAGAAATTTCTCCATAAAGGTTTATTCCTAGGTATATTTAAGCTTTTATTGCTAGTGTATATGATATCTTTTTAAAAGTACATTTTCTAATTGCTGTGGCTGATGTATAGAATTGATTTTTGTATATTTGAGCTTGTTCTCAGCAAAAGTGTCAAATTCTCGACTTAGTTTTATTAGCTGGTATGTAAATTCTTTGAGTTTTCTATGTAGATAATTTTGTCTTTAAATAATGAAAATTTTGGATTTTTTCTTTCCAATTTTTAAGGTATTTGAGTTCTTTTAGGTGTTTCCTTATAAAAACCTAGAGCATATAGATTTTGTTTATTCACCAAAGATAGTTCTTTATACCTTTTGTGATTCTTGATAAAGTTAGATTTATTTACTGCTACAGAGATTTATTTTGCACTTGTTGTTTGTTGTGTATTATCATTGTACCCTTTCCACCTCTTTCCTATTACCTATGGTGTTGGTTAAGCTTCTTTATTATATGTATATTTTTCTTAATAAAATCTGAACCTAATCAGTATCCCTCCTTTACTCCTGAACAATGCAGTGACTTTAGAACTTTTAAACTCAAACACTTCCCTTATATCTAACACATTGTTACTATTTGGTATTTTAATTTCACCTTCTGTTTCATAGTCTCTAAGTCATAATTTTATTCTTGTTGTTGCTGTTTTATACATTTGATGCTTGTTTATATTTTATCAAATATTTTCCAATTTCATTGCTTAGTGTACCTTTTGCGTCTCACTATGCCTTTCTGGGTTTACCGCCGTTCTTTCTGAAGTTCACCTCTTAGCAATTCTTTCAGTAAGATTCTATTAGTGGTAAACTCAGCCTTGCTTGCCTGAAAATGTCTTTATTTCACCCTCACTTTTGAATGATAATTTGTCTTTGTAGGCAATTTAAAGACAACATTCCATTGTCTCCTGGATTATATTAACACTTTGAAAAATATACTGTCTCTCTGGTCATGGCTCCCCTGTACTTTTCTCTCTGGGTGCTTTCAAAGTCTTTTCTCTGTATTTCGTATTTAGTATTCTCCATTTTCACTACTGTGTGTCTATTTATAGATTTATTTTTGTTTATCCTTCCTGTAACTTGCTGTACATTCTCAATCTATACATACATGTTGCATTGTTTTGTAGGGTTGCTGACCCAAATTACTACAAACTTGGTGACTTAAAATGACCTAAATTTATTCTTTCTAGTTCTTGAGGCCAGAAGTAAAAAAAAAAAAAAAAAAAAAACAGTGTCCTGGGCCAAAATCCAGATCTTGGCAAGGCCATGCTCCCTCCAGAGGCTCTGGGGGCCAATCTGTTCCTCGTCTCTTCCAGCAGTCTCTGGCTGCTGGCATTCCTGTTATTGGCTATTCCACTCCATCTTCAAGGCCAGCATCTTTGAATCTCTCTCCGTTCTATCCTCTCATTGCCTTCTCTCTGTGTGACACTCCTGTATGACACTTTCTTCTGCCCCCTTCTTAAAAGGACACTTGTGATTTTATTTAGGGCCCTGGGTAATCCAGAATAACATTTCCATCTCAAGATCCTTAACTTAATCATACCTGCAAAGATCCTTTTTCCTATAAGGTAACAATTAAGGGTTCCAGCGATTAGAACTTGATATCTTTGGGTGGCCATTATTCAGCTTACTATACGTGTCTATCATTTAAATTCTGAAAATTGTCAGTCATAATAACTGAATATTGCCTTTTCCCAGTTCTCTGTATTCTCGCATTCTGGGACTCTTATTAAAACTAAATTGGACCCTTTCATTTAATCTTCTCTTTCATTTAACATTTCTTTCATGCCTGTCACCTTTTAACTCTATGCAATACATTCTGAGTAGTTTCCTCACATCTTTTAGTTTATTTTCTTTTCATATTTGACTAATCCGTCATCTGAAAGTTTTTATTTAATTATTATTTTAAATCTAGAAATTCTATTAAGCTATTTAAAAAATTTGTTCTTTTGTATCTTTAGAATGTCTGTCACATTTTATATTTAATGGCCTTTTTATGACTTTAATCATTTTAAGTACATTATATAGCTTTTTAGATAGCTTTTTAAACTGGAGTTCCTAGGGAAGAGTATATAGTTTATTGTACTCTCAGTTTATTGTACTCTCTGACTCTTGTACATGGAAAATTTTCCTTGTGCATTTGTAATTTGTGATTGAGAGCTCATTCTCAGCAGGCCCTTATCTGATCTGTGGGAATTTTGTGTGTCCTGGATTGAAGGTATGTCTTTCTCTGGAAGTTTTGTGTCTGCCTCTTCTAGATTCTCCATGGGTATTCCTGTTTGGTACTGGTGTTTGAGTTCCTACTCAACTTGGGGATTCTAGGGAGACGTGGGTAGTATAAATTTGAACCCCAAACCTTTGTGATGGCAAGTTCTTGGTATTGATTTTCAGAGAATTATTTTCTTTTAACAGGACCTACACCAAGTAACACAAGCTCTGTCGATATCTACCTGGGTGCACAGGTGGTTTCCCTCCATCTACCCTTTCATGGAGCAGGGGATGTTACCCTCTCAGAGTCCTAGCTTCATAGGGAGACTCTCCTTTCCCATGACCCACTTCTCTTGAGTCCAAGACCTCAATCTCTGTATCTTTCTAGGCATTAAAAACTCTAACACCTGTGTCATCAAGATAGCTTTTCATTTCCTTTTTTGTTTTTGGTCCCTTGAAACACTTTTACTTTCTTGGAAGCTTATCTATACATTTAAAATGATGCTTGCTATATTTGTGAAGCATTTCTAAGTGTTTGTGTGGGAGAGTTGCCTCCTCAATCCCCATGCCCTAGCCATGCTAGTCTTTCTGACAGTTCTTAGTATGCATTGTGATCTTCCTTGAATCAAGGCTCTGCATTTAAAAAAAATTCCCTCTGCCTGAAATGTTTTCCCATGACTGGCTCTTCCACATCCTTCTGATCTCAGCTTAAATGTCATCTCCTCTGTAAGGTCCTTCCTGATCTCATCTCCATAAACAATTTCCATTATCCTCCATCACACCCTCTGCACTTCCTTCATGGAAGTGATCAGGATCTATAACTGCCTTATTTATTTATGTACCTGTTCATGGTCATCATGACTCCTAGAATAGATGATGAAGGACTCTTATTTGATTCGTCCCACTCTGTATCTCCAGCATCTACAATAATGTCCAACACATAGTAAATTTCCAATAAACATCTACTGGGTGAATAAAGGAATGTACCAAAGCTGCAGGCTCTCAAGAGACTCCACCCATGCTCAGAGCACACTCACAATAGGGCCATCATGTTCTACAGAGCTAGGAAAGGTACATCCCCATGGCCTGTGTGCCTAAACTCTTTCCTTGTTCCCCTGCCCAAATTCTAATACTCAGAAAATCCAGGCCCAAGAAAAATATTTAGGCCCCAGCAAAAAGAAAAGTGGAATTTGCATACAACTTTTAATTATAATCAAACCATTAGATTTCTCTCCTTGATAGGTCTCCAATGGCGATTATTCTCACTTTGTGCAAGCCTTGGCCCTCGATACAGGCTCTCAGGAACCAGGTACCTGCTGCATTAACTGAAGTCCGACAAATCTGTGTCCCAGCTCCCCATGGAGGGCATGCATTGGGCTAAGAGGTATGTGAGTAAATAAAAGTAGCACACGGAATCCACATGAAGTAGCATGTAATAGAATCTTTAAAAAACAAATTAATTTCCCTATTTTGAAAGCAATATAATCACTTTCCAGGAGCTCTAAATACAGAAAAAAGAAACCACTCATAATTTAAGACCTACCATAAGCCTCAGTAATCATTCCAGTGCATATTTGTCTGGTGTTTAGAATTATGTTTGGCTTTTTTTTTGGCCATCATTACTGAGTACTTACTATACGCATGAGTTCAGTGTATACAGTGCGCTGAAGTAGGTGTGATTTCTTACTCCAATTTTTAAATGTGATCACAAGGGCATAGAGAGGTCAAGAAACTGGCTCCAGGTCTCAGGCAGGCAGTGGGCAAGTGAAAGTTTGACCCCAGGTCTGTCTGATTCCAGACCCCGTTCAAGCCTTTTCTTGCAACTCTGATATTATACTGCCTCTTTTCTATGGAGCTGTGATCACATTTAACTTTGTAGTTCTTTTTCCCCCCCCCACTTATTATCATAAGCTGTTTTTGTCCATTGTTAGATAGTCTTTATAAGCACCGCTTTTAATGACCAGCAGGAGAATATCTGATCACGATTTCCTCATTCAACAAGGGCAAACAGACCACCTTGGGGAACGATTTAGCCTGATCTTGTAAAATGGAACACTTGCCAATCTATGACTCAGCAATTCCTCTCCTAGGAGCACATCCTAAAGAAGATCTTAGATGTAGATCTCACTTCCCATAGACAAGAATGTTCACAGGAGCACTGTTCATAATGGAAACACTAAGAAAGACCCACAAATCCATCAACAGGATGGATACTCTCAGTAGTATCTGAATACCTACAGCTACATGCAATGACATGGGTGAATGTTGCTAATATCATACTGAGTGAGCAACACAAGTCTCTGAAGCACAAAAAGAAGCAAATCTAAGCAATTTATTCTTTGGACACTCATACATGACTAGTAAAACTGTATAAAAAAGGCAAGACAGTGAGAAACACAAAATTCAGAATGGATTCCACTCTGAGTTCAATGTACTAACTCATTTGGTAAATATTTATTGAGCATCTACTAAGTCCCAGCTCCTCTGCTTGCCCTTCATAGACAACAACTTATTTACTCCTCGCTTCAACTCTATGAGCTATTTACTAATATTAGTAGCCTTTTACACATGAGGCAACCAGGGCTCAGAAAAGGTAATTGCGATGCTTAATTGCATGTGTCAACTGGACTGAGCCATGGGATGCCCAAAACATTTCGTCAAACATTATTTTGTGTGTTTCTACGAGGGCATTTTTGCATGAGACTAACATTTGAATCAGTAGACTGAATAAAGCAGAATGCCAACGCTAATGTAGTTGGGCCTTAGCTGATCAGTTGAAGGCCTGAATAGAACAAAAAGGCAGACCCTCCCCCTGAGTAACAGAAAATTCCTCTTGTCTAACTGCCTTTGAACTGAAACATCAGCTCTTCCTGGGTCTCCAGCTTACCCACTCACTCTGCAGATGTTGAGATTTGCCAGTCTCCATCATCGCATGAGCCAGTTCCTTGTAATAAATCACTTTCTGTGTCTATATACATACATCTCATTGGTTCTGTGTCTCTGGAGAACCTGACTAACAGAGTAAATAATTTGCCCAAGTGCCACCTGGCTAGGAAGTAGTGAAGCAGGTCTGCTGGATTCCAGAGCCAGAATGCTTATCCATTCTACCCTACTGCCTCTCCAGCACAGCACAAAACTAGTCTTATAGGACTCCTAAGATTCAAAGAGAATTTTAAGTGTCAAAACTTTATAATCTGAATGGACAGGCTTTCCTGAAAACCTATATGATTTTTAGTTTAGATGCTTCACAAATCATACACTTTCTTCTCTGCTGGGCATACAACCAATTTCTAACATCACATTTGGACTTTAACAGGCTCATATCCAATACAAAGTATCCTGCATTCCTCACTGGTTTCCATCAGAGTAAAAGAGGAAGAATCTGCATTTCAAATCATTGTGTTTGTTGTTATGACAACACACAGCCTGGATCTGTTCTGAGAAGCAGTATGCAAAGTCCTAAGTTTGAAAGCATTTCGATTATGTGATTCAGAAGGTTTCTCAAAGAGGTGAGTCTATTCACATACACTGCTCCCACCCCCACCACGCATAAAGATGAAAATGTTTCTTAGCTACCTTAATGCAATGCAGAAAACATAAAGAATGCGCAAAAGCATATAAAAAAAGAAGCTCTCCCAGCAGGGAGGCTGAGCATTTGCTCTTTCTTCCTCGCTCATCTTTACAATAATGTGACAAAATGTCAGGCACCAGATAGAACAGTGAAACCTGATTTCTTCTATAGGAATTTACTGAGTGTCCTTCAAGTCAAGTTTCCTTATTCTTTTACATACATACTCATCAGTGACAGTATACGTTTTTTCATTTGCGTATATGTGTTTCATTCCATAGCTTGGGGTGTTTGTTGTTATTGGTCACTCATGTTTTTGAGAAGTTTTGATTCATTCCTTTAACTGTGTTAAGTAATCATCTTATGAATAGAGCCCATTGTTTCTCTCCTATTTATAGACATTTAAATTGTCTCTATGTTTTTATTTTCCTTCCCAGAGTAAACAATACTGCAGTGAACATCTTCATGGACGCCTCTTTAGCCCTTTTTTTTTCCAGTTTAGCTAGATATTAACCAGATCCTGCCAAACTGCCCATCAAGGAAGTTGTTCCAGCATACTCTTCCAACAGCAGTGTATGCAAGTTCCTGTTTCCCCATCCCTCACAGATGCTTGATATTATCAGATTTAAAATTTTCCTCAATGGATGGCTGTGAAATGATATCTTGTTGCAGTTCCCATACTGCCAGAGAGGTTGAGCCTCGCCTTCTGTGTGTGCTGGCTTGGCCAATTCACATTCCTTTTCTGTTCTGTTTTTTTTTTTTTTTTTTTCTTTTGCTCTTAGTTGTTAGTCTTTTTCTTATGGAGGACTTGAAAATTGTTTATATATTCCAGATACTAATTTAGTTATAGATTGCAAATATCTACTGCCAGTCTGTAGACTGCCTTTTAACTTTGCTCACAAAAAGTTGTATTTGGAGTGAACAAAATTTATTAATGTTTCATTTGCTGATTTTTTTGGGGTGGTGGTGGATGAGGGGTCTTTACTAAGAACTCCTTCTCTTGCCTGAAGACTTAAATATATTTTGTTCCATTTTCTTCTAATAGATTTAAAGATTTATCTTTTGCATCTGGGTCTTTGATCCATCAGGGTTTTATTTTGTGTATAGGGTGAGGTAGGGATATAGTTTCACTTTTTTGTTCATATGGAAAGTTAATTCTCAGCATCATTTGTAAAAGTGTTTAATGGATCATATTTTCCCTACCAGTCTGCAATGTCAATTCTATCATGACATACATTTATATATATGTTTGTGTCAATCTGTGAGATCTTTATTCTCTTCCATTAATATGTTAATCTGTTTCTGTATTACTCTCGCACTGTTTTCATTATGATAGCATTAGTCCTGGTAACTGATAGAGCAGGTCCTTTCTTGTTGGTCTTTTTCAGAATTTTTTGGCTATTCTTAGATGTTTACTCTTTTCTAGGAATTTTAGAATTGGTTTGCCAACTTTTGTTCCCCCCAAAATTCTGTTAGGACTTTGATTGAACTGTATTGAATTTATGATTTAGTTTGGGGAAAATTGATATTTATGATTTTATATGTTGATTCTCTCACCAAACAATATTATATGCATTCCATTTATTTGAGTCCTGTATGTACTTTAATAGCATTTTTAAATTTTGTCTGTAAAGTTCTTCTAAGTCTTTTGTTAGATTTATTCATAGTTAGAATAGATCATAGAATTGTTAAGAGAGTAAAGATAGAAGATGTAAATCCTTAGAACACTGGAAAGAACTCAGTAATAACAATGATTAATACTGTCTCAGGGACTACCCTGGTGGTCCAGTGGGTAGGACTCTGTGCTCCCGATGCAGGGGGCCCGGGTTGGATTCCTGGTCAGGGAACTAGATCCTGCATGCATGCTGCAACTAAGAGTCCACCTGCTGCAACTATAAGATCCTACATGCCGCAACGAAGATCCCATGTGTCATAACTAAGACCCAGAGCAGACAAATAAATAAATAATAAATAAATATTTTAAAAAATGTGTTGTAGGTGCTTAAGCATCTCAATAAATATCTTTAAAAAAATACTGTCTCACAAATTTGTTGATATTATAAACAGGCTATTTTTGAAATTGTATTTGCTAATATATTTTATGGTTTATAAGAAAGCTATTCCTTTCTTTAAAGACATGGACTGTGTATCCAACAACCTTTTTTAATTCTAGTTCTAAAATTTTATGCATAAATTTCTTGTTTTTCCTGCATAGACAGCTATAACTTCTGCAAATGAAAATATTGTGTTTGCCTTTTCAATTCTTATGCTTTTAAAATCTTTTTCTTGTTGTACTGTATTGGCAAAAACTTCAGATACAATGTTGAATAATAAATGTGAAAGCAGGAGTCCTTGCCTTGTTCTGAGCTTTACTGGGAATGCTTCTACAATTCACTGTCGAAAATGATGTTTGTTTCCAAGTTTTGGCAGTTATTTTATCAGGCTAAGGAAATTTTAATCTATTTTCAGTTTGGTAAAATGTTTCCTATTTTTTTAAACAATTATAAATGTGTTGAAATATATCAACTATTCCACATAGTTGGATCACTATTCCACATCTACTGAATTAATCATGTTATTTTTCCTTTAATTGGTTAATGTGTTGCGTTACACTGATATATTTTAAGCCTTCATACCATCCTTGCATTCTTAGTGTAAAACTCATTAGTCACAAAGTATTTATTGTAATAATCTTCCGGATTCAATTTGCTGATACCTTATTTAGGATTTTTCCATCTGTGTTCTATCAGTCAGACTGACCTATAATTATACTTTCTTACACTGGAAGCCTCATAAACTTGGTCTTCTTTACTCTTGTGCTTCTTCTGAACAATCTGTATAAGAAAAGTATTATCTTCCTTTTCAAGCTTTGGTAAAACTATTTATCACCTTCTGGGCTCAGGGTTATCCTCTCTACTAGGAATTCTCTTTCCTGATTTGAAAAATTCCTAAGTTTCCAAATCTCATTCAAATGTCTTCACCTCTCTGAAGCCTTATTTGAATCCTTCCCTCTCCACCACCCACCCCCTTACCCTCTTAGGAAATCCGTTGAACTCACTCTCTCCCTGGCAGCCTCAGACCAATTTGTTTCTTCCATGCTTGCAGCATTTATGCTCCATTTTTAAAAAAATTTATTTATTTTTGGCTGCATTGGGTCTTCGTTTCTGTGTGCGGGCTGTCTCTAGTTGTTTCTCCTCGTGGCGGTGCACGGGCTTCTCATTGCGGTGGTTTCTCTTGTTGCAGAGCACAGGCTCTAGGCGTGCGGGCTTCAGTAGTTGTGGCATGCGGGCTCAGTAGTTGTGGCTCGCAGGCTCTAGAGTTATTCTCCATTTTTGGGGAGCATAGCACAGGCCTTTCTCTTAGATGTTCAGCGTGCATTTGTTAAATGAATGTCTATATAACGTTATTGCTTATGCTCCACATCCCAAACACAGACACACACACACACCAGGCAAAAAGGAATACCATGAGAAAAAAATGTTTTTATTTTAAATCTGTTTCTGATGCTAATTCTTATGATCTAGCCACATCTGGCAGAGCCTTGTGCTCTTATGCAAGAAATGCCATTACTTAGGCTCCAAAGTAATGGGCAGTGCAGCAAGGGCCAGGTCTGGGAGAGCACAGCTAGGCAAAAACATTTATGGATGTTTTTGGGGATTAATGGGCCGAATAAAGCTTCTGCATTACACACTTATCACAGAGGTTGATTACTCTGTACACAAGTAATTACAGTACCCGTTACAGTCAGTGGCATAGCTTGGACACAGTGACCCATTCCCTCCCTGCCATACCGGCTGAGTGTGGGGAGGTGAATGAATACTGGTTAAGAGACTGGAGAGCTGGATTTCAGTCCCAGCCCTACTACTGGTTCTGTGTCCTTGGGCTACATGCATCTGTACAATGCATGGAGTCTGAGAGAAAGCATCTCCCAAGGAATGCATATTTTAATGGGTGGACTAGACAAGATGATTTCTAATTGTCTGTCTAGTTCTATGACTTTATGATTTACAAGAGCTTAAAATACAAGGAGCACAACACTGAAAGCCTGGCTTGACAAGCTTTAAATTCACTGACAATGGGACTTCTCTTGGCCAAGTTATTTTCACATTGCTATTAAATATGCTGATATTTCCTCCTCTGTGATTCTTTTAGGACAAATACTGCCTGAGCTGGCATCAAAGAAAGACTTGTGAGTGAAAGCGTTCCCAAAACACTTTGTCCCTCTCCCACATACCCCAAGGAGCATAGGAGAAATTGTTCTGTACATCTGGAAGCCAGGGGAACTTACCAGAGGCCTGGGTTTTGGGGATTATCACATATTTGGGAAGGAGTGCAGGTGTCATCCACCAAATGGATGAAATGACTGTGAAATCACTCATTCTTTTCTTTTTTAATTGAACAACTATTTACTGAGTGCTTGTTATGTAAGTCTACTAAGTTATGTGAGAGATGATGAGATGAATATGGCTACTGTCTTCAAGGAGCTCACAGCCTGGTATGGTATTGGAGCAATTCATTTATAAGGGGCTATGAGGAAGCCAGAGGAGGAAGAGGTAACTGACAAACAGAGCCTCAGGGAAGCCCTTCTACCAGAGGTGATATGGAACAAGGTAGCCTTGAAGAATTGGTCAGGCTTACGATTGTAGGGCAGAGGATGAGGAAGGGGGAATCAGTATTGACTGGAGGGAACAGCACATGCAAAGATTCTCAGGTGGCAAAATAGGGGCAGGTAGGTCATTCCTGATGGCTTTGAGATAGTCATGTGACTGACCTCTAATGCCTCCCACTGGTGAGTCATGAATCCATCTCAGTGCCCAGGATTGGTCCTAAAGGGTGGCCACGTGTGTGTTGTCATGGGAGTGCTGAATGCCTATTTGTCCTTAAATTATCTTTACTAATGACTATGAGGGTGTTTGGGTTTCCTATCATTAAATTCACTATTCCATGATGAAATATTATTTAAGAAACATATTTGGTTAGCAGCAGAAAGGTTACCTAGGAGAGGTCATTTATTAACAAATTACCTGCTATATAAAAATCCTTGTCCAGAGGTAGCAAGTGCTCTGTATGGGGAAGGACACAATGAGATTCCGGGCATCTGTGGTCGTGGTGGTGGTAGCAGCCCCAAGACTTTGAAAGAGATGAAATTCCTGGGTTATCTGGTTGCAAAAAAGTACAAGAACACCAAGGCCTAGATGTGGGGAGAAGAGGGAGGAAACAAAAAGGGGTCTGTACCCTTCAGGTGACTGTCCACACTGGAGTCACTTGGTTGATGGCTTCTCTCTTCCCCATCACTTCTACATGGGGAGAAGGAGTAATGCCATCAAAACGTTAATGCCTATTTCTCAGAGAAGATTAAAAAAAAAAAATAGTCCTCTCAGAATTCTAAAGCAATCTTGATTGCATTTCCTATTTTTAGAAAAGTGAGCTCATCTCATGCTAAGATGGAACATCCCTTTTATTTAACAGTGGAGTTAATGCCACCTGGGCATTAACCAACCTCACCACCAGCCTGCTTTCTCCAAGTCTCAAGCCCTTTGGAAGGAATAACAGCAAACACTTCTTCAGTACTTCCACTGTATCAGGCACTGTTTGAAGTACTTTATATGCATTAACCCATTTAATACTCATAATTGCCCTGTATGATACTGTTATTATATCTATTTTATAGATGAGGAAATTGAGGCTTCTTGCCTAAGGTCACACAAATAGTAAGTAGCAGAGGCAGGAATAAAATTCAAGAAGTCTGGATATACTCCATGCTTTTAAACACTCCACTCAACTTCCTTTCTAGGAAGAGTATAAATCATAATGACTATCCAGTAACTAAGCTGTATCAGTTAGCTATTGCTGCATAACAAAACATTCCAATACCCAGCAGCATAAAACCACAATCATTTATTACTATAACTCATGAATTTGTAGGTAGCTTAGGGAGTCAGCTGGTGTAAGCTGGGCTTTGTTTACCTTGGCTAGGCTCATTCGTGCAGCTACAGCTCAACTGCAAGCTTTGTCCTAGGCTGGAAATGGCTGGGCCACCTCAGCTGGGGCAGTTTTGCTCCGTAAGTCTCTTATCCTCTTCCAGTGATACAAGAGACCAAGAGGAGTCACATAAGGACTTTTGAAGCCTAGTCTCAGAACTGGCACTCTGTTATTCCGCCTTCTTCTACTGGTCAACGTGAGTCACATGATGTCATGGAGTGAATGTTTGTGTCCCTGGCAAATTCATATGTTGAAGCCCTAACCCCCAGTGTGACTATATTGGGAGGTAGGGAAATTAGGTTTAGATGAGGTCATGAGGGTAGGCACCCCACGATGGGATTAATGTCCCTATAAGAAGAGGAAGAGACCCGAGCTCTCTCTCTCTCTCTCTGCCATGTGAGGACCCCAGAAGGTGGCATCTGCAAATCAAGGAGAGAGGTCTCTCCAGAACCCAACCAAGCAGGCACCCTGGTCTTGGACTTTTAGCCTTCAGAACTGTGAGAAATACATTTCTGTTGTTTAAGCCACCCGCTCTGTGGTATTTTGCTATGGCAGCCCAAGCTGACTAAGGCACACGGGGAGAGAAAATATACTCCAACTTCATGGGAGTTCCTCTCATAATGTCACATGATAAAGGGTCCAGATACAGGGAGAACTGAAGTGGGGCCATTACTGAAATCAATCCACGTAAGTCTTACAGAGACACACTGACTCTAGGCTCTTGAAAAGAGGGAGAATAAACCTTCAAAATCCAATGTCACTGAAATCACTGAAGGAGGAGTATATAGGAACAGAGATGGAACTTTCTACATATCTTACTTTATTTTTTAGATGCCAATCTTGTTGTAAGTAAAAAAGACTCATAGAGCAGAGAAAATGGAATCTGTCTAAAAAGATGGCTGACATAAGTGGAAAGACATTTAGGTGACAGCACTTTTTCAATCTTACTGCTATAAACAGACCCAGGCTGTACAGCTTTAATTGAGTGGCATATTTCCCCGCATTTATCATAGATGTTTATGACCAACCCAAAGTTTTCTTCTACACTTATAATGATGTGTCGAAGGGGTAAGATGAGGACAACACTGGCCCGTTTCTCCATTTTAGATTATCTTCCAGAAACTCAAGTACACAGCCATAGAAATTATCTCCAGTAATTTCAAGTTGGCAGAGCCAGGCTAATTATCTGCAATTTTATCTGTCAAAATAGTTTGGAAAACTGTCACGTGTTTGGGGAGTGAGTCTGATGGGAGCGTTTCTCCAAAGCTCTGGAACTTTCACAACTTAGAAAAGGTGTCAGACATTGGTCTTTCACTATCCTTTTTTTGGGCCCCCATGTCTGAGCCATATGGTCACAGTCTGTGGCCGGTGGGAACTTGGCTCTGCCCCGTCTAAACCACAGCTGAGGCCACAGCAATTCCTACAGGTGACCAAGGCAGAGCAACTGTGTGCACAGTCATGTGAATTGCCCTGGAGGCATGAGCATACTTTTTCCAAGGACTCACCTTCAGGGTGCACCAGTGTAAGACTTAAGTCCTACGAAGTCTCATTACGGCTGGTGCTGCTCTGATTGGTCAGTGCTGTTCAGGTTGTTGGATATCTTCCATATCCCTCTCCTAACTCTGTCTGAGATATTCTTGTTGCCTCTCCAAATCCACTCTCATCTTTCCCTGGGAGGCTGAATTTCTGGATCAAGTATGCCCTTGCCTTCCAGCGTCTTACTGTGTTGGCCATGATTAGGGTGGGGGCACTGGCAGGGGACCGAAAGGTGAGAAGGAAGGAGTGGGGTACGTTAGTCCCCCGGCTGCCCTTTGTAACAGCTGGGCAGCAGCTGCCCCCGCCACCAGGGGCCACAGCTCCCACCAGTCCCAGCACAACTTGTTCTCTGGTTTCTAAGAACCACTGTCTGACCCCTAGTCATAAGAGCACTCCCTCAGCCCAGAGTGCTTCCCTGGCTCTTACTGGTCTCCCTTAAACCTGATCTTACCTTTGTAAATAGACCCTAAATTAAAATCTCCTCAATGATCCCATTTGACTGCACCATCTGTTTCCTGCCAAGACTCTATTTTCCAAAAAAACAGTAGCGATGGTGGAGAACCCAATGATATGGCTTGTATATCAACAGAGACTCCTATTCTATTTGTGGAGATAAGGAGATGCCTCTAAAACAGAACCACTTCCTTCCTTCCCTTTCCTCTCCCTCCTTCTCTTCTTCCTTCCCTCCCCCTCCTCTTGGGGCCTCCTTCTCTTTCTCTCCCCTCCCCTCCCTTCTTTCATTCTTCAGCTCTAATTAGAGCCTGTTCTGTACCAGGCCCAGTACGAGGTTCTGGGGAGACAGAGATGAGTTAGACGGTCTTTGACCTCAAAGAGCTCCCAGCCTAGGACTTAACTTATCCTGGAAGCACAAAGATTGCACCAAGCAGAGGTTCTCAAGTCCACAGACCTGGGTCACACCCCAGTTCTGTCGCTCACCAGCTGGGTGACCTTGGGTATATTATTAGTCAAACTTATCTGCTGCTGTTCCCATATGCATACAACAGGAACACTTCCTGCCTACCTCACAGAGTTCTTGAAAGCTTTCAGTGAGATAATATACGTAAAGGACCTAATGCCATGCCCAGCATACAAAGGTGGTGGGATTGTTCCCTTTTCTTTACTGAAGGGAAACAATGACAGTATCACTTAGTGAAGGAGAGTGTTGAGATCTTAGGCAAGATACTTAACCTCCCAGTTTAATGGGGCAAATAGAAACTACCTTCTACCCATAACCCAGTGGGGTCATGATGATTATATGTGAATATGTGATTATGTAAGTAAATGTATATTATATATACGTCTGTATAGGTATATTATATACGTATGTATAAGGTTCCAGATTATAAATATAGCAAATATCAACCAAATACCAGCACATTTTATTATATAATGTTGGTGTAGTTTTCAACAAGCTCTTCACTTGTTTCCTTCAATCACTGGACAGGAGACCTCCCCACCCCACCTCATCCCAGGGCCCCTCACTCTTTATTTACTGAGAACCTTGAAATAGTCTGGCCAGGAGAATACTGGAAATCAATTTGTCTGCTGAAATGGCAGGGATGGCAAGAGGGTCCCTGGGTCCCAGGCCATTGTCATTCCCCTGGATATAAGAATACATGACATTTTAACCTCCTTACGAGCTCCCATACCTTGTGAGCCTTACTAAGGAAACAGGAAATCACCATCATGAACACTGATTCTCTTACTAAGCACACCCTTGTGCTGCTGGGGGGTGGGGAGTCCCTGCCATCAGAGCTGAGCTTTTCCTCCATCCTGCCTGTCTGATGGCAGGAGGACATCAAAAAGCCTGAAGCAGCTGCACAGTGTCAGATAAATGCCAGTTGGGACGGCTTGCCTTTGATCATCAAATCCTTACAGCAAAGCTTGAAGTCTCCTGGCATCATTAAAATTAGTTTAAAGGGCTTCCCAACTGCTTTTTTCAAAAACTTCCCTCCACACGAGGAGTTTTCAGGTTCAGCTGTCCATGGATTTCATAAGATTCACCCGATTCAGGTATTGTATGATAGCAATGGTGTCCCGGAGGCCTTCTGAGAAAACATCTGTCAATGCTAAATCTCAGGGAGCAAAATATTAATTAACTTAATGTTAATTAAAATACTTGTGCTGGGGAGGGCAGCACAAGTTACTCCTGCAAATGTACGCCCTGGAAGAAGCACGGAATGGCCGGACACCAGTTACAGCAAACTCATTGTGAGATTGCGTTTCACCATGAACTGTTACATACAAAGCCTGCGTTTCCCTGATGTTAGATGCATGGTTTATTTTCACAGTCCTGGAGGCACAGAGAAGATGCTTAGCACCATGTGACTCCTCTAAAACTAAACTATGTATGCAAGAGTTTATGACCTAAATGTTTTTATTTATATACATTTGTTCTTGCTATATATTGATGTAACTATCATAATGATACTAATACAGCAATACCGACCATTTCGTGAGCATCTACTCTGAGCCAGGTACTTAAATGCTTTACAGGAATTATCTCAGGCTTCTCAAACTTGTGGAACAGACAAATAAGAAGTGCCATACAAAGGGGTTCTTTGGGCAAAGAGGTTTGAGAAAGTGCCTATTTGGGGCTCTGACCTCTACAGAGCCTTTGATAGGCTCTGTAGCCTGTGTGTGAAGGCTGGCCTTTTGGTTTGGCCTTGATGAATGTCTGCAACAGAACTCAGAGCAGCTGTGTTAGTACCTTAAAGGAAACAATGTTTGAGTTTGGACAAACTATCCAGCAGTGAAAAACAGCCTGCTGGGCTGTAGAAGGCTCCCTTCTCCCTGCACTCGACCATGTGTGTATCACCCACTGCACACATCAAAACACATTCCCAGGGCAGAAAGCAAGCCAAGGGCAAACAGTGTCCTTCACGTCCACCAGAAGCCCCCCAACTCGAATACAGATGCACGAAGTGGTGGTGCTCTGCTTGGACCCCCTTAGAATCACCTGGGGAATTCCAAAAAGAGACAGGATCCTGATTCAGTTGGGCTAGACCAGCAGTTCCCAGGGCAATTTTGCCCCCACCCCCCTCACCCCAGGCGACAATGTCTGGAGACATGCTTGCTTGTCATAACTGGGAGGAGGGTTTGCTGCTGGCATCCCGTGGGTAGAGGAGAGAGATGCTGCGAAACATCCTACAATGTACAGGGTAGTCTCCCACCCCTCCCCACCCCCCCAAACAGAGTGTTATCTGACTCCAGATGTCAATAGCGCCACCGTTTGGAAAGCTTAGGCTAGATCAAGGCTCAACAAGGCCAGAGACCCTGTCTTCCTTGTTGGATGCTGGGTTTCCAGCACTCTGCACAGGGGCTGGCACGAAGTAAGCCTTTACTGAACGCCTGAAGACTGACTAGTCAAATATGAACTAAATCCAAGCAATAGGAGAGATTAAAAAGTACCACCTCTAAGAGTCAAGGTAGGGTACCCTTCAATTTCTCCCTATTAGAGGCATCACAGACTCTTGAGAAAGATGAGTCATTACAGGATATACTATATATATACATTGCTATCTTCTATACCCTTACCTTCTCCCTCCAAAACATTTGAAAAAGAAATAGCTTTTTTGCTCTTTATGATTTTCTTGTCTTCTCTGGAAGTCTGTGTTATAAATTAAATGTTTGTACTCCCCCCAAATTCATATGTTGAAATACTAACCCCAAGGTGATGATATCAAGAGGTGGGACCCTTTGAAGGTGATTAGGTCACAAGGGTGGAGCCCTCATGAATGGTATTAGTGCCCTTACAAAAGAGATCCAGAACTTCCCTGGCGGTCCAGTGGTTAAGACACCATGCTTCCAACGCAGGGGGCGCGGGTTCGATCCCTGGTTGGGGAACTAAGATCCCGCATGCTGCACGGCACGACCAAGATGTAAAAATTTTTAAAAAATTAAAAGTAAATAAATAAAAAGAGACCCAGAGAGCTCCCTTGTCCCTTCCACCATGTGAGGTTACAGCAAGAAGATGGCTATGAACAAGGAAGCAGTCCTTTACCAGACAAGAGATCTGCTGGTGTCTTGATCTTGGACATCCCAGCCTCCAGAGCCATGAGAAATAAACGTTCATCGTTTAAGCCACCCAGTCTGTGGTATTTTTGTTACAGCAGCCTAATGCACTAAGACAGCCTGTCTCTGAAGACTTTGGCTCAGGAGGTGAAGAGGTGAGAACTATATTTAATGGAGGAAAAGCAGAGACGCCCTTCTGCTTCCACACCTTGGCCACACTCATAATACTTTCCATGACACTGAAGGAGCCTGTTGCTGCTGGAAATCTGTGGCAGCTGCCAAGGACAAGTCACGCTCCTGGATGCCAGAATCCATGGCTACCTGGTAATGATTTGTTCCAGGCAGGGATTTGAAGACATGAGGCTGAGAATTGTGCATGCAAGTACTGTAACCCTATATCTACCAATTAATGTCTGGGGTTGAAATTGTGAGGGCTGCAGAAGAGGAATAAAAGACTCAGAAATACCCTGGCCCCCAAAAAAGAGAATAACCAAATGCCTAAATGCTGTGAGAAGTCAGGGTCCCGGTATGTGTCTCTCAATTCCATTTCTGTCACTGATTATATACACAAAGTTAATAAGTGGGCGGCTTACACCGGCTGTTAATGGAGATGGTGAGATTTCTGGGGACACTTCCTTTCTAATCACTTTTCTGATTATGTTTTGAAGGTGGTGTCAATAGGATTTCCTGGCAGATCAGAAATGGGTGTGGGAGAAGGAATGAATGAGTGGTTAGAAGAGTGGGGTGTCCACTGGCCGAGACAGAGGACAGGTGGCAGGAGCAGGTTGGGTGTTGAGTCAGTCAAGGTCAAGATGCCTATTGGATGTCCAGGCTGTGAGGTGGTTCGCCGTCTCTGTGAGTCTGGGGAGAGAGTGGCTGCAGATATAAATATGAGATGAGATTACCAAGAATTGAGTGTCATTAGTGAAGAGAAGGGGTCTGAGGACTGAGCCAGGGGACTGCACCATTTAGAGCCAGAGCCTTAGAGGATCCCTCAGAAGTGACCGAGGAACAGCCCGATCAGAGGAGGAGAGCAAGGAGAGTGTGACCAGCCTCTCTGCACCACCTCCAGGCTCCCTGCTCATCCAAGGCCCTCCCGCCTCTTCCTGGGTATGGCAATGGCCTCCTGCTTATAAACCCCACCCCAGCCAGCTCTCAACACATCCACCAGAGCAGCCCCCTCTGCGTGGACTTTCAAGGGCTCCTGCCTCACTCCGAGTCAAAGCTAAGGTCCTCATGATGACCTGGCCTTGCCGCCTCTCTGCACTCACCTCCACCAGCAGCATGAGGGCTGTCCTCCCTTGGAGATCTGACACTTGCTGTTCCCTCTGCATGGAATGCTCTTCCCCCAAATATCTGCACACTTGCTCTCTCACCTCCCTTAGATCTCTACTCAAATGACACGTCTCAGTGAGGCCTCCCTAGATGACACTGTAACTCCCTTCAACTCGTATTATTTCCCCCTTCCCAGGGAGGTGGGGTTTCTTTCTTAGAAGTTTATACCATAGATCATTTTACTTATTTATGCATTTTACTTATTTATCTTATTTTCTGTCTTTCCCACTAGAATATAAGCTTCGGGTGGAGGAGAATTTTGCCTGCTTTACTCACCGCTTTGTCTCCAGAGCAAGATAAGTGCATATAGTAGGTGCTTAATACATGATTAGTCTAAATCAAAACTTGCTATAATGTTTATTTTTCGTTACAGGTAGCAGATTTTCTTGTAACTAGGGGGAAAATAACCAATGAAATTTATCTATTTATTTGTTTATCACAATCTAAAATATGTCCATATCCTTATTTGGCTTTGGTCCATTTACCCTGCTTTTAAATAAGCCTTTTGTGGCTAGCTTCAAATTAATTTTTGCAGTAAGAATTAAATAATTGAATTTTATTTCCAACATTGATAATTATGTTCCATGAAATTTATCAGTTCTGAATGAGAGAAACTCCACAACTATCTTGTTTCTGTTTGTTTACATCTTGTGTCCCTCCCAGAACATCAGCTCCCCTAGAGCACGAACCTGGTTCACTGATGAGTCCCTAGTGCTTAGAACAGCACCTGTTACACAGTAGGGGCTTACTGAATATTCCCTGAATGAACAGATGGATGAACACATGAAGAAATGGATTTCAAAATACTGGTCCCTATTAGGCCATAGACAATACATAAACCAATAGTTCTCAGCTGGGGAGATTCTGCCCCCCAGGGGACATGTGGCAATGTCTGGAGACATTCTTAGTTGTCACATCTGGGGAGGGGGGCACTACTGGCATCTAATGGGTAGAGACCAGGGATGCTGCTAAACATCCTACAATGCACAGCACAGTCTCCATGACAATGAATGTTACCCAGATGCCAATAGCGCCGAGGTTGAAAAGCCTAGACTTGAATCAAATAGGTGAGTTGTTACTATGTGCTTGGAGCCTAACTTTTCGGCAGTGGACTAGCAGTGGCTCTCCCCACGAGGAAAGTCTCTTGTCTGCACAAAACAGTCATTATGTTTTGAAACCCTGGTTCTACTGCCCAGGCAGTAAAGCCCGCCCATGACTCACCAGTAGGCTCAGCATTAAGTCATCTTCACGGGCACCACCTACTACTGCCAGTGACCTGTCCCATTGTGAAAAGTGGAGTACAAGGAGCTGGGATCGTTAAAAATGGAAAGGGGTAGAGGCTGGATTCTCCGCTTGGCGGAATTTCTATTCCTTACATCTTCTGACTGTCATTGTTGCCATGGAGAGCATTTTCTTTGAGCCAAAGGAGAGTGGGACTGATAGCCCTCATAAAGCATGGTCTTTCCGCTGATGTGCTGGCCCCTTGGACCTGCCACCTCCAGTTCCTACAAGGCTCCTCCACATCTGTCATCTCTGAAACAGACAGAAGCTTATGGAATGGACGATTGATGGATAGGAAACCAATTACCAGTTAAAAAGATCTTGATGGTGGGTTGATTCCCACCCCCACGCTATTTTTAAATGTCTATATTATACTGAGCGGCTAGACACCTTAGAATGCCTTCCATTTAAACACCACAGCAACATGCTATCATTCCCATTAGCTTTCACTCAGGAATAACAAGAAAGGGAGAATGGGTAAGTAGCTACCTTTCTTCAAGTGCAAGAAGAAAGATGCAAGATGATATTTCTTTTCCAACATAAAAAATACATAAATGTCTGGCTGATAGGGAAGATCCTGATACTAAACAAATCCCATTTGCTACTCGGCACCAGCAGACGTACGGTGCCATAGGAGTATCTGCTCTGCAAGTGAAAACATACACGGCCAAAACAATATCATTTCGCATAATGCTTTGTGGTTTGCTGTCGCTGCTTTGTTGCAATAATTTTACACCCAGACTCTAAGGACGAATGTGATCACCTCCATTTATTGAGCACTTACTATGCTTTATCGGATCACCTCATTTAATCACATGATGTGGCTCAGGGCAGTCACGTGACCTGCCCAAGGTTCTGCAGCCAGGATGTGGGGCTGAGTGATGCCAGCTCCTACTGCTTTAGATTTTATTTCCCATTATAGGAATGTACTCTTTCTGGGTACACTGCATGTCCCGGCCACGCACCTTCGGGAGCTGAAAGCATGCTTTCGATGATGATCAAGATGATAATATTTCCACAAGAAACAAAGAGCCACTGGTTCTTATCCACAGTATTCAGGCACTGGGTCTTGGGACACTCCCCTTTTCTTATTATTTTAAAAATTTATTTTATTAAAATTCTTTCCAGCATTATTGATATAGAGTTGACACATAGCATTGCATAAATTTAAGGTGTACAACGGGTTGGTGCGATACACGTTTATATTGCAAGATGATTACTTCTTTTCTATCTATTGTTTGCATCACACTTTTCTGCGTGTTAACTAATGACCTACAGTCACGGCTGGCTGGGATCCCAGGGAGTATTTTCACCAGAGTCCAGTTTGCATCCAGACTCCAGGGACTCTCATTGTGTTGAACTGATCATGTATACATGCAGCTCCACATGACATTCCACAAGGCAACCTCATGCCTTCTGGTGACCATCAGACAGGATGTGCAGAGTAGCTGAGTCCCCCATGGGTCACAGTTCTTAGGTCCTCTCAGCGTGAGCATCTTGCCACAGGAAGTGTGCGACCCCAGGGTTTAAGAAATGCACATAGTTTTCCGTAAATATTACTGTAAATATAAGCAGCCCATTTTATCCTGGACTCAGCTGCAGAAAAAGCCATCGACTCTGGCACGGGGAGGAGGGAGCAGGAGGGAGAGGCTGTTGGTATTGAACTGACTTAGAGAGAGAAATTTCATGGGTCTCCAACATAGCTGGGGTCTACCTGGGGTACTGCCTCTCTGATCTCCCCTTACTTTTGAATCTAACCTCCTACATTCTTTTTCAAACGTGTGTGTGTAATGCTACTGCAATTAATAAAAGACAAGTTGAAGGTATTGCTGAATCCATAACAACTTTTTTCATTGTTATTCGTTGTTTCAATTAACAGACCCTAAAGCACAACAGCTTTCTAGAAGAGGTCATTGAAATTAGGGGTCATCTTGCCGGAAAAGCCAGAAAACCGCTAACCTGGAGATGCAACCAAGGTTCCCAAGCCAAGCTGAAAGTCTGTGTCAGCCTCTACCCTAAAAGACTGAACTGCTCTAGAGCTTGTGTAAAAAAGCCTTGTCGATTGGATTTTAATTCTTTGGAAATTGGCAAATCCCGATATACTGCATGGGATCACTCTTGGTTAATCAGATTATTCAATTTACCAGCCTCCTTTCTCCCACACCCATTCCCGGGACCTTTTCAGCCTGTGCCTGTTTGGATGCATGCGATTTACTCTAAAATCCTGCAGGAGAGTGAGCCTGACGCTATGTATATGCTGGTTGGTTTAAGCTACTCTCCTGGGCAGGGGGCAGTCAGTGGTCTTGACTGGGAATCTACACTTGAGAGTAAACCCCAGCACTTACGCAGAAAGACCACACTCCTGACAGCCCCCACAAAGCTCCCTCATCTTTCTTCTGAGCTCTCATCAACACCAGACGTTCTGCTGGTGAGCTCAAAGAAGGTCCCAAATGGGTTTTCACTGGCAGAAGTGGGGCTCATTATTTAGTATAATGGGTATAAGAGGTGGGTTCTCACTGGTGCAATTAATGGTTTTCAAGATGTGTGGTTTTGCTAAAATACCTTCCAGAAGCTCCCCACCCTTTCCTGAAGTAGTTATAAGACTCACGCAGGCACTCTCTTTTTCTGCATTTGGGATGGGCCTCGACACACGAGCCCCACACTGTTCTGGGTCCAGCAGATGGTCAGGAGGCTTGCCTGTGCCCGGTGTGAGATTAGCTCTATCCACCCTCTCGAAAACTGTCTCATCTGCCTGGGGTGACGGCTCCACGGGAGGTGTGGCCGGAGCACATACAAGGACAGGTAGGGGGGATTTTGTGGAGCTTACGCCACACATTTGTTTTAGGGTCTGTTTTCAGCTTGCTGCTAAATGTTTGCCTGTGGTTCAGGGTTTGGTCTGAAATGTGCTTTCATTATAACCCAGTGGCTAGGTTGCAGGTGAGTAGCTAATTCCCAACCCTCTCCAACTTCTGGGGACTGTCAATAGCTACCAAAAAGCACTTAATAGATACGCATGCTCAAATTGGCTTACGTCAGTTTATAACACTACCCAGTTAGTTTTGCAAAGATGGGAAGGTTTTTTTCCCCATACAAGATCCATTTAGGAAACCTGGATAACCAAATCCCTAGAAAATTTCACCCTACTTAGCACAGAGGCATAACTTTAATATTTGAAGGAATCCTCAATTCCCTATGAAATCAGAAGCCATCTCTCCACCTGACACATTGCCTTGGCATCAGAGAGGCAACACACCTCTCCAGGCCTGACTCTCCATGATCTAGGACTGTGTGGGATTCACTCGTTTCCCTAGAGAAGGAAGACAAACTTCCCCTAGGCCTCTGAGGCTATATCTGATTCCTAGAAAACTGCCTCTTATAGTCCTCATCTACTTTTCTAACTTCCTTTGATCCAGTCCTTTTTTTTTTTTTCTTTTTGCATGAACTGTAGTTCCTCTAGCTAATCACATGGCTGCCTCCTACTTATTCTGCAGGACTCAGCCTAAATGCCACCTCCTTCGGGAGGCCTTCCTGGGTTACTGTGCCTACGTAGGCTGTTTTCACGTTAGCCTCTAACTCAACCCTCTGTTTCCATCGCATGATTTTATATTTTACAATTAATTACTAGTTTGTTTACTTATTGGACGCTTGACCAACCCACTTGAGGGTAATCTCCTTGAAGGCAAAGTCCAAGAAAATATACTTAACACAAGTCATCATTCCTTAGTGACTACAGAAACACTTTCATTGTTTTATTGACCTCAAGTTGATGGTACAGCAATCATGATTCAACAATACTTCGACTATAAGGAATCATAGAGATGGCCCGAGTTGACCCAATAAAATATACAGTAGGCATTTAACAATGAATCAAAACATGGGCGGAAGACCTAAATAGACATTTCTCCAAAGAAGACGTACAGATGGCCAACAAACACATGAAAGGATGCTCAACATCACCAATTATTAGAGAAATGTAAATCAAAACTACAATGATCCAATAAAGATGTTTAAAAAAAAAAAAACTACAATGAGACATCACCTCACACCGGTCAGAATGGCCATCATCAAAAAGCAATCATGATTCAACAATACTTCGACTATAAGGAATCATAGAGATGGCCCGAGTTGACCCAATAAAATATACAGTAGGCATTTAACAATGAATCAAAACATGGGCGGAAGACCTAAATAGACATTTCTCCAAAGAAGACGTACAGATGGCCAACAAACACATGAAAAGATGCTCAACACCACTAATTATTAGAGAAACGCAAATCAAAACTATAATGAGGTATCACCTCACACCGGTCAGAATGGCCATCATCAAAAAAATCTAGAAACAATAAATGCTGGAGAGGGTGTGGAGAAAAGGGAACCCTCACGCACTGTTGGTTGGAATGTAAATTGATACAGCCACTGTGGAAGACAGTATGGGGGTTCCTTAAGAAACTAAAAATAGAACTACCATATGATCCAGCAATTCCACTACTGGGCATATACACAGAGAAAACCACAATTCGAAAAGACACATGCACCCCAATGTTCATAGCAATGCTATTTTACAATAGCCAAGACATCGAAGCAACCTAAATGTCCATCAACAGAGAATGGATCGAGAAGACGTGGTACATATATACAATGGAATATTACTCAGCCATAAAAAGGAACGAAATTGGGTCATTTGTAGAGACGTGGATGCATCTAGAGAGTGTCATACAGAGTGAGGTAAGTCAGAAAGAGAAAAACAAATATCATATATTAATGCATATATGTGGAATCTAGAAAAAATGGTATAGATCTTATTTGCAAAGCAGAAAT
Organism: Physeter macrocephalus; assembly: GCF_002837175.3. Classification (NCBI taxonomy): domain Eukaryota; kingdom Metazoa; phylum Chordata; class Mammalia; order Artiodactyla; family Physeteridae; genus Physeter; species Physeter macrocephalus. Next base: position 22,103,241 of record NC_041216.1, read on the forward strand.
AGAGACACAGACGTAGAGAACAAATGTGTGGATACCAAGGGGAAGGGGGAGGGTGGGAGGAATTGGGAGATTGGGATTGACACATATACACTATTGATACTATGTATTAAATAGATAACTAATGTGAACATACTGTGTAGCACAGGAAACTCTACTTAATGCACTGTGGTGACCTAAATGGGAAGGAATCCCAAAAGGGGATATATGTATATGTATAGCTGATTCATTTTGTGGTACAGTAGAAACTAACACAGCATTGTAAAGCAACTATACTCCAATAAAAATTAATTAATAAAACCAAAACACAATGAATCTCTGATATAAACATATCATTTGCTTTTCCCAAAGTAAGAATGCAGAAAAATTCCTCTTACTTGTGTTTTCAGACCCTTCAGGTTTACCAAACCGCCCCCCCCCCCCCCCCCTCAGACCCTTCAGGTTTACCAAACCGCCCCCCCCGCCCCCCGCCAAAAAACAACAACAAAAAAACCAACGAAGCTAATAAGGTTGATAAATGAGAGGGACAATTATTCACATTAGTAAGTGATTCTTCTTTTTTCAGAAGGATTCTCTGCCAGGTTCCTTTAAACAGTTGGCTCCTCTCGTGCATTTAGAATCTACCTTGGTTTACAAAAGCATTAATTTATGTGCACATTTTCAGGCCCACTTCCATTGTGAAAAGCTAACTGCATCTTTCATGGGAAGCACATCTGCCTTCCCTCCCAAAGATAATTCTCCTGTTTCTTTTCAGAATACGGTCTTTTTGGAGGGCAAAGCCCGTGTCTCTTGGATGTTTGGTTCTGCTTCCCAGCACCCCAAACATTTTGGGAAGTCAATAAATATTTATTGATTCTGATGAGGCATACAGAATCAGAGAGGTATTTTCTTATATTCTTGTCTTGTTCTTTATGGGACGTTTTTATCAGCATCTGAAAAACGTTCATTAAGAAACTCTTTTCTAGGGGGAAAGGGGTGGGGTGGGAGGAATTGGGAGATTGGGATTGACACATGTACACTATCGATACTATGCATAATATAGACAACTGAGGGGAACATACTGTACAGCACAGGGAACTCTACTTAATGCACTGTGGTGTCCTAAATGGGAGGGAAATCCAAAAGGGAGGGGATATATGTATATGTATGGCTGGTTCATTTTGCTGTACAGAAGCAACTAACACAACATTGTAAAGCAACTATACTCCAGTAAAAATTAATTAAAAAAAAAAAAAAAAGAAACTCTTTTCTTCAAACACTTGGCCTCTCAAAGGGACTGAGATGCTTTTTGGAGGCCCTGAGACCACACATCTCCAATTGAGCTCTTGCTCATCTCCTGACAGACATTCCACAGACGTAATTCCCCACCCACACATAATTTTCAGACTGTCTCAGCTGCAGGGCATGGGCTTATCCTTGACCTCTAAGAGCATAGATACCTTGGCAAGATGGGATTAAGCATGGGATTAACGTCTCAAGATCACAGTAAAGAATTCGTCCATTAGAGGAGTGGGAGAGCGATAGCTCTCCAGTGTGGTTCTAGGACCAGTAGCATATCAGCATCTACTGGGAACTTGTTAGAAATGCAAATTCTCTGGCCCCACCCCAGACCTACTGAATCAGCTCTGAAGGTGTGGGTCAAAGCATCTGGGTTTTAAGAAGCCCTCCAGGTGATTCTGACGTTCTCTGAAGTTTGACAACTACTATGCTAGAGGCTCAAGCTTTTTCTTGAGTGATGACTTTATCTCCCACCTCCTGGTCAAAAGCTGCCTGTAATGTTTTGTTGAAGATATGAGTTAACTTCATGGCTCCTAAAAGAAATTTCAGGGACTCAAGACCCCTGGAAGTCCGAGGTTTTTCAGCCCAATAGGTAGACAGGAGGACACAGGTGTCAAAGAGGCAATGGGTCCACCACTCCGAAGGAACAGTAATCTTGTCCATATCCACCTCGGCTTTCCTTGTATGCCGCTGGCCCCTCCGCAAGGTGGCCACATCCCTACCCTCTCCTGGACTGTAGTACTCTTGGTCTTCCATGGCAGGGTGGGCATGGGGGTTGGATGGGAAAAGGAAAACCAAGACCTAGACTCAGGAGCTGAGCTGCTGGGGTCGGTTGGCTCATCAAACAATGGCTTAGCAGCCTCCACCTGCTCCCAGGTAGTGCCCAGGCCTCCTGAAGGAAAAAAGGTCCTTGAGGCTCCCTTCAACCCTGTCCAGGACCCATGTTCCCCAGTCCTTCGTCTCCTTCCTCACTAGCCAAGGTGGTTCCTCTACCTCCTTTCACTTCTTCCCAGCCCCGAAGCCCACTCTCTCTCAAGTCTGGTCCTCTGTAGTTTCTGGGAGTAGACAAATGTTCTCTGCAGGACCATTCCACCTGGCATTTTGGTTGGCGCTTCTGTCTTTAGTTCAGTTGCCTGTCCTGAAGCTGATGCAAAAACTCATGCCTGATAATGAGGGGCTTCGGAGGGGTAAAAAGACTTTTCATGCATGTGCGGGGAGGTGGGGAGGTTGGGAAAGCACCCAGAACACAAAGATTAATTATATGGAAATAATCCCACCATGTGGTGACTAAGTTATTTAACTATTCCATTGATAGTGATTTTGATCATGTACCACCACGAAAACACGAATTACCATAACAAGGGTTTGTTTCTGATTTACCTGTTTTTAGCTGAAACAGTATCTAAAAGCAGAGAGACCCAGATTCTCCTACAGGTGCGTAGAGATGTCGGATTTACTTTATGTAACTGGCACTAGGGCTGTGGTCAGATTCATTCCCTCGGGGTCCTTGCTTACCTTTGCTTCTGTATGAAATACCTCCCCCAGGAGACGTGCTGTGTCTGTTGCTCAACGCGTCTTGAAAGGGCAATTCATAGTTCAGAACCTATCCCAGCCTCGGAAGCCTTCTCATTTCTCATTCTTTCCTCGTCACCCTCTAAACACCTCCCTTCTCTGTTGCCACTCTCCAGATGGAGGACTCACTCGACAAATCTTGGGGAATGCATTTCAAGGGCCTTCTTTGAAGCAAAATAGATTTGGCTATAAAGTGTCTCCCTTTGGGATGCCAACATTTTAAACACTAGGCATGCACATCCTTTAAGGTAAATACGGGCAGGAAAGCACTTGGATAGTGTTAAACTTAATGACCCGGTGTTGAGTGAGGAAATTAAAGAACGAACAATACACTTCTGACATTTCTGCCACTTAGACAGCAGCGGCAGCTTTGCCATCACACACGCAAAATAAAGAACCTTTCTCCACAGAGGAAATGTTCCGATGGAGGATCTCTCATTTTGCATTTGGAAATGTGTCTCCAGTATGACTCTTTCCTGGGGCTACACTGCAGAAGCACATCTCTCCACTTCTAGTAGGTGTGTGAGTGAGCTAATGAAAGTCAACATTGTTTATTCCACTCCTGGGAAGCCTGGAGCTCCATATTAGCCACTATTTGAAATGTGGTCCAGAGGAAGATAAGCTAGGTAAGATCTGAACCAGAAATGGACCTGCAGAGCATAGGGGCTGTTAATGTGCTTGGGGGGAGACAGAGAGAGAAAGAGAGAGAGAGAGAAGGAGAATGGGGAGGAGGAGGGGGAGGGGAGAGAGGGAGCTAGCATTTCTCCATTTGACCATCCCACAATTTTTTTTTTTTACAATGAATTCTCCAGCAGATAATTTGATGCGTTGCTTTCAGCAACTATGAAAATCCAGTTGCTGAAAATTAAAGCAATGCTTTCTCTCTCTCTCTCTCTCTTTTTTTTTTCTCGGTTTGGTTACATAGTCCAGGCAAAGAACCCCAGGAGCCAAACAGCCTGAAGTAGGATTGAGCTGGAGGCCTGGCAGGTAGGATGCATCACAGCTAATGCCCACCTATGCAAACTGCCCAGATTGCTGGGTCTACTTCTGAGCTATTGACAAAGCTGTTTCTCCAGGTCCCAAAGGTGGTTACAAGGGTCCAGCTATGTTATAAAAATTGTGAGAATTGATTCTGTGTTTGCTAAAGCTGTCAGGGATCGAGAAGCTTCATTGGCCACCACATCATGGGAGGGCCTAATGGATGGATCATTCATACACACTCTGATAACAAAATGTCAACACCTGCTTCTCGGTAAACAGCTGCTTTTCACGGACTGATGCTCAGAAGTTCAACTCCAGCTCTCAGGGCTGTGTCCCGTAAGTAAACAAGTTTACACTGGGGTCACTGCTGCTTTCCAAACACAATATTGCTTTCCAGAGCCACAGGGAGGTGCAGTGTAGTGGCTGAGAACAAGCCAAGTTTGTCTCTGCCTTCGTCTTCCTTCCTTGCACTGCACCCTCAGAGCCATCAACACACGCGTATTGAATGCCCTTATGTTTGAGGTGTCATGCTAGACATTTGGTATATGTTGTATCTACCTATTCAGATTTAGATACAGTCAGTCATTTGTGTCTTCACGGTGGACCTGGATGGCGAACTTCATTTTTCGCAAGTGACTAAAGCTCGGAAGTGGAACAGAGATCTGAACTTAGATCAGACCTCCAGGCTCTTGCTACCCCACCTTTCTCCTTTCAGGCCTCTCGTACTTCATGTGGTCTGGTTCATTCTGATATAATGGGGCCAAGGTTCAGACACAATCGAACTGAAGCATCTCCATGGAGCTGAGAGAAAAGGCAGCACTGAGGGAATACAGAGGAGAGAGGTGGGGGGAATACAGGCATAGGTGGGGTGCATATGTAGGGACAGGAGTCTCCCTGGGACACCTCCCCCAAATCACACGACACAGTTGGACATCACTGCCTTTGCACTAAGCCAGTGCAAGGCTCAGCTTTTGACTGGTTTGCATGGAAGCCAAGAATTATCAGTGGGGAGTGAGAATGTCATTGTTAACGGCTCAGCCCAGATTCTCTAGCTCAGTTGCCCAAAGGGAGTTGACATGGGTGGCTGGTAGGCTGGATCACTTCCAGGGTAGCGATGACACTTTTCTTGAAAATCTTCCAGGTTTCCTATAGATGGATGAAGAGCACTGACCATCTAATTGCCCAGAAACTTACCACCCTCTGCACCGGCCCAGCAAAATTTGAACTGGGGACACTGGATTGCTAACAGCCTCAATGGGCATTTAGTCACAACACCTTATTTTCTGTTTGAACAGCCAGAGGGCTCCATAAGAGTCATATACCAAATAAACTACACTTAATTGCTAAACCATTTCCACAGACTTCATGAATATGTTCCCTACTAACTTTCCACTGTAAAGGATTATGTTTAGATCTGTAGTTTTTACATGGGAACAGCTGCAATGGACTAGCAGGCAGCTCTAATGAACAGATGTATATTTCTAGAGAAATCGATTTTCCTTTTTATTATTACGCCACCAAATTTGGTTTATTTCCAAGCAATTTACATTTTAAGCTGCGACTCACTTATGAACGAACAATAATAACTATGTCCTCCAGGTAGGGAAATTTATCTCAGCAAAAATATCTGCTAAGCAAGGCAAAATTTTTAGTTATTATCATTAGCAATACGCAATAAGAGGAAAAGCCACACGTTACAACCTAACTGCAATGCTAGCCACTGCTGCAGTCTCCTTGGAGGAAGTCTTTCTGTTTTGAGTTGGTCTAGAAAGTATTACATTTTTAACCCATCAGTTCTCAACTGAGCCAGTTTTGCTCCTCAAGTGATATCTGGCAATGTCTAAAGACCATTTTGCTTGTTATGGCTGGGGGAGGGGTGCTGCTGGCATCCAGTGAGTAGAGGCCGGGGAATGGTACTAAACATCCTACAGTGCACAGGACAGCCCCACAGCAAGGAATTATCTTGCCCCGAATGTCAGTGGTGCCAAGGTTGCAAAACTTTGCTGTGATGAGTTGAATTGAGTTCCCCTACAAAGATATGCTGAAGTCCTGACTCTCTACCGAGAGAATATGACTTCAGAAAGTGATCTTATATGGAAATAGGATCATTTTAGGTATAATTAGTTGAGAAGAGGTCATATTGGAATTAAGGATGAGCCCTTACTCCAATATGACTGGTGTCCTTATAAGACGAGGGAAGACAACATGAAGAGAGACACACTGGGACAACACCATGTGAAGATGGAAGCAGAGATCGGAGTGCTGCGGCCACAAGCCAAGGAATGCCTGGTGCCACCAGAAGCTGGAAGAGGCCAGGGAGCGTCCTTCCCCAGAGGCTTCAGAGGGAGCCTGGCCCTGCTGAAAGCTTGATTTCAGACTTCTGGCTTCCAGAACTCCAAGAGAATAACTTGGTTTTAAACCCCTTCATTTGTGGTACTTTTCTTACGGCAGCCCTAGGAAACTCATACACTTCCTTTAAACGAGTGACACTTTCTTCTTCTTAGAATGATAATAGTTACATTTAACTAGGAAAATATACTGTTTCCTCATTATGAATCCCCTCCCCATACATTATTACGCTAAATAACTCTGTTAGGGAGGGATCACAGTTCTCACTGTGAGAGAGAGAGAGGTAAATACCAGCAGTAGTTGCCATTTCTCCAGAGCTTTCTTGTGCCAGCCTCCATGCTATGTTTTTTACAAACATCATCTCATGTGACTGTTGCAGTGACCCTCGGGGACAGCTACTATGATTACCTTCATTTTGCAGTGGAGGAAACTGAGGCACAGAGAGGTAAAGTGCATTTCCTAAGGTCCCACAGGCAGTAAGTGGAGGAAGTTGCAAACCCAGCAAGGCTCCAGAGCCCTCACTCTTATCCACATGCTCCCTGGCTCTGAAGTGCAACCAGTCAGTGCCAATGGCAGGCCCTTGTCCAGCCAAACTCCATGGCCCTGTTAAGAGCACCTTTCTAATGAAGAGGGCCTTAATATAAAGCAGTTCCAGAACCTTATCCCACAGGAAAAGGATTCTGAGGCAAAAGGAGAGTGGAACCATTTCATACTACATCCCTCTCTTTGAGATTCAAAAATGTCATTAGTAAAGGCTCTGATAAGGTGTGCATTAAAAAAAAAAAACAGCAACCCTGAACCCTGTTTGTTGTGTTAATCCAGTGGGTCCCCAAATTATTTGACCATGAATTTTTTTTTTTTTTTTGTAGGACACTTATTATCTAGATCAGGGAGCAGCAAAGTTTTTCTATAAAGAACCAGTGACTATTTTAGGCTTTGCAGGCCACATATGGTCTCTGTCACTTATTTGTCTTTCTTTTAAACAATGCTTTAAAAATGTAAAAACCATTCTTAGCTTGAGGGTCATCAAAAAAAACCCAAACAGTTGCTGGCTGAATTTGGCCTGCCAGTCAATGTCTGCCGATTCCTCTAGAAGGACAGAGTTGAGAACACAAACAGAAGACAACTTTGTATGTATTAATACTATTTTTCATTAGGACAGCACTGAGAAATCCAATGTTAGATGTCCAGGAACAGAAAACCAAAATTCTTTACATTATCACTGTTCTTTCTGTGTAGCAGATGAGAAAATGAAAGTCTGAGCAGTACCTTGTTGTGGGCTGAGTTTGCTCCCTTAGAGGGAAAATGACTCACAGCCAGAGGGTGGGTGGGTGTGAGCCTACACCTACTCGGGCCCTTGGAACGCCCTCCTGCTCATGAGGTGGCATATGTGGATGTTTAAACATCGTCTCGACATTAGGCAGATGATTTTCTCTCAGTCTACCAGGCTAAGGTGGACGCGTGCCAGGAGTAGTTTATACAGATTCCAGCTATTTCAGAGTCCCCAACTGCCAACCTTAGCAGGATAACGAGGACTTTTATGGCCGCCAAATTGGATTTCCTTTAAAAATGCAACCATTGCTCCCTGGAGTGAAACTCCAGGGTTTTCTGGAGCCAGGGTGCCAGTTCTTGGAGATCTATATTTAGAGGTCGTTGCTTCTTTGTAGGAGGAGGAATCATGTAAGATAAATCATGGGCTACGAGGCAAGACTTGGAGTCCTGTGTGGGCTCTGCCAGGGCTTCACTGAGGAACCTTATGAAGGTTGAGCCTCCTTTCTGTGTCAGTTTTCCCATCTGTAAAGCATTGTGCAACCAGTAGGTGAGAAGTGCTCTCTAACTGTGGCTTAAATGTGCAATTTTCCTGACAACTGCTGATGTTGAGCACATTATCATGTCTTTATTGATCATTTATATATCTTCTTGTGTGAACTATTAGCTGTCTATTCAAATGTTTGTCTCATTTTTAAAAACTGAGTTGTTTGTCTTTTTGTTACTGAATTATAGAAGTTCCTTACATATTCTGGATACAAGTCCTTTGTTAGAGATAGATATTGTGAAATTTTCCTCTTAACTCATGGATTGTCTTTTCACTTTCTTAATGGTGTCTTTTGGTAAGAAAACAATTTTAAGTCTAATTTATCAATCTTCTTTTACGTTTTCTGCTTTCTATGCTCTATCCAAGAAATCTTTGCCTAACTTGAGGTTGTGAAGATATTTCCCCATGTTTTCTTCTAAAAAGCTTTATAGTTTGAGGCTTTTATGGTAGGTCTATAATCTATCACAAACTAACTTTTGTGTATAGTATAAGGTAGGTATTAAAGCTGCACCTCCACCCACGATATCCAGTTGTTTTGGCACTATTTGTCGAAAAGGCTTTCCTTTTCCCCTTGAAATGGTTTGGCATTCTTGTCAATCATATATGTGTGTATCTGTTTATATTTCTGACTCTCCAGTCTTTCTAAAATGTCACACTATCTTGATCACTGTAACTTTAAAAGTAAGGTTTGAAGTCGAAGAGAGTAAATAGCCTCCTTGTTTTTTTTTAAATATTATTTTAGCAGTTCTATGTCATTTGAATTTCTAAGTATAATCAGCTTACTTATTCCCTGAAAAAAAAAAAAAGACAGCTAAGATTTTGATTAGGATGGCTAGAGTTTACAGACCAATTTAGGGAAAATTGATACCTTTATAATACTGAGTGATATATACCTATACTTATTTTGTTCTTTAATTTCTGTCGATATTTTATAGTTTTTAATTCAAAGATCTTGACCGCTTTAAAAAATATATCCCGAAGTGTTTCGTGGGTTTGGATGCTATTTTAATTAATTAGTTTTTCTATATTGACTTGCAGCCTGTGAAATTCACTCACTAGGTTTAGTAGAGTTTTTGGTAGACTCCTTACAATTTTCTACATATAAAATTAGGTCATCTGCAAAGACAGCTTTACCTCTTCCTTCCCAGTTGTTGTGCCTTTATCTTACTTTCCTGCCTTCTTGTACTGGCTAGGACTTCCCGTAATGATGTGAACGGACATCTGTTGACTAATCTCCAACTTTAGGGGGAAAGTGCTCTGTACTACAACAGTTAGTATGCTGTTTACAACTAAATTTTCATAGATACTCTATGGCAGATTGATAAAATTTCCTCCTGTTCCTAGATTTGCAAAATATATTTTATTTATAGATGGGTGTTAAATTTTGTAAAATGCTTTCCCTCCACCTAGTAAAAGTGATTGTATCATATTTTCTTTTAATGTGTTAATATCATGAATCTCATTAATTGATTTTTATTGGTTAAATAGACCTTGCATTTCCGGGATAAACCTCAGCTAGCCATGATGTATTGCCCTTTTAAATATTTTGGTCTGTCATTTTCTTATCTTGTAACGTCTGTCTAGCTGTAATTTTTCATGTATTTGCATGTCTATTTGATTAAAGTGTGTAAGTGTCATGAAGCCTGGGATCACGTCTCTTTGGCTCACCTTCTTTTCCTATACGTTAAGAATGTACCAATAGTTTGTTGAATGAGTTAGTACACGGATGAGTGGGTGAATAAATTATTTCTGGTCATAGCATGGGAAAAGTACGCTCTGAGCATTAAAGCATAAAGCATACACAAGTATGGGTTTCCCAGTAGTAGCTCAGAACTGTATTGGTACTTTTTAAGGGCTCAGAGTCTAAGGTAAAGTAATCGATTTTATTGTAGTGAATGAATTCAGAGTCAGGAGGCTTTAGCCAGCTAGACTTCGGGAAGACCCTATTATATTCTTTCCTCTACCTACGGGGTCTTTTAATGCTCTGTCACTCCCCTGAAGCCAGTAAAACTTTGCTATTTTCATGCACAAATGCTCAAGACTCTCCTTTTTCTACAGTGGAAAAAATGCTACTTGGGCTTCCCTGGTGGCGCAGTGGTTGAGAGTCCGCCTGCCGATGCAGGGGAACCGGGTTCGCGCCCCGGTTTGGGAGGATCCCACGTGCCGCGGAGCGGCTGGGCCCGTGAGCCGTGGCCGCTGAGCCTGCGCCTCCGGAGCCTGTGCTCCGCAACGGGAGAGGCCACAACAGTATGAGGCCCGCGTACCACAAAAAAAAAAAAAAAAAAAAAAAAAAAAAAATGCTACTGACCTGATTCTGTGCCTAACCGCACATAACCCTGTACATCTACAGACGTGTAAAAATTCCCTTTCACAGTGAGGGTTGTTAAAGGCATATTATGGAGGACCCACAAGATTTTTCAGGGATAGATAAAAATGCCCACAACCTGAAAATATGCTGTGACTTTAACATATAGCTATAACGGCAGAAGAGAAATAAACAAATACATAGTGTCTATGATACGTCACATTACCCAAATTTCATTAACTATTCAATTTGGCATTCAAAATTTTTATGACACTTGAAAGTAGTCTGTGTGTTTAGTTTTTTAATTTTCTGTCTTGGAAGAATTCCTGGGTATATATGATTCCCTGAGAGACGAGAGCCAATCTTAAATTAAATGGGTTTCTAGCGGCCAACAAATTTCAAAATCTTCAAAAGTTATAAAAATTCTTACAGAATTTATACAAATCAGCAATTGCATTTAATGCATGGTCCAGTCACTGGTCAGGGTGTTTAGCGTGTGGGGGGTAGGCCCCAGAAGTTAAGAGCGCCTCCTGTCGGCCTAGCAAAGATCATGAAATGGCCTGTTCTTTGTCTGGGGGAACCACGCCTCTTTCCTTTAGGAGATGAAAGCCCATCATGCTTATGAGGATCAGGTCTTTGGCTCTGATTATTTTAGAAGTAAAATATCATAAGTTTCCAAACAGAGGAAGGAGTTTTCCCATTCTTCCAGTGCCTTTTGGCTGCTGGTGAGATGGCAAAAGCGTCGGAGTTTACATGCCAGAGAGATTTGAAGAACATAGGAAAGCACCTGCTGGGATGGGGCAGGCTGCTGGGAACTTTGAGGGTTCAGAACATGAAGCCGCCGCCCAGATGAGCAACCAGGCCAGGTTCTGGTTAGCTCATACACTCCTCTTTCACAAACAGGTCTTATTTATCTATTAAATCAAACCAGACTTCCCAAGCCTGTCCCTCCCAATGGACCACAGACACCCCTGCCTTAGGGGCACATCTCAGTATCCAAAAGACACTTGGTGCTGGAGATATCAGAAGTGCGTGAGAACCTGCTACCTGCAGGCCGATGACTGCCAAACCTGGCTGATGAGTGGAACTTTGGGGAACTTTACTAGAATGTGAACTGCAGGGCCAGCTTCCAGATGGGCTGACGCAGAATCTTGGGAGGAAGGGCCGGGAATGTGTGTTCTTAGCACATTTGCTGGGTGGTTCTGTGAAGTTGGTCCTGGGCAACAACTGTTCTAGACCAGGCTTTCTCTGTCTCTACACTGTGGACAACTGGGTCTGCATCATTCTTTGTCGTGGAGGCTGTCTTGTGCATTGTAGGATGTTTAGCGGCACCCCTGGCCTCTACCCACTAGATGCCGGTAGCACCCCTTCCTGTGCCCCCCCCCCCCCCACTGCACAGAATGATGACCAAAAATATCTCCCGACATTATTGCCACATATGTCCAGGGGACAAATCCCCTCTCTCATGGTAGCCACTGTTCTAGAACATTCTATATTATTAACGATGACAATGATGATAATGAGGACAGAGATTATTTGGAAGCTGGCTTGATGCCAAGGACTTAACACAACTTATTTTGTTTAATCCTCATGGTAATACTGTTAGGCATTATTTCCATCACCATTTTATAAGGTTTGGAGAAGACTCAGAGAATTGAAACACTTTTCTTGAGGTCATGTGTAATCAGTGACCATAGTTGGAATGCACCTGTGTTTGACTTCAGAGTGGGTGCTGCGGTCAGTTAGACCCAGAGGGGCAGTGAGACTTATCCTTATCCTTATCTTCCAATGTGTGTTCTTGTCACGATCTAACAACTCACAACTCCTAAATGTCTACTCCACCAGACCCATATTCTTTAGCCTGGCAGGCCAGGCTGGCTCCACTTCTCATGCTTTGATCTGCTGTTCTGTTCTGACCTTAGATCAGTCTCCTCTCCGACCCTGATTGTGCCCTGCTAATTTCTACTCTGGGGCTATTTCTTTCATTCAGGAGTCTCAAACGCAAAGGTCTACAGGGTCCTAGAAGGCAAAATCAAAAAAGAAAGTGGGCTCAGTACAAGATGCTAAAGGGTAACTAACCTCTCAGCCTCATTTGGGGAGACCTTGGGAATGGTGCGGACTGTGGCAAATTAGAGGGCAGATGCTTCTCCATCGTGCCCTGTGACAGTGTGTACTGGCATTACTGGATTTTTGCAGTCTTTCAAGAAAACCTGGAAATTGTAACAATACGTATAACACCAATTTTTAAATTTTGGTAGGTCGTTCAAGTTAAAAAAAAAAAAAATACCCGTGGCCTGGTTCTGGGCTGAACCTGGGCCTTCACTTTGAAGCTCCTGCCCTAACCTCCTTTCTAAGACTTGTCTGCATTTGTCTGAGTCCTTCTCATCCTCCAAGGCTAGCCTCAGGGCCCACAGCCAAGCATCCTCCCTGGACCACTCCTGACTCCTCTCCAGTACCCTTTACCATTTGTACCACAGATCCCGGCCCTTGGTCATGTACATGCTTTGATTTGTCCTTTATTTCACACGTTCTTTCATCTTGCCTCCCCAGTAACAGTGAAAGTTGCTTCAAGGGATAGGACCCTGACTTCTATTTTCTTTTGAATTCCTTACAGCACAGCACAAAGCTCAACACTCAGAATGCACTCAACTGAATGAAAGTGCTTCCTCACAGCCAACCCTGATCTCTTGTGTTGGCATGTAAGCCTGTTCCTCTCATTGGTCCTTTGCAGACCGTATGGCAGATCTGCATCCACCCTATAGAACATTTTATAAATGTAAAAACCATAATCTAATCACCCTTTAGCCTTCTTTATCTCTAGGACAAAAGCTCCAAATAGTCTGAGAAAATTGCATGAGACCATACACCTTGACCTGCTCAGCTTTGGTTGTTGTTCAAAAACTAGATCCCTGTACACACGTGCTTTCACTAATTCCTTTGCAGTTTGGAAAAGTGTAAAATATAGACTATTCCCCCTCTCTCACCCTTTTCTAGTTAAAATGATAGATTTCAGAAACATATAAAACTAAGATCATTTTGTTGATCATGAGACAGAGAAACAGCTAACATTTGAATCCTCAAATCCTCAGCCACCTGTCAACAGCCATTTGGAGTAACATCACTTGAGAACCCTCCAGGAAAATGTAAATTTATTTATAATTTTATTTACATTTATTTACTTATAAATAGGGCCTTGGCTCAAAATTCCTATGGTCTCTGTTAGGTGTAAGCTATGAGCAGACTTTAATTTTCTTGTTAAAAATAGTACATGATCATTGTAGAAACTTTAGAAGATATAGTTAATCAAAGAGAAAATAAGAATCATCCGTAATCTGACTACCCAGAGAACTGGGTTTTTTAGAGTCACACACACATATTCATACACACATGTAGTATAGGTATGATGTATAATATGTTACATATATATTATATATATAGGTCCAAATAATTTGTATTCAAATGGAATGATTTTACACATACTCTTTCAACAACTGCTAAGGCCATCAGAATTTTGTGGCTGCAAGGAACAAAACCAACTCTGACCTATGTAACAAAAAAGAGTCTATTGGAAAGATACCAAGAAGGCTCAAAGATTCAAATACTAATTTGGACAATCAGGCCTTGAGAAGGCTGGGGGTCAGGTGAATCTTGGGATCTAGGTAGCAGGACACATTCTTCAGAGTGTTTCCATCGGGGCGACTCAGTTCCTGAGTCCTGGCATTATAGCATTCTACTCAAGATCTGAGTTTCTGGGAGAGAGGTCTGATTGGCCCAGCTGGATCACGTTCTTGGACTGCTGGTATAACTGTCCAGCTTGTACACTGCAAAACCCTTGGGAGCATCTTCCCATTGTAATCAAGGATGGTACAATGCCCCACCAGAGCAACCTACATGGTGGCTTTACATGTACTTGTTCACCCTGAATGACAGCTCCCTTCCCAAGTCACTGGGATGGGAGCGGCAAAGTTGCCAAAGCCAAGGTGAGTACCGACAGAAGAGAGAGGAAATACTGGGAAGTCCAAACCCCAAAATGGCTACTACATGCATTTTCCTGAACTTATTATCTTATAGGCATCCTTGATGTAATTTAATATTCTCCCTTAGTTTTTCTTTTTCTTTTTTTTGGTTGTATAATATTCTGTGATATGGCTATACCATATTTTATTTGGTATAATTAGACATTTTTGTCTATTCTATTCACTACTCTATCCCAACCACTTAGTCCCCAGCACAGAGTAGGTGCCTAATAAATATTTGTTGAATTAGTTTGTGTTCTAATTGTTTATACAGTGTTACAATGGACAGCTCACAAGTCACTCTTAGTACACACTAATGATTATTTCTAATAGGGTGACTAAGTTGCCCTGTTTGCCTAGGGCTTTCTGAAGATTCCATGTCCTGGGCACCGTCTTAGTCCTGGGCAAACTCAGTCACCCTATAAGGGGTTCTGCACCCAATTCCCATGTCGTGGGGTGGTGGGGTGTTACCCAACACCATCAAGCAGTTCTCTGACACAAGCTGGGAGCCCTGCAATTCAATTCGATGCTAACACTATCTACCTGGAGATGGTGTTGGATCCCACAGGTTAAGGGCTCAGTCCTACAAGACTTCTCCTCAGCCCCCAATTCAGAAGACAGTTACAAGTCCAGGTTGTCACCTGCGCTTCTGATTGACCGGCTCTAGGTCAGAGGTTCTAATGACCCCTCCTTGGGTTTGATTAATTTTCTAGAGCAGCTCAGAGAACTCAGAGAAACCTTTTACTTACTAGGTCACTAGTTTATCGTAAAAGGATATAACTCAGGAACGGCCAGATGGAAGAGGTGTCTGAGCAAGGCATGGGGAAAGGGCATGGAGCTTCCATGCCTTCTCCAGGTGTGCCACCCTCCCTAAATTTCCATGGGTTCACCAACCCAGAAGCTCTCCAAACCCCTTCCTTTTGGATTTTTAGGGAGGCTTCATGACACAGGCCTGATTGATTAAATCACTGGCCATTGGTCACTGATTCAACCTCCAGCCCTGCTCCCCTCCCCCGAGGTTACCCTCCAATCACCTGACTGGTTCCCCTGGCAACCAACCCCATCCTTAGATGCTTCCAAAAGTCACTTTATTAACATACTAAGAGACACTTTATGCCCTCATCACAGGAAATTCCAAGGGTTTTAGAAGCTCAGTGCCAGAAAACAAAGCAGGTTGAAGACCAAATATATATTTCTTATTGTACATCACCATATCCCACTCTACTATCCAAGAAACCACACTCTGACCTGAGCCCTGGAGGTCTTATCTGCTGATGGTGAAGGAATGTACGGGAAATTCACCCTAGGAAAGAGAAGGCTGCCCAAAGCTCTGAGTAGCTACTCAAACCGTCCCCACCATACCTCCTTCTCTGTGCCCGCACTCTTCTTCTGCTATGCTTTTCCAGGGTTGGGGCGGGGGGGCAGTCACAAGGGAGGGATGAGAAAGAACATCAGGATAAAGGCAAGACAGGGGCCAGCCGGGAGGCACTGGCTCCAGCCTGGTGCCATGAATCATCCCTTAGTCATCTCTTTGAGAGCTCCACTCTGTAATCAGGCACCCCAATTGTGCCCCTGGAGCACAATAGAACCAAGCATTTCTTCCTCTTCCTTGGGCACAGACTGAGGTTGGAAGTGGGAAAAGAGCCTATGCCCCTCTGGGGGCAGGGATGAGCCCCCCAAATGGCAGGAAGCAGCCAGAAAGTCGGCCCAGCTGGGGTCACCGTGGGGCCAGGGTCCACCTGGAGGGTGACCTCTTGATGTATTGCCGTTCCTCAAAAATGCACACCGGGAACCATCTATTGCCTGATGACAAGTGCCACTTTTTCATGTGCATTCTTTCTGAAAATCCGCCTTTTATTTTTATCAAAATAACACACATATGGAGTTTTTAAAAGCCAAACAGTACCACAAGGCTTCTAACAGACATTAGCAGCCTCCTGCCCCTCTCCCCTCACACCCGATTCCACCTTCCCTGAGACAAACGTCTTTTTGCTCTTTGAACCATTTCTCATGTTGTCACCGCCACGTTTGCAGAGAGCATGCTTATTCTTCCACTTGTTGGTTTTAAAAATGTAGGTGTTGTCTAACACAGTGGTGCTCAAGGGGTGGTCCCTGGACCAGCAACAGCTCGGGTAGCACCTGGGCACTTATCAGAAAAGCAAATTCTTGGGTGCATCCCAGACGTGCTGAATCAGAAGTTTGAGGGCTTCAGAAAAGCCCTCAGGTGATGCTGATACAGCTAGAGTTTGATAACCGCTGGTCTCATGTCTGCCTGCTGCAGACATCAGGATATGAAAGAGGGACTGGGGACGGTGTGTGTTTTTCTGTGTTTAGAGCCCCCAAAGCTGGCTCCACCCATGGACTCCCCATCTACAGGAGCTAAACCAAAGGCTCCCTTTTTTCCTGAACCTGGTGGGAGTTTTTGTCAGCTTAAGACTCCTGACCAATGAGGATGCTATTAACGTTTTCTTCCCTGAATTGGTTTCTTGCAAAATAGTCTCACTTGGCACTGGCTGTTCCCTCACTGAAATGCTCTTCTCCCAAAAGAGTCTCAGTTTTGCTGAAGTCTTCCTGAGCTCCCTATTTAAGTGACCTGCCACTCCCCTCCCACCCTTTAGCTTCCTTTTCTGTTTTATTATATTTTTCCCCATAGCATTCATCACAATTTGACATACTATGCATTTTAATTCTTTTTGTTTTCAAGGTCTATAGTCTCTCCATTAGAATGGAAGTTGCATGAAGACAGGAATGTTATATATATTTTTTCCTGCTGGATCCCCAATTCCTAGACCAGCACCGTTCCATAGGCATGTAACGGGAACCACAAACGTAATAGTAGACTTGTGCAGCTGATGCTTACTGTCTTAACACAGGCCTAGATGGGGCCTAGGTTGTACTGTCCTTCAGTGAGTATTTGGTGAAAGATGGAAGTAGCAACTGAAAATGAAAAATACTCCTTCCGTGGAGGTTAGAACGCCCGTAATATGCAGGGTAAGATCTTGGAACATGATTGCACTGGCACCAGTGCAAGAATAAAAATTCTGGCTGGTGGGGTCAGAAGGATAAGGTTCTGGTTCTGGATCCATCAACTAGCAAGAGAAAGAACAGCTGAGTTGGAGAAAACTCAGAAACTCATCCTAATGTAACACAGCCATAGTGGTTAAAGTCCAGGGATTTTAAAAAACAAAATGGCACCCCAGTTTCTTTACATAAAAATGTCGTAATTTATTTTTAATTGGATGAGTTCTCTAAAGGACATGAAAGGGAAGTGGCTGCCTACTGGTGTTAAGTGTCTCAAAATGGCTCTCAAAATTAAAACTAATTAGCAGAGGAATTAATTGAAAAGAGAGATTTTTTAAAATTCCATTGGTTTTCCAACTACTTTATGAACAAAATTCAGTTTTGTGGCTCCAATTTAAATCAATACAAACTGAATATGGTTCTCAAAAGTAGGGTCGCCAGGACTGAAATGATGATCTTCTTTTAGGGCAGCTGGTTAATGGGCCTGAAGTTTTACAAGCATAGCACTTACAAACAGTGTGGTGCCACAAAGAGACAGGAAATGCCAGAGTCGGTGCCACTCTTCTGTGAAGACTGTCACAGAAATCTACCACCCACATCTGCATTGGCTGACCTTCATATCAATAGCTCTTAACCAAGGAAGAATTATCTTTCACTCCTGCAATTAAGCACTTCAGTGCAAAGCAATCTCCATTTATTTGTGCCAATTTTCCTAAATTGCTGGAGTGCGGCAGAAAAATGCATGAAGTGGACTCAAATAGTCTTTCTGATGTTTTTGCTTGACATTCCCCCTCCCAGGCTCCCAACTTTCGATGCTCTCACGAATTTACGGTTTTGACTTCAGCAGACAGCACTGGGTGGGACATGACACGTGCCAGCTAAGTACTATGGTGTCTAACCAACATGAGTTAATACAAACCACATCTGATCAGGACAACTGCAGCTCTCTGGGTGTCCCTCTGATGGCTCTCATCCCTTAGGTTTTCCTGAAAGTGTTCCTGCCTTGTTTTCTTCCTCATTTCTTTAGAAATCCACTTTTCCCAACTTCCTTGCAGCCTGATGCTCCTCGCTTTCTTGTTTACTTTTCCTGTTACAGGTAATATTTGGGGGCTCTTCCTATATGCCAAGCATTGGACTAAGTGCTCTGTGTGTTATCTCAGAGCCTTCGTTGATTGAGAGCCTACTATGTGCAAGGCACCACTGTAAGCACTGGGGATACAGCAGTGAACAGAATGGACAAAAAAAAAATCTCTGCTCTCATGGAGCTTACATGCTAGTGGGAGAGGCAGGAAATACATTCAGTAAATTAGTACCATATTCAGATTGTCAGGAAGTGGTCAGTACTACGGAGAATGGGGCAGGACAAAGAGATTGGAAGTGTTGCTTGGGGGAGGTGGGTGGATTGAAATTCTAGATGGGCAGCTAGGGGAGGCTTTCTGGGAACATGACAGCTGAGTCAAGACCTGAAGGAAGTGAGGGATTAGCCACGTGGATGACTGAGGGCAGGGTTTCCACGTAGAGGGAGCCACCTGTGTCAAGATCCTGAGGCAGCAGTATCCTTGTGTGTTTGCAGAACAGCAAGGAGGACCATGCAGCTGGAAAGGAGTGAAGGAAGGGTGTGCAAGACCCGAGGACAGCGGGGGCGGGGGGTCACGGGAGCATGTGGACTTGGTGAGCTGGGAGCCACATGGCCTGACTTAAGATTCCACAACAGTCACTGTCTGCACCATGCAGAATGTGGCAAAGAGGGTCAAATGCAGGCAGATATCATATTTGATCATTAAAATGACCCCTTGAGGTCATCATTGCTAACTCCCCATTTCACAGGTGAGTGTTGTAAAGGCTAACTTAAAAAAAAGTAAAACCGTGATGCTCATGCAGATATAATATGACCAAAAAAAAGTTAATTTTACTCAGAATGGGTGAACCAAGCAAACGTTAAGAGGCTGAAGAACAAACACATTTGTAGCTCAAGAATGTTGGAATGAACAGCAGATGAAGGCAAAGCTGGCACCTTCCACAGTGGACCAGGGAAGACCATGGGACCTCTACAGGACAGAACACAACTTGCATGTCTACAGACACGCAGTAGTTTGCGTTGCTACTATTGGTTGTTTACAACTTATATGAGATCAGAATCAGATAAACTGGAGAGGTGTCTTCTAGACGGTGTCTTCCAGACATTGCCTAACTTTGGGATGAAATGCACATTTTTCTCCTTAGAGGAACAAAATAATCTGAGGCTTAGAGAGGTTAAGAACCATGCTAAGGTCACTGAGGAAGTGTTACAGCTGGGGTCTGAACCCAGCTTTTTCTGACTCTCAAGCTGGTGCCCTCCACCTCTCATATTGACCAAGTAGACACCCAGTGATTCAGGCAAAGTTGAGCCCTGCTGAAATATTTTCAGAGATTTGGAGGGCAGTAAAACTTGGTTATTTAAAGCAAACCTTTTCTAAAGAACTAACTGCATAGCATAATATCCAAATAAACAAATATTTCCTGAATGTCTGCTCTGTGCAAAGCACAGAAATAGGGCATGGGGGACCCAAAGATAAATAAGAAATAGCTTCCAATGAGCCAGCAATTTAATGATGCAAAAAGCAACTCTGGCACAGTGGAGATACTGAGAATGCCCTGAATGTATTCATCTAGCACACTGATGATGGAAGACCCTTCACCCTTTTCCTCATGTCCATGTTGTTACCAGCTACATATTCAGTAACAAGTGGTGTAAAACATCCAGATATGTAAATGTGTCCACTGTTCTGCAGAATTCCACAGAAAACTACAGCTAGGGAAATTCACGGTGACATATGCTGGGACTGCTGCTTGAAGCAGCAGGATAAGGAAGACAGGTATCTTGTGAATATTTGCAACCCAAATTGAGAGGTGCTTTGTTAACCGTGGTAAAAAGTTAAGGGCCTACAGATAACTCATGGGAAGGAGGGACGAATGTATTTTTAGAGAAAACCTATTGCTGCTTGTGATGGTTAATTTTATGTGTCAATTGACTGGGCCATGGCGGGGGTCCAGATATTGGCCAAACATTTTCTGAGTGCTACTGTGGGGGTGTTTTTGGATAAGTTTAACACTTAAACTGATGGACCCTGTAAGGCAGATTGCCCGTCCCAATGTGGGTGGGCCCCGCCTAATCAGTTGAAGGCCTGAAGAGCGCAAAAGGCTGACTTTCTCCGAATAAGAGCAAATTCCTCCTGCCCACCTGCCTTGCCTTTAGACTTGAACTGAAACATCGGCTCTCCCTGGATCTTGAGTCTGCCAGCCTTTGGGCTGGAACTACACCACTGGCTTTCTTGAGTCTCCAGCTTGCTGACTCACCCTGCAGATCTTGGGGTTTGTCAGCTCCGTAATCATGTGAACCAACTCCTTACAATAAATCTCTTCCTATACATATCCACATTCTACTAGTTCTGTTTCTCTGGAGAACACTGACTAATACACAGCTCCACCCACTCTAATTTCCCTCCCCTCCTGTGCCTAATATATAGTAGATACTTAATTCATATTTATGTGATACTTAATTTGCTGAGGGTCTAAAGTAGTTCAAGCATTTATCTTTTTGGCTGACTTTTTCTCCTCCTGCCCATTCAAAGAAGCAGAACGGGAGCATCTCCTGAGGGATGATAGTATTCAGTAGCTTTGAATGTCTGTGTTTATGGGTTTGTTTGTTTTTTTTTCCTCTCCATATTACTTCTTTTCTTATTTCATAAAGAATCCAATCTCTCTCTTTCTACCCCTGATTGTGCTCATCTATGAATTCTGATAAAGATGAGAGCTTTGTTGATTTTTCTTTATCAGTTTCTGGGCAGTGGAATTGTAACATCTTTACCACATTGGGCCTAACGACTGATTCAATTACCTGCCCAACTGGGGAGTGCTGCTTTCCATCATGGGTTGCATATGTGGGTCTCTCCTGAAATAATGCATCCTTCAGGGTGCTTTTAACCATAAGTAACAGAAACTTTCACTGAAAGTGTGCTAAATAGGAAGGACATTTGTCATCTCACCTCTCTATCATGGATTCTAAAGATGAGATGAATCCAGTGTTGGCTCATTTGCTCAACACCATCAACAGAAGATCAAGGTGCTTTCTATGCTACCATATTTGACATGATGGATTCCATTTGGGGTCACATATTGGCTAAAGAGGTTCCTGCCTTTGCCTGCAGACACAATGGCATATAGCAAGAAGAGCAACATTTCCTCCCATCAGCTCTTTTTATTTCTGAGGACACCTTTCCCAGAAGTTCCCTAGCAGGCTTCCTTTTACATATTATTGGCCAGAAGAGGGTCAATGTCATTCCTAAAACAATCCCTGGGCAGGAGGATAGAGAAACCTCCTTGATTAGCTCAGAAAGATTGAGTTTCTCTCTTTGGGGACTTGGAAGGGGTCTAAGCTCACCAGAACCATATGGTTGCTCTATGGAATGTGGCTATAATCACCTGCTAGGATCAAAGAAAAGGGGGAGAAGACCATTAGGTAGACAATCAAGAGTGACAACCACAAGTAGTATTAGAACAAATTTCTCAGATAGAGGAGGCCATTCCTTTCTTACAAATAGCTGCTTGCCGGAGAGGTAGAAAAGGAATAAGGGAGAGAATTTTAGGAATTTCAAGATCTGTGCATGCATCTAGACTCAGCTTTAAATCCTGACAACATATAAAACTGACTGAGGGAAAACAGTATTTGTAAAACAGGATACTAAATATATTTTCCTCCCTAAAGACTGAACAATTAAACTATTGCCAAGTTAAAAAAAAAAATCCACATTCTTTTCCACTAGGGATGCTTCCAATACCATTTTCTTCCTCTCCACCCCCCAGACAGTCTACTTACTCTGGACAGAGACCAAGAGGAAGAATGTGGCATCTGCCTGCACCATATTTATTCCTTCCAAAATTACACATCAAACACTTGTGCTAGACTCAAATAATAAGAGTTAACATTTATTAGGCACTTACTCCATGCTAAGTGCTTGGTATGTGTCATCTCACTTAATTGTCTAACAACCTGTGAAGTTGCTAATTGTGGTGGATGTTTGTTGTTTTGCCCACTTGGCATTTCTTCTCACCTCATTCTGATAATGCCACCAAATTTTTGACTTGGATAAGTCTTCATACCCTGTCCAGACAAGCAACAAAAGAAAACTTAGATAAATCAGACTTCATCAAAATTACAAACTTCTGTGCATCAAAGGACACTATAAAGAAAGTGAAAAAACAACCTACAGAATGAGAGACAGTATTCACAAATTATATATCTGATAAGGGTCTAGTATCCAGGTTATACAAAATACTTATCATTCAACAAAATGACAAACGAGCAAATTGAGAAAAAATAGGGAAGGGCTTGAGTAGATGCTTCTCCAAAGAAGATATACAAATGACCAACAAACACATAAAAGATGTTGGATATTATTAGTCATTATCAAGGAACTGAAAATCAAAACCACAGTGAGATACCACTTCATAGTTACTAGCATGCCTAAAATGAAAACAGACAATAACAAGTGTTGACAAGGATGCAGAGAAATTGGAAGCCTCATACACTGCTGATCGGAATGTAAGATGGTGCAGCTGCTGTGGAAAAGAGTTTTATGCGTCCTCAAAAAGTTATCCAGAGGACCTTCAAGATGGTGGAGGAGTAACACATGGAGATCACCTTCCTCCCCACAAATACATCAAAAGTATATCTACATGTGGAACAACTCCTACAGAACACCTACTGAATGCTGGCAGAAGACCTCAGACTTCCCAAAAGGCAAGAAACTCCCCACATACCTGGGTAGGGCAAAAGAAAAAAGGAAAAACAGAGACAAAAGAATAGAGATGGGACCTGCACCTCTGGGAGGGAGCTGTGAAGGAGGAAAAGTTTCCACACACTAGAAGCCCCTTCACTGGTGGAGACAGGGGGTGGGCAGAGGGCGAAGCTTCGGAGCCATGGAGGAGAGTGCAGCAACAGGGCTGCAGAGGGCAAAGCGGAGAGATTCCCGCACAGAGGATCGGTGCCAACCAGCACTCACCAGTCCGAGAAGCTTGTCTTCTCACCCGTCGGGGTGGGTGGGGGCTGGGAGCTGAGGCTTGGGCTTCGGAGGTCGGATCCCAGGGAGAGGACTGGGGTTGGCTGAGTGAACACAGCCTGAGGGGGGCTGGTGTGCCACAGCTAGCTGGGAGGGAATCCGGGAAAAAGTCTGGAACTGCCTAAGAGTCAAGAGACCATTGTTTCAGGGTGTGCAAGGAGAGGGGATTCAGAGCACTGTCTAAACAAGCTCCAGAGACGGGCGCAAGCTGTGGCTATGGGCGTGGACATGAGAGATGGGCATGAGATGCTAAGGCTGCTACTGCAGCCCCCAAGAATCCTGTGTGCAAGCACAGGTCACTATCCACACCTCCCCTCCCTGGAGCCTGTGCAGCCCACCACTGCCAGGGTCCCGTGACCCAGGGACAACTTCCCTGGGAGAACACAAGGCGCGCCTCAGGCTGTTGCAATGTCATGCTGGCCTCTGCCTCCGCAGGCTCGCCCCGCATTCTGTACCCCTCCCTCCCCATGGTCTGAGCGAGCCAGAGCCCCTGAATCAGCCACTCCTTTAACCCTGTCCTGTCTGAGTGAAGAACAGATGCCAGAGGGTGACCTACACGCAGAGGCAGGGCCAAACCCAAAGCTGAACCCCAGGAGCTGTGCGAACAAAGAAGAGAAAGGGAAATTTCTCCGTGAGCCTCAGGAACAGTGGATTAAAAGTCCACAATCAACTTGATGTACCCTGCATCAGTGGAATACCTGAAGAGACAATGAATCATCCCAATACTGGGGTGGTGGACTTTGGGAGCAACTGTAGACTTGGGCTGTGCTTTCTGCATCTGATTTGTTTCTAGTTTTATGTTTATCTTAGTTTAGTATTTAGAGCTTATTATCATTGGTAGATTTGTTTATTGATTTGGTTGCTCACTTGCTTTTTATATATGTGTATATTTTTTTCCTTTTTTTTTTTGTGACCATGTATGCTTCTTTCTGTGATTTTTGTCTGTATAGGTTTGCATTTACAATTTGTCCTAGGGTCCTATCTTTGTTTTTATTTTAGTATACTTTTTAGCACTTGTTATCACTGGTGCATTTGTTTATTGGTTTGGTTGCTCTCTTCTTTTTTTAAATTACTTTTTTATTTTAATATTTAAAAATTTTTTTATTTTAATAAATTTATTTTATTATTCTTTTCTTTCATTTTTTTTCTTTCTCCCTTTTCCTCTGAGCCATGTGGCTAACAGGGTCTTGGTGCTCCAGCCAGGTGTCAGGCCTGAGCCTCTGAGGTGGGAAAGCTGAGTTCAGGACATTGGTCCACCAGAGACCTCCCAGACCCTTGTAATATCAATCAGCAAGAGGTCTCCCAGAGACCTCCATCTCAATGCTAAGACCCAACTCCACTCAACGACTAGCAAGCTCCAGTGCTGGACACCCCATGCCAAAAAACTAGCAAGACAGGAACACAACCCCACCCATTAGCAGAGAGGCTGCCTAAAATCATAATAAGTTCACGGACACCCCAAAACACACCGCCAGACGTGGTCCTGCCCACCAGAAAGACAAGATACAGCCTCATCCACCAGAACACAGGCACGAGTCCCCTCCACCAGGAAGCCTACACAACCCACTGAACCAACCCTACCCACTGGGGGCAGACACCAAAGAGAATGGGAACTACAAACCTGCAGCCTGTGAAAAGGAGACCCCAAACACAGTAAGTTAAGCAAAATGAGAAGACAGAAAAATACACAGCACATGAAGGAGCAAGGTAAAAGCCCACCAGACCAAACAAATGAAGAGGAAATAGGCAG
>NC_041216.1:22128803-22130174 GCF_002837175.3 Physeter macrocephalus
AAGAACGGATAAGTGACCTGGAAGATAAAATAGTGGAAATAACTGCCATGGAGCAGAATAAAGAAAAAAGAATGAAAAGAATTTAGGACAGTCTCGGAGACCTCTGGGATAACATTAAAAGCAACAACATTCAAATTATAGGGGTCCCAGAAGTAGAAGAGAAAAAGAAAGGGACTGAGAAAATATTTTGAAGAGATTATAGTTGAAAACTAGCCTAATATGGAAAAGGAAATAGTCAATCAAGTCCAGGAAGAGCAGAGTCCCATACAGGATAAATCCAAGGAGAAACATGCCAAGACACATATTAATCAAACTATCAAAAATTAAATACAAAGAAAAAATGTTAAAAGCAGCAAGGGAAAGCAACAAATAACATACAAGGGACTCCCTTTAAGGTTAACAGCTGACCTTTCAGCAGAAACTCTGCAAGACAGAAGGGAGTTGGGAAGACATATTTAAAGTGATGAAAGGGCAAAACCTACAACCAAGATTACTCTACCCAGCAAGGATCTCATTCAGATTTGAAGGAGAAATTAAAACCTTTACAGACAAGCAAAAGCTAAGAGAATTCAGCTCCACCAAACCAGCTTTACAACAAATGCTAAAGGAACTTCTCTAGGCAAGAAACACAAGAGAAGGAAAAGACCTACAAGAACAACCCGAAACAATTCAGTAAATGGTAATAGGACCATACATATCGATAATTACCTTAAATGTAAATGAATTAAATGCTCCTTGACAGTAACACAATAACAGTAGGGGACTTTAACACTCTACTTTCACCAATGGACAGATCATCCAAAATGAAAATAAATAAGGAAACACAAGCTGTAAATGACACATTAAACAAGATGGAGTTAATTGATATTTATAGGACATTCCATTCAAAAACAACAGAATACACTTTCTTCTCATGTGCTCATGGAACATTCTCTGGAATAGGTCATATCTTGGGTCACAAATCAAGCCTTGGTAAATTTAAGAAAATTGAAATCGTATCAAGTATCTTTTCCGACCACAACACTATAAGACTAGATATCAATGAGAGGGAAAAAAACTGTAAAAAATACAAACACATGGAGGTTAAACAATACACTACTAAATAACCAAGAGATCACTGAAGAAATCAAAGAGGAAAGCAAACAATACCTAGAAACAAATGACAATGAAAACAGGACGACCCAAAACCTATGGGATGTAGCAAAAGCAGTTCTAAGAGGGAAGTTTATAGCATTACAATCCTACCTCAAAAACAAGAAACATCTCAAATAAACAACCAAACCTTACACCTAAAGCAATTAGAGAAAGAAGAACCAAAAAACCCCAAAGTTAGCAGAAGGAAAGAAATCATAAAGATCAGATCAGATATAA
>NC_041216.1:22130184-22132732 GCF_002837175.3 Physeter macrocephalus
GAAACAAATGACAATGAAAACACGATGACCCAAAACCTATGGGATGCAGCAAAAGCAGTTCTAAGAGGGAAGTTTATAGAAATACAATCCTACCTCAAGAAACAAGAAAAATCTCAAATAAACAACCTAACCTTACACGTAAAACAATTAGAGAAGGAGGAACACAAAAACCCCAAAATTAGCAGAAGGAAAGAGAACATAAAGATCAGATCAGAAATAAATGAAAAAGAAGTGAAGGAAACAGTAGCAAAGATCAATGAAACTAAAAGCTGGTTCTTTGAGAAGATAAACTCTTAAACCATTAGTCAGACTCATCAAGAAAAAAAGGGAAAAGATTCAAATCAACAGAATTAGAAATGAAAAAGAAGTAAAAACTGACACTGCAGAAATACAAAAGGTCTTGAGAGATTACAGCAAGCAACTGTATGCCAATAGAATGGAAAACCTGGAAGAAATGGACAAATTCTTAGAGAAGCACAACCTTCCAAGGCTGAACCAGGAAGAAATAGAAAATATAAGCAGACCAATCACAGGCACTGAAATTGAAACTGTGATGAAAAATCTTCCAAGAAACAAAAGCCCAGGACCAGATGGCTTCACAGTTGAATTCTACCAACTTTTATTTAAAGAAGAGCTAGCAACTATCCTTCTCAAACTCTTCCAAAATAGAGCAGAGGGAGGAACACTCCCCAACTCATTCTATGAGGCCACCATCACCCTGATACCCAAACCACAGATGTCACAAAAAAAAGAAAACTATAGGCCAATATCACTGATGAACATAGATGCAAAAATCCTCAACAAAATACTAGTAAACAGAATCCAATAGCACATTAAAAGGATCATACACCACGATCAAGTGGGGTTTATCCCAGGAATGCAAGGATCCTTCAATATACGCAAATCAATCAATATGATACACCATATTAACAAGCTGAAGGATAAAAACTATATGATCATCTCAGTAGATGCAGAAAAAGCTTTTGACAAAATTCAACATCCATTTATGATAAAAAGCCTCCGGAAAGTAGGCATAGAGGGAACTTACCTCAACATAATAAAGGTCATATATGACAAACCCACAGCCAACATTGTTCTCAATTGTGAAAAACTGAAAAAACTACTAGAGCTAAGCAATGAATTTGGTAAAGTAGCAGGATACAAAATTAATGCACAGAAATCTTGTGCATTCCTATACGCTAATGATGAAAATTCTGAAAGAGAAATTAAGGAAACACTCCCATGTACCACTGCAACAAAAAGAATAAAATACCTAGGAATAAACCTACCTAAGGAGACAAAAGACCTGTATACAGAACACTATAAGACACTGATGAAAGAAATTAAAGATGAAACAAACAGATGGAGAAATATACCATGTTCTCGGATTGGAAGAATCAACATTGTGAAAATGACTCTACTACCCAAAGCAATCTACAGATTCAGTGCAAACCTGATCAAACTACCAATGGCATTTTTCAGAGAACTAGAACAAAAAGTTCACAATTTGTATGGAAACACAAAAGACCCCGAAGAGCCAAAGCAATCTTGAGAAAGAAAAACGGACCTGGAGGAATCAGTCTCCCTGACTTCAGTCTATACTACAAAGTTACAGTAATCAAGATAGTATGGTACTGGCACAAAAACAGAAATATAGATCAGTGGAACAGGATAGAAAGCCCAGGGATAAACCCACGCACGTATGGTCAAATAATCTATGACAGAGGAGGCAAGGATATACAATGGAGAAAAGACAGTCTCTTCAATAAGTGGTGCTGGGAAAACTGGACAGTTACATGTAAAAAATGAAATTAGAACACTCCCTAACACCAAACACAAAAATAAACTCAAAATGGATTAAAGAACTAAATGTATGGGCAGACAATATAAAACTCTTAGAGAAAAACATAGGCAGAACACTCTATGACATAAATCATAGCAAGATCCTTTTTGACCCACCTCCTAGAGAAATGGAAATAAAAACAAAAATAAATAAATGGGACCTAATGAAACTTAAAAGCTTTTGCACAGCAAAGGAAACCATAAACAAGATGAAAAGTCAGCCCTCAGAGTGGGAGGCAGTATTTTCGAACAAAGCAGATGACAAAGGATTAACCTCCAAAATATACAAGCAATTCATGCAGCTCAATATCAAAAAAAACAATCAACCCAGTCCAAAAACGGGCAGAAGACCTAAATAGACATTTCTCCAAAGAAGATATACAGATTGCCAACAAACACATGAAAAGATGTTCAACATCACTAATCATTAGAGAAATACAAATAAAAACTACAATGAGGTATCACCTCACACCAGTCAGAATGGCCATCATAAAAAATTCTACAAACAATAAATGCTAGAGAGGGTGTGGAGAAAAGGGATACCTCTTGCACTGTTGGTGGGAATGTAAATTGATACAGCCACTATGGAGAACAGTATGGAGGTTCCTTAAAAAACTAAAAATAGAACTACCATATGACCCAGCATTCCCTTACTGGGCATACACCCTGAGAAAACCATAATTCAAAAAGAGTCACGTACCACAAT
>NC_041216.1:22133157-22204484 GCF_002837175.3 Physeter macrocephalus
CGTATAGCTGATTCAGTTTGTTATACAGCAGAAACTAACACACCATTGTAAAGCAGTTATACTCCAATAGAGATGTTAAAAAAAATTATCCATGTAACACAGCAATTCGGCTCCCAGATATATACCCAAAGTAATTGAAAATAGTCCAACATTTGTACATGAATGTTCACAGCAGCAGTATTCATTATAGCCCCAAAGTGGAAATAACCCAAATGTCTATCAACTGAAGAACAGAGAAACAATATATGATATATCCATATTATGGAATATTATTCAGTTGTAGAAGGAATGAAGTACTGATACATGCTACAGCGTGGATGAACCTTGAAAATATTATGCTAAATAAGAGAAGCCAGACACAGAAAGTCTCATATTATATGATTCCATTTAAATGAAATATCCAGAGTAGGTAAATTCATAGAGACAGAAATCAGATGAGTGGTTTCCAGGGGCTGGGGAAAGGGAAGGAGGGGTAGTAACTGTTTAATGGGTACAGGAATTCCCTTTGGGGTGATGAAAATGTTTTGGAAATAGATAGAGGTTATGATTGCCACTGTGAACATACTAAATGCAATTGAATTGTACACTTTGAAATGTTAATTTTGTTATGTGAATACCATCTAAAAAATTTCCCCAAACCCCTGCCCTCCCCCAGCCAAAGAGAGATCATTCACTCAAGCGAAGCCACTCAAATCTGCTCCCCCTGGAATTTGAATCTTCCTTCCCAAACTGCTTACGTAGCATCCATGTCCAAACTAGAGTCCTATTTTCTCTTGCTATCCCAAACTGTCCTAGCTACTGTCGTACCATCTCAAGTAAGGGCAACTCCATCCTTTTGGTTGATGAAGACAAAAAGCCTCAGAGCCATCCCTACCTCATTTCTTATTCTCACACCTCACATCTAAGCATGCAGGAGATTCCTTTCGCTTTATGGACAAACTATACCCGGAACCCCACGATGTCTTACTCCTCTGCAGCTATCTCCCTAGTGAGAGACACACCAGCAGCTCTACCCTGAATCACTGCAGGAACCTTCTAAGCAGCTTCTCTGTTTCTGCCCTTGTTCTCCTTGTCCTAGGTTGTCTCCAGGAGGATCCTCACCTCCTGGTATTTGTTCCTTGGTTTAATCAATCCCTTCCTGTTGAGTGTGGGCTGGACTTAGTGCGTTGCTGCTAAGGAATAGAATAAGGTAGAAATAACAGTCTCTCTGTTTGTCTGCCTCTGTCTCTGTCTCTGTCTTTTTCTTTCTCTCTCTCTTTTATCTCGTGCTCTGGGGAAAGCCAGCTACTAAGTTATGAGCAAACCCATGGAGGGGTCCACGTGGGGAGGAACTAAAGCCTCTGCCAGCAGTCACACAAATGCACTTGGAATCAGATCTCCCAGCCTCACCTTCATCTGGTCATCACCTCTTCATGCTGCTCGTCTGATCATAACCCCGCAGTGACTTCCCACCTAAGTCCCTGTGATGGCTCACAGAGCCCTGTAGGATCTGGCTTCTTATTGCCTTCCGACCTGATCTCTTTCTCCCCTCTGTTGCTCACTGTACTCCAGCTGGCCTCCCGGGGCCAGATCCAGCCTCAGCCCTGGTCTTTCAGTCATGTTTCCTCTGCCTGGTACACTCCCCACCAGGCAACCACACTCTCCTTCACTCACCTCTTTCAAGCCATTGCTGAAATGTCATTCCCATAATGAAGTCCACCCAGTCCACTTTATTTCACATAAATAGCACCCTCCCCCTCAACACCCCCAATCTTTTGTCCAGCTGTACTCTTTCTTTACCCACGACACTCATCAACTTCTAATATAGTTTACACTCTTCTTATTGATTATGTTTATTGGTTTTTGTCTCTCTCCCACTAGAATGTCAGCCCCTCAAGGGCAGGGATCACTGCTGCATTGCAAGCGCTTAGAAGAGCCTGGAAAGTAGTAGGTGCTCAATAAATATCTGATGAGTGAATGAAAACTGGAGTAGCCCAGAGCCTGAAACCAGTTTCTGCTGATGGCAGGGCCCTGAGGACAGGTCCACTAGGTCTTTCTACTGAGTCCCAAAGAGGCTGTGATTTCTCCAGCTCTTACTTAGGCTTCCACTCGGTCTCCTTTTTGCTTGGTACTTAGAGTGATTTCCTGTTCTTTGCCACCACATAATGAACTGGAGCACTGGTATTCTCACTGCTTTACAGAGGTAAAAACTCGAGTTCGAATCTGTAAGTGACTTGCCCTTGGTCAAATAGCAAGAAACTAGCAGAGCCCAGATCCAAGTCCAAGTCTAATGCTGGAGCCCACGTTTATATTCACTGGTGCACAGGAGGGTAGTACAATCACGCTGCCACAGGACATGCCTGGGAAGGAATTACATTCAAGCTGGGTTGTGAAGCCCCAAAGATAAAGCAAGCACACAAAAAAGCAAGATAACAAATGAATAGTTTGGTGCTCAGACGGCCAGGGAAGTCGTCTCAGAGGTCGCAAATTTCAACAATAGCAAGGTTGGTGCTTCCCTATCTTTGATTTGCTTTCCTCAGCATTCCTCCCGAAGATGGACGTGCACATCTCCCATTACTCAGCAATTCCACTCCTGGGAAAGTTCTCCAAAGAAACTCTTGCATATGTATTACAGGAGATAGTAAGAATACACTCTACCTAATAGCAAAAGCCTGGAGATAAACCAAGTATCATTAATGGAAGAACCCATAAATAAATCATAGTACAATTAATATGAAATTGTAATCACAACTGATGAACCAGAGCTGGGGTCAGCAAACTACGTGGCCTATTTTTGTATGGTCTGCAGGCTAAGGGTGGCTTTTTACATTTTTTAAGGGTTATAAAATAAACAAAGTGACAGAACATAGGTGACCTGCAGGGTCTAAAATGTTTCCCATATGGCCCTTTACAGAAAAAGTTTGCAGATCCCTGACCTAGAGCAACTTGCACAAATGTGGATGAATCTTAGAAGTGAAAAAAAAGTCTCAAAACTTTATATATATCATGATATCTTTTTTATAAAAACAAAGTCAACTACAGTAAAAATGGACTTTTAAAGAGCACATACAGATGCAATAAAAATATAGAAGAAGAAAAGCAGGGGAAAGATGGAATTCAAGAGAATGATTAGCTACCCCAGGTGGGGCAAATAATTAAGTACTCCAGAGGATGGGGTTGGGTGGGCAGTATATGTAGATGAAGGTCCTAGGTTTTGTTGTGGGAGATGAAAAGATGGTGCTTATTACTCTTTTAAAGAAATAAGTAGTTAAATAAAGCAGGCCCTGCATGGACCAATGATGAGAGTGTACCATGAGCCAAGGCTTGTAATTAACCCAATATGGCAATGAGGTCCAAGAACGTTAACCAGCAAAACATACTAACTGCAAAATTAAAAAAAAAAAAAATCAGCATATACAATAAAAAAGTTAAATAGTAAAAACCTCTTTCTCCCTACTTGTCCACTTGCAATGCCATACCTCAGAGGTAACCACTGTCAGCTATCTGAGGGATATTCTGCTCATATAAGGGTAGAAACCACTGCTAAACAGAGACCCTGAAACATACATAGAGGTACATAAATAAGAAATGAGCTGATGTCTCTGCCACGTCACAGTGGGCCATCCTGGCTGTAATGACTGCCTTTCGGGTGGGAATCCAAGCTCCTTCTGTCTTGCTGTTTCACAGTTTCTCTTGTCTACATGATAGGAGAGAGCCCACCACCACTTCCCCAGCAGGGGATGTGTCACAGGACATTGCCATTCCATTTAAGGCCCAGAAATTGCACACATCATTTTATGCTCACACCACTGGGCAAATCTTAGCTGCAAGGGAGTCTGGGAAGTGTAGTCTTTATTCTAGGAGGTGTGGGTCTAGCTATAATCCAGAGATTCTAGCATTCTTTTCTGTTCATACATCAACATATAAATGTACATGCATGCACTGTTATTTATGAAACTGTATATACCCTACATAAGCTATTGCTGTTCTGCAGGTTGAATTTTCCAGATAGCAATATATCCTAGAAGTCTTTCCATATTACCACATAGAGTATGTCTCATTCTTTGAAATGATTATGCAGTGCTCCGTTGCATGTATGTAGCATAATGTACATAACCATCCCTTTTCATCAGTATTTTAGTTTTTTCCAGTTGCCTGGGTTCTTCTGAACGACTTGATGACCACATACACGTATCTACATACATACACATATTTACGTCCTTGCAAAGCAGAGAGTCACGGTTCCTGATGAGAAGTCCAGTTCTCCAAGTGGTAGTCCTGGATTGGCCTTACCAAACTTCAGTACCAATATCTTCAGTTTGCTTCTGACATGTGCAAGGAAACTCCCAGGGGGATTAGCTGGTCCAGCTGTGGTCCTGAAGGGAGGAGCCTGCCTGTGTTTTGGTCAGATGCTACCTTCCCCCACTGCCACAGCAGGGATGGTGAGAGCCTCACTCTTCTGAGTCTCAGCCTAACCCCAGCCTTGGGGATGTTGAGATGAGGAAAGAAAAGGGAAGATAGCAGAAAGAGAAACAGGCACTGGCCTATGTCCTCTAACTGCCCAGCCAGAATTATCTCCCACAGTAAGATGAGAACTGCTGTCTTCTCAAGTTAATAGTGTTCCATCTTCTCTCAGTGCCCATCTAACACGATGATTCTTTCCGTTTGTCATGGGGCTTCCTCTGCTTCTGTACTACAGAGGTGCCATTCCAATGAATTCAGAGAGAACCTGCACAGCTGTCACAACTGTCATGAGCTGAGGGTGCCCCAAGCAGCTTCCAGGTGTTCGGAATTGGCAATGCTCTGTCCTTGTTAATGCATGTGATTAGCAAGCTCTAGGAAGTGTTAGGAATTCTTTCATTGCAAGTGTTATTAAATTAGACCCTTCCTCCCCAGAAGGCAATCTTGAAACAAAACCCTGTGCAACGTGCTGGAAGGGGAGGGGGTGAGGGAGAGGCTGACACTGAGAAGTGACTCCCAGAGCTGAGCACTGAGCTGCCTGGGACCCAAACACGGGCTCATCAACATCCTTGAGACCCATCCTTTGAACTGGAGGGAAACTGGCATCCAGGAAGTTAAGTAACTTGGCTGACTTACTTAGAGGCAGTGGTGGGCTTCAACTTTGGCTCAGGCTGGCTTAACGCCCCTTGCTTTTGCTGTCCAGTTAAATGGCTCTGCAGATTTTGGAAGCAGACACACCTGGCTCAACACCCCCGACCCATGTTCTGCTGCATCTCCGTGGGTCATATCTAAGTGCTCTTCCCCCACCGAGCCTTCTCCAATGTGTTCAATGTTTCTTCATACAAAGTACACTACTTCATATGGATAGGTGTCATTTTTGTCTGATAATGTCTATTCCCTCTCCTGGTAATAGCATCTGAATTTCCATGGGGGGGCATCTCCTCTCCCACGTGGTTTGGGTGGGACTGACTTCAGCCTCCTTCCCCCGGCCACAGTCATTGGCTCACTGGTGAGAAAAATCCCAAAATTGGGCAAGTGGAAGATTTCCCTGGGACTTGTTCTAGAACCACTGAAAAAAGACAATCTCCTTCTGCTAGAGCTACTAATCTAGTCGATTGCAGGCTCAGCATTCTTAATGGACATTTCATCGTCCTGTGGGAAGATCAGTCCGAGAATTGATGCCAACAAAGGGTAAAAGAGAGCTGAGAGAAGGAGAGAGAGGTTTCTGACAACGTTGTTTCAGCACCTGGGTCTAAGTAAGCCTGAAGCTGGGATACACTTAGACTGTTTGGTCATCTGAATAGTTAAAATTCTTATTCTGGTTGAGGTAGTTTGAGTTTTGTTTTTTTTGTTTTTTTTTTTTTACATCCAAGTCTTGAATGTATGTTCTATATCCTTCTACATTCTGATGACTTAACTTCTGAGTAATCATTTTACTAATGCTTCTCTTAAATGTGGCAGC
Organism: Physeter macrocephalus; assembly: GCF_002837175.3. Taxonomy (NCBI): domain Eukaryota; kingdom Metazoa; phylum Chordata; class Mammalia; order Artiodactyla; family Physeteridae; genus Physeter; species Physeter macrocephalus. Next base: position 22,139,060 of record NC_041216.1, read on the forward strand.
CTCCCAACAAACTTTGCAAAATATGTCTTAGGAGGTATGGTTTTATAGGGATATCTTGATAAAGACACAATCCTTTGATCCACCAAGTGTACATAGAATCTGGAGCTTCTTAAGTTAGGACTGTCTTATCTACACATGCACGTGAACACACACACACACACACACACACATGACTTTACGAAGTAAGGGAAGATTTGGAGGGGGGTAATTGAGATACAGAGAAAAGTGGAAAAGCATAACAAATACTAGCGATGTACCTCCTTTGAAATTCACACACATATATCTACTGCAGCTAAAGAGACTTAAGACTGGTAGGAGGAGGAACATTTGGACCAAGGACAGAGGAAAACTAGAAGTAGTAGATGAAGGGTAGCATAGACATTGCTGGAGGCTTAAATTGTTACTCCATGGGGAAAAAAAACAGGTTATATTTTTTTGTCTTCCCGGTATATAGTTGAAGAAAAAGATTAAAAGTTATTCACCTTACATGAGCCAGAGACATCTCTGTTCACTGAACATACAAAAATATTTATAAGGAAAATGTAAGTGATCCAAGGGCTTAGATACTAGAATCTCTGATGCTTATGTAATTTTATTCTGAAAGATTCTCTTCTAGATAGCTTAGCAAGAGCATCTTATTTAATTTCCCCCTTCTCTAAGCATTCGTACGTGAGCACAATTGTTTTTCCGTGGTCCATCAGAGGAGATCTTTTTCTGTGGCTACCTGTAAATTTAGTATTGGAGACACTGGATGAGTGTTTGCACAGGTGACACTGTGGGGCCGCTGACAGCCCATTCTCTTTTGAGTAAACAGGAGGATCACATCCACAGTCCCAGGAAAAGGTCTTAAATAGTGAAAGTGGGGAGTCAGTCTACTGCAAACTTACAGGGTTTTAATTCACAAATCTTTACAGCTACCTGCATTCAAAACGCTACCGGGTAATCAGGCATGAATAGGAGACAGCTCTCAAAGTCTCAGACCCTAGAAACTGAGAAAGGCAGGCACACACATTATTAGATCACAGAAATAGAAAAGGCATAGATGCTTAGCTCTAAGGAAAAACAGAGAAGGGAGAGACTGAGGCCAGCTGGGGGAATGAGAGGGCCTCTTGAGGATGTGGCACTGGAGCTGGGAATGGGATTAGCCATGGCAAATGAGTTGCTCGGGCATTCCAGGCAGGGGGCTCTGAAAGAGTGGGAAGGGCTGGGCATGTTGGGGAAGAGCAAACAGGGTCTTGGGTGGCTGGAGCTCAGTAAATGTGTGATCATGGGTTCCCGACCTGCCGGCTGTAATTCCACCCTTACTCTACTATTTAAGAAGATAAATTGAAATACAAGTCAGTCACAGAGACATTGGATTATGGATAACTTTGAAGCCCCTCTAGTTTATAAAAAGATCATCATTCGGAAACATCGACTCTTTATCTTTTTAAATACATAATTCCTCGGGGCACACCGCTTAATTTATGCTGACATATTTCTCCAATCATTGATTAAGCATTTGCCGAGCACTACCTCTGTTCCAGGTGCTGTTCTAGGCATTGGGATTGTGAACACAAAAGGCAAAGAGCTGCCCTCATGGAGCTAACGTTGATAGGAGACCCATGATGACTAAACCAGCAAAAAATGTGTAATATGAAGGCTCTAAAGAATGCAAAGCAGAACAAGGGGGAGAGATAGTGAGGGAAGGGGTTGCATTATATGTGGGGTGATCATAAAAAAAAAACCACCCTGAGAAGACTAGAAGTCTACAGATGAACTTGGTCCTAGATGAAGTGCGGAAGGGAGCTGTGCAGAGACTGGGTGGATAAAAAGTGCACAGCCCTGGGTTGGGGGAGTGCTTGGCATGGCTGAGGACAGGCAGGGCTCCAGGGTGGCTCAGGCAGGTGAAGGAGGCAAAGAGTGGAAAGAGGTGAGGTGAGAGGGAGCAGGGAAGCCAGAGCACGCACGATCTTGCTGGCCAGGGTAAGTAAGGATTTAGAATATTATTTTGAGTGAGATGGGGAATCCAAAGGAGGGTTTTGAGCAGAGGTATGCCTTGATCTGAATTCATTTAAAAAGGGTCATTCTGACTTCCATTTTGTTAAGAAATGAGTGCGCAGGGCAAGGATGGGAGGAAGAGACCCATCAGGGAGCCAATGCAACAATGCAAGCGACAGATGGTGGCTTGCACCAGGGTGGTGGAGATGGAGGTGGTACGGAATTTGGATTCTGGATATATTCTGAAGAAGAGCAAGTAAAATTTCTGGAGGTGTTATATAGAACATGTGATAGAAAGAGACACATCAAGAATTGAAACTGAGCAGGATGTTGTGGGGCTCCTGGGCACAGAAGCCTTTCTGTGTCCCCTTCCCTGAGTTCCAAAGGGCAGGTTCAAACAGTTGCTAATCAGGGAAAGGAGGGGATGCAGAGACAAGGAAGGAGCAGCCAAGAAACAGTAGTGCAGCCTTGGGGCAGGGTCCTGGTTCATCCTCAAGGGATACACATAACGATATCTTTGATCTCTTCCGCACAACTAAAACCTCCACCACCTGGAAGATATTCCAGAGGGAAGGTCACCAATCAATAACCCTGAGAACCACAGATCACGAGACCACCTGATGCCAGAAGATCTCTAGATTGAAGGAATGCGGGCCCTGTGTGCACCCTGATCCTTACCAGCAACACTGCCCCTTGACTATAAAACTCCTCACAGGGTTTCCCTGGTGGCGCAGTGGTTGCGCGTCCGCCTGCCGATGCGGGGGAACCGGGTTCGCGCCCCGGTCCGGGAGGATCCCACGTGCCGCGGAGCGGCTGGGCCCGTGAGCCATGGCCGCTGAGCCTGCGCGTCCGGAGCCTGTGCTCCGCGACGGGAGAGGCCACAGCAGAGGGATATATTCTGAAGAAGAGCAAGTAAAATTTCTGGAGGTGTTATATAGAACATGTGATAGAAAGAGACACATCAAGAATTGAAACTGAGCAGGATGTTGTGGGGCTCCTGGGCACAGAAGCCTTTCTGTGTCCCCTTCCCTGAGTTCCAAAGGGCAGGTTCAAACAGTTGCTAATCAGGGAAAGGAGGGGATGCAGAGACAAGGAAGGAGCAGCCAAGAAACAGTAGTGCAGCCTTGGGGCAGGGTCCTGGTTCATCCTCAAGGGATACACATAACGATATCTTTGATCTCTTCCGCACAACTAAAACCTCCACCACCTGGAAGATATTCCAGAGGGAAGGTCACCAATCAATAACCCTGAGAACCACAGATCACGAGACCACCTGATGCCAGAAGATCTCTAGATTGAAGGAATGCGGGCCCTGTGTGCACCCTGATCCTTACCAGCAACACTGCCCCTTGACTATAAAACTCCTCACAGGGTTTCCCTGGTGGCGCAGTGGTTGCGCGTCCGCCTGCCGATGCGGGGGAACCGGGTTCGCGCCCCGGTCCGGGAGGATCCCACGTGCCGCGGAGCGGCTGGGCCCGTGAGCCATGGCCGCTGAGCCTGCGCGTCCGGAGCCTGCGCTCCGCAACGGGAGAGGCCGCAGCGGTGAGAGGCCCGCGTACCGCAAAAAAAAACAAAACAAAACAAAAAAAAAACTCCTCACAAACTCCCCAGTGTTGGGTCACACTGTTTTGAGGGCATTCGCCTGCTGTGGCCCCCTTTGCCTGGCAAAGCAATAAAGCTATTCTTTTCTACTTCACCCAAAAACTCTGTCTCCAAGATTTAATTTGGTACTGGGGTACAGAGGCTGAATTTTGGCATCAGATGCCTTTGAGGTTTATAGTCTGAGCAAGAAGAAGGATGAAGTTCTCTTTTGCTAAGAAGTGGTGGTGGTGGGCACTCAGGGGACCAGATTCGAGAGATGAAACCAGAATGTGAGTTTTCGGCTTTGCTAGGTTTGAGATGACCATGAGACACCCAAGTGGAGATGTCAGGTAGGCAGTTGGATATAAGAATGTGGAGTTCACAGCAGAAGTCTGGATTTGGGATAGAAACCGGAGAGTCCTCAATGCAGAGATGGTTTTCAAAGCCAGTAAACCAGGTGAAGTCACCTGTGCAGTGAGTATAGCTTGACAAGAGTTCCCTGGAGTGGAACCCTGGGGGGCCACACCACTAAGAGGCGAGGGGGATGTAGAGAAATCAGCAAAGAAGATGGAAAAGCAGCGGCTTGTACAGTCAGAGGAGAATCAAGAGAGAGGGCTGTCCCAGAAGCCACACGATGAAAGTGTTTCGAGAAGAAGGGAGTAACCAGCTGTGTCAAATGATGCTAAAAGGTCATGTATGATGTATGTAGTTTGGGTTACTGATCTTTGGTATTTTCTCAGAAATATTCTAACCAAGGAATAAAGCTAATTGGAAATGTAGAGAAGCAAACATACTATGTTCTTAAGTCAGCATTTTCAAGTCAGTATTGAATACTGTGAGAGAATAGAAAATACATAGATTGTTCTCTGCCCCTGGTTCCTGGCACTGAGCTCCCAAAACCCTTGTAATTGCCTAAGTGATAAGAATACTAAGAGCATCTTTTGTTCTAAGATTGGTCTTTGACCCTGGCTCCCGACACAAAGTTCCTAAATCCCTTGGACTTTCCTGAGTGACAGCAGTGTCTTTTATTCTAATGAGGTGACTCATGTGAGCTCCTGGACAGGTGCTGGGCATCAGAAAGACCAAACCATGATTAGAAGCCTGGAATTTTCAGCCCCACCTCCTATTCTCCAGAGAGGCGAGAGGGGCTGGAAATGGAGTTAATGATCAATCATGCTGACATGATGAAGCCTCCATAAAAATCCCCAAAGCGCTAGATTTGGAGAGGTCCTGGGTTGGTGAATGCATGGAGGTGCTGGGAGAGTGTAGCATCTGGAGAGAGCGTGGAAGCTCCATGCCCTTTCCCACACCTTGCCCTGTGCATGTCTTCCCTCTGGATAGTCATCTCTATACTTCATTATATTCTTTCGTAATAAACCGGTAAACAGTAAATAAACTGTACCAGCCCCAGATAGTTTTGATAGTCAGTAACTGTTTAGAGAGCTACGTCTGTATTTGCACCTGTAAGTCTTTGAATACTTTAAGTGGAGAAACTATCACATAATTAATATGGTTTGGCTGGTAAAAATCCTTTAAAACATGGAGCCTGTGGGAGGGGGCTAGGGAATAACAGTGATGAGGTAGAAATCTATAGTTTGAGCACCTTCCTCCTTTTCAGAAACTTAGCAGGCTGGCAGTCCCATGCATACTTGAAGTCAATTAAAGTCACTTGTCTTCTTTTGGCCAAAGAAATGTGAATAGCAGTGATGGCGGGCCATTTCTAGGAAGATGAAACATTTGCTTCCTACACTTCTCTGTCATGGTTACTGGAGATATTTCAGATTGTCAAAGCTTCATGACTGTGTGTCCCTCAGTGAGAACTTCATGGGGCAGAGATGTCTGCTAACTGGAAATGGACATGTGATATAAGCAGAAAATAAGTGTTTGTTTTTTTAAGACACTGAGATTTAAGGATGCTTGTTACTGCAGTACACATAGCCCATACTCACTCATACAGAAACTGGCACCTTGCAGTGAGCTGCTGCTGTAATCCAAACCTAAAATCTGTGGCATTGGGTCAGCAATCACTAGGAAGTAGCAAAGAAACTGTAGTCAGAGGTTGGGGAGATGGTGATCCACATTAGGGAGTAGAAAAATGTTGGGCAGATTGTCACCTGTGGTGACATTGGGAAGCACATCATATCCCTAATGATATAATGCACACTTAGGTGAATAGGTTGGAAAACAGAATATGATTAGGGTATAAAGATTGCTATTGGCTGCATTTGGCAAGCTATTCCAAGTACGAGATGAACTCAGAAAAGAATTGGTCAGTTTGCAAACAGGAAAGGAAAGGAAAAGGGGTCCATGAATTCAAAGACTCATAAGGTTGGAAGGGACAACTGCTTCTCAACTACATGCTCCACATGTTCAAATCTTGGAACAGTAAAGGTCAAGAGTAAAAACTCAAGTCTGTGGCAAGGGTCAGATGAAGGGTGTAGCCATCATACCTAATGGTTGACTTTTTGACTGGATTAAGGTGTCAACCAAAGATCCAGTGAATCCTATCAAGTGGGCCAAATATCTCAGGGGAAAAAAAAATAAGGATGTGATTCCCTCACCAACACCTGATAGGTTCAAGATGTAGTGATTTATTTTGAGAAAGAAGGAGGCAGGTCATAGGAAAGCAGGGAAATACAGCAAATATGAGGATTGTATTTTGAAATGAATGATGGGTGTGGCTATCAGCACAAATGGTTGGCTGGAATCACAAAGTTAACAAGGCATGTTTGGGAGGCAAGTTGTAATAATAAAGGATACATCACTGGGACTAAAAGAGGAAGTGATGGTTCTAGACTTCAAGTCACCTTTTGGGTCCCAACTCTGTACATGCAGAGTGTGAGCTGGGAATGGTATTCTTCTCCAAAGGAAGACTTATTCCCCAATTCAAATGTAGCCAAGGGGGATGTTTGCAAAGGAAGAATCTCCTAGAGGACAGAGATGGGGTTCCCAAAGGACAATGGACAGGGGAGAAATTCCAAGAGAATGGGATCATGATCTTTCCTCTGGGGAGGGAAACCTCATAATGTCTGCCCAGCACGATTACAGAACTGCCACAGACTAGTGTCCTTCCCCTTTATGCATGGGAGCATTTATTAAGCTTACCCTGTCCCTATGCCATCATTATAGAGTGCATGTGTGATGAACAGCTTCCTCATCTTTTCAGGTCTGGACACACACTTGATGTAGAGACTACCTTACATCATTCAGAGATCCTGGACCTTGAGCTTGATATCCTGCCTGAATGGAACTTTCATAAGGGACAAGGGTATTTTTGTGCATAAGAAAGAAGGTGAACTGTTTGGTGACCAGAATGATAGACTATGTAGTTGTCTGTGCTGTTCACCAATATTTTCAGGTCTTCCCTTCCTGGGCCTGTGGTAGGATCACATCTCTCTGCTCCTCCATCAGGTAGCTTGATTTGGCCATGTGCAATGCAAGTGGAAGCACTTCTTAGAGAGAGTCTTTACGAAAAAATGTGTGATTTGCTATGTTCCCTCCCCCTGCTGCACCGATTGGGTGCCACTCCAGGTGGTGTCAGTGGCTCCATTTGTCTTGGCTCCTGAGTGAGAAGATATTAGAACATACCGCCCCCACCCCGCCACCATGACTCAAAACTGCACCTAGGGCTTTCCTGGCGGCGCAGTGGTTGACAGTCCGCTTGCCGATGCAGGGGACACGGGTTCGTGCCCCGGTCCGGGAAGATCCCACATGCCGCGTAGCGTCTGGGCCCGTGAGCCATGGCCGCTGAGCCTGCGCGTCCGGAGCCTGTGCTCCGCAACGGGAGAGGTCACAACAGTGAGAGGCCCGAGTACCGCAAAAAAAAAAAAAACAAAAAAAAAACACCCAAAAAAGTGCACCTAGTATGAATGAGAAATAAAGCTTTGTTGTTATCAATCACTAAACTGCGGGACTAACCTAGTCAATTCCATTACAAGAGGCCTTTCCTTCAGATAAAAGATTGAAAACAACTGACACTGATTTCAGATGTCGCTTTCCTATAACACTGTAATCAAGAGGTTGTGTATAGAATGGACATGAGACAAATGAGACTGATTCCAGGAGGCTGTTTGGAGGCTGCCTGAGGAGCAAAGAAGGGCGAATAAAGTTATGCGAATGGGGAGGAGACCTAATTAAGTCTTTAAATATGAACAGAGTTTTGCAAGACCATTTTCTATAGTTCAAACTCATCTGGTTGGATAAAGTGACGTCATCATTCCATACTTGGTTTTCAGACCAAGTTTTTTGGACAGCCTCTAACAAGTTTGTTAGGGTTGAACAAACAGTGGATAATATGAGCGTTAAAACTTAGGTCCTGTGTCTTTACAGTCATATTTGGCTATAAAGCCCTTACAGTGAATGAAATGTGAAATGCATAATATCGAAGTGAACTAGCCTTTGATGGGTCGTACTCCAATATGTGCCGAAGGAATCTGGCAAGAGTTTCTCCAGGGATGCCCTTGGGTAACGGCTCCTCTTTTAGAATCCAGTGTCTGCCTTATTTCTAGGTCTGGAGCTTCTAAGTCTTGAATTCTGGCACTAAGCATTCATTAATAGGAAATCTGCTCTCTTTAATGAGCTGTATTCACTGAATTTGGACTACACGATTAATCATAGAAAAATATAGCCCCACCACCTGCCATTTGAAATTCCTGGCAAGATCTGAGTGAAACTCTCTGGAGATCAATGGTACTAAGAAATGAATGATGCTTTTATAGTACACAGTGATCATTTTCTGATAAAATAAATGCAGTAACTTTGACTGCACAGCTGGCTAGGGCTGCCTTAGTGAGCCAGGGACAAAATTATAAATACTAAGTTCTGTTACTGGTTTCTACATCCTTGGTAAGAAAACCCAGGTCTAGGCTTTAAAATGCATCATGCCCCTCATAGAGGAGTAATTAAATATCCTCTATGCTACACTTTAAGTAAGAGCTACTCAACAATTCATAGTATCTTATAACCCAAACACTCCCATTTAAATAAAAAGGAGACAGACAAAACCTCTTCTTACCACAGATAAAAAGCTCTATGTTTTTCTTTGCTTGGCCATTCTCAATACAAAATGTTCTTGGTTGGTTTTGACTTTGAGATGGATTTTTTTTTTTAAAGACAAACACTCAGCATTTCCTTTGATTGTTTGGCTACACCTCGATCAATAAATCTTCTTCACCTTGACAAACCAAATTTCGTAACTCATGCTGTACACTTCAAAGAGCCTGAATGAGCATTTCAGAAGAGGAAAGGCTGTTTCATGGTGCATTTTTGGCATTTGTGGTTGCCAGGAAATGCTACCATGCATTCTTGTGACTTGTAGTATTAATTGCAGAAAATATAATTTTAGAAACAAAATCTCTTTAAAGTAGTTTAAAAACAAAGCAAAGACACGGATAAATTTTTGCTATTAAAAAATTTAATATTTTAAATAATAAAATTTTAGAGCTGCAAGAGCCTTCAAATATCTAACCCACTAATTTGAAAAACATGGAAACTAAAGTCTATAGAGTCGAATGCCTCGATCCAAAGTTTAAAACATTATGTTTTGATATAAGCATGACTTTGTAGTTAGAAGCTTTATGATTCAAAGCAGAGGGTATCAGAGGCTAATTGAAAGCTTGCACAGACTGTTGGGGTTTTTCTAACAAGAAAGTCACTATATTTAAATGCAAATGACAAAAAACAGGTATAGATAATGGCCAGGAAACAGTTTTTCACCATGGAACAGATTTTATGGTGGAAATTCCTCTTTATTTTTTAATTTGGTGGGATAGAGGATGCTGGAGGTCTTGGAGTTCAAATATTTGATGGTGGAATTGTGGAGTGGTGGGGATCAGCAGGCATGCAAGTAAAGAAAGAGATTCCTTGATCGTTTGGAAGCAGTTAGTGCTAAGAATAACATGAGGAAACATATTAAATCCTCAATTCAGTCAGGGTAATGATTCTCAAATGTTTGTGTATAAGAACCCCTTGAGAACTTAAATAAAATACAGATTACATATATAACTGCTCAGAAATGATGACCAAGATGTTTTGAGATAGAACCCGGGAAACTATATCCCTTTCATCTCACCTCAATTTGAGAAACATGGTATAGAGCTCCTATCTACCATAATCACATATACCTCCCTCCTCTTCCTCATGCCACCAAAGGTTTGGTAAATGCAAAACAAAGTGGGGTGGGTTACAAAAAAATGGTACTTGAGCTTGAATCCTGACTCTACCATTACTGTCCCATACTCTCAGTTACCTCAATATTAAGATAGTGATACTGAAAAGAATAACGGTAAAATGCTTAGCACCATAACTGACAAATAATAAACATTTAATAATTGATAGTTATAATTCTTTTATGACTTCAATAACAGCAACAATCATAACAATAATATTCTGACCAAATCTATACATAAGATTATATTTGGAATAAATTACTAATGGGTGAGGGTTAGTGATAAAATAATCAAATTTGACTCTGTTTAAAGATGTGTTCTGTTAGGGACTTCTGCTTTCAGTCTTGATGGGAAAACTGGGAACTGATTTGCTGTCCTGCCATCAATAATTGGAAAATTGGACAGGATATATGAAACAACAGTTTTCAGACATTGGACGACAGACAAAGCAGATCTGTGATCCCTGAGAGAATGAAAACAAGCAAGACAAGCCTTATGATCACCCTGACTCTATGTCTGGAGGCATAATTCAGACTGTGGAGAAGGGAGGGGGTCCCAAGCAGAGTTCAGAGGACTTGCTGAGTTGAGGTGAGGAGACTGAAATGTGAGATCAGAGAATCTGAGGGCTGAGTCCTGGAGAAGATGGGTCTTTGTAGGAAAAGAGCTCCCCAAATCTGCACAGGGATACACTGGAGTCTTTGCTAAAAACAGAGACATACATGTAGAGGATGAAAATCCATGAGACAGGTAAAGACCAACCAGTGAGTCATGAGCTGACAGGCTCCCAGAGCTTATACAGGCTTGTGAATCATTTGATTCCAGCCAGAGTTATCACTGGTGATTCAACAATCACTTGGGTCATTCAGTAGAGACCCCCCACGCCACTGAAAGGCTACACCTATTAGTATTTTACTAAAGGCTATTGTAGACCCACTATAACAAAGTAAAAACAAGCCTAGAAGGGATGAAACTGACTTGCATGCAAGTAAAATGCACTCCCCAGAACAGAGCCCAGAACTCTCTAAAAGAAGACAACAAAATTTAATCCCTGAAATGTAAAATTTACAATGTCCAGCACCCAATAAAAATTCCCTGACAGGAACAGAAGCAGGAAAAAAATAAATGATCAAAGAAACAGGCCCAGAAATGATAAAGATGATGGAATTAGCAGAGAAGGAGGTTTAAAAAGTTATTTTAACTATTTTCAAGTATTTAAAGGAAAACCTGAATATACTGAGAAGAGAAATCAGAGATGTAAAGAGAACCAGTGGAACTTCTAGAGATAAAAAGGACAATATCTGAAATTAAAAATTCACTGGGTAGGATTAGCAATTTAAATGCAGCAAATTGAATACTAAAGAATAAAGTTAGTGATCCAGGAGATGTAGCTATAGAAACAATCCAAAATAAATTTCAGAAAAATGAACAGAATCCCATTGAATTATAGGATACTATCTAGTGGTCTAACATATGCATCATGGTGAGGAGAAAATTATTGGAAGAGAATAGATTCAAATATTTTCCAAATTTAACGAAAACTATAAATTGCAGACTCAAGAAACTCAATGAACCCCAAGCAGGATACACACAAAGAAAACCATACCAAGGCACATCATAATCGAATGACTGAAAATAAATACCAAAGGAAAAAAATCTTAAAAGCAGAATGGAAAAAAGACATATTAAATTCAGAGGAATAAAGATAAAATGACAAAAATCTTAGTGGCAAAAACTATGCAATCCAGAATAAAAAACCCAAACAAACAAGCAAAAAACTATGCAATCCAGAAGAAAATGAAATGACATTTTCAAAGGGCTGAAAGGAAAACAGTTAATATAGAATTTTAGAGCCAGGAAAAATATCTTCCAAAAGTGAAGACAAAACTAAGACTTTTTCAGACATAGAAAAGTTGAGAGAATTTGTCACTGATAGGCTTGCACTGCAAAAGATACAAAATGAATGTACCAATGAATAAATAACACTGGAAATAATGAATAGGTAGATAAATATAAAAAAAAATAACACCACTATTTACAATAGCCAAGACATGGAAGCAACCCAAATGCCCATCAACAGACAATTGGCTTAAGAAGATGTGGTATACATATACAAATGGACTATTACTCAGCCACAAAAAAATGAAATATTGCCACTTACAGCAACATGAATAGACCTAGAGAATACTCAGAGAGACAAATACCATATGATACAACTTATATGTGGAATCTAAAAAATAATACAAATGAATCTACATTCAAAACAGAAATAGACTCACAGACATAGAAAATAAACTTATGGTTACCAAAGGGGAGGAACAAATTAAGAGTATGGGATTAACAGATACAAACTACTATACATAGAATAGATAAGCAAAAAGGATTTACTGTAAAGCACAGGGAATTATACCCAGAATCTTGTAGTAACCTATAATGGAATATAATCTGAAAAAAAAGGAATCACTATGCTGTACACCTGAAACTAACACAATATTGTAAATCAACTATACTTCAATAAAAAAAAATATTTCTCATTTTAAATTTCTTTAAAAGATAATTGCCTGTTTATAAAAACAGTAATACATTATCAGGAAGTTTATAACATATGTTGAAGTAAATCTATGATAAAAGTAGCACAAAAAATGGGAGGGAGAAAATAGAAGTATGTTGTTGTAAGGTTCAGGAAGTGCTAATGTATCATTTGAAGTTATGCTGTGATATCTTAAAGATATATAATGTACACCATAGAGTAACTTTAAAAATAAAGCATAGCTAATATATCAATAATAGAGAGGTAATTCCCTGGCAGTCCAGTGGTTAGGACTCCCTGCTTTCACTGCTGAGGGCCTGGCTTCAATCCCTGGTTGGGGAACTAAGATCTCACAAGCTGCACAGTGCAGCCAAAAAAAAAAAATTAAAAAATGGAGAAAAAATGGAACCCTTAAAAATACTCAAATAAACCAAAAGAAGGGAGGAAAAGAGGAACAAAGAACAGATGGGGCAAATAGAAAACACATAGCAAGATGGTAGACTTATGCACACATGTAAATAATACATCAAATGTAAGTGACCTAAAAGTTACAATTAAAAGGCAGAGACTTTCAGACTAGAATAAAAAAGTGCAAACCCCAACTATATATTATGTACCAGAAACCTATTTTAAATATGAAGACACAAATGGGCTGAAAGTCAAAGGCAGGAAAAAGTTATAGCATGTAAACAACAATCATAAGAAAGCTGCAGTGGCTATAGTGACATAAGCCAAATAGACTTCTGAACAAGGAATGATAACAGGGATAAAGAGGAACATCATATAATGATATTGGGGTCAAGTCATCAAGATGCCATAACAATCCTAAATAACAGAGCTTCAAAACTGATCTTCATGAAACAAAACCTGACAGAACTTCACAAAGAAAGCCAGGTATTTACAACCATAGTTGGAAACTCCAGCACTCTTTCAATAATCAATAGAAGTAGACAGAAAATCAGTAGATATACAGAAAACATGAACACTTTTAATGAATCTGACCTAAGTGACATTTATAGACTGCTCCAACAAACAACAGCAGTATATACATGCACTTCAAGGACATATGCAATATTCACCAAGATAAACCATATGCTGAACTCCAAAAAGAGGTTTTCAGTACATTTAAAAAATTTAAAATCATACAGACTATGTCCTTTCAGCATTCTTTCTAGAATCAAAGTAGAAATCAATAGCAGAACAATGTGTGGAAAATTCCCAGATAATTGGAAATTAAGGAAAATACTTCTAAATAATCTATGGGTCAAAACGAAAATCATATGAGAAATTAGAAAATATTTTGAACTAAACTAAAATGAAAACACAAAATATAAAACAGGGATTTATAGCTTTAAATGCTATAAAAAGATTTTTTTAAAAGGCTCAAAATCAATGAACCAAGTATTCCATTAAGAATCTAGATAAAGAAGAGAATATTAACCCAAAATGAGTAGAAGAAAATAATAAAGAGCAGACATCAATGAAACAGAAAATTGATAAACAATAGAGAAAAATGAATTAAACCAAAATTTTTGAAAAATCAACAAAATTAATAAACTATTAGCTAGACTGATTAAGAAATAAAGAGAAGAGACACAAATTACCAATATTAGGAATGCAATAGGGGACATCACTGGATCCTACATTATTAAAGATTCTATAGACAGAAAAAGAATAGCAAAGTATTTTGAACAATGCTTTGTCAATAAATTTTAAAATTTAATTGAAATAGACAATTTCCTTTTTTAAAAATTTTCATACAATTTTTAAAGGTTACTTTCCATTTACAGTTGTTACAAAATATTGGCTATATTTCCCATGTTGTACAATACATCCTTGAGCTTATCTTACAACCAATAATTTGTACCTCCCACTACCTCACCCCTATATTGCCCCTCCGCACTACTGGTAACCACTAGTTTGTTCTCTCTGTGAGTCTGCTTCTTTTTTTGTTATTTTCAGTAGTTTGTTGTATATTTTAGATTCCACATGATACCATACAGTGATTATCTATCTCTGTCTGACTCATTTCACTGAGCATAATGCCCTCTAAGTCCATTCATGTCTCTGCAAATGACCCAATTTCGTTCCTTTTTTATGGCTGAGTAATATCCCACTGTGTATATATACCACCGCTTCTTCATCCATTCATCTCTTGATGGACACTTAGACTGCTTTCATATCTTGGTAACTGTAAATTATGCTATTATGAACATTGGGGTACACATATCTTTTCAAGCTAATGCTTTTGTCTCTTTTTCAGATATATATCCAGAAGTGGAATTGCTGGGTCATATGGTAGAATCATGCTTCCTGACTTCAGACTATATTACAAAGCCACAGTAATCAAAACAGTATGGTACTGGCACAAAAACAGACATATAGATCAATGGAACAAGACAGAAAGCCCAGAAATAAACCCATGCACTTACGGTCAATGAATCTATGACAAAGGAGGCAAGAATATACAATGCAGAAGAGACAGTCTCTTCAATAAGTGGTGCTGAGAAAACTGGACAGCTACATGTTAACGAATGAAATTAGAACATTCTCTAACACCATATACAAAAATAAACTCAAACTGGATTAAAGACCTAAATGTAAGACTGTATACTATAAAATGCCTAGAGGAAAACAAAGACGGAACACTCTTTGACATAAATCACAGTGATATATTTTTGGATCCGTCTCCAAAAGTAAAGGAAACAAAAGCAAGAATAAACAAATGGGACCTAATTAAACTTAAAAGCTTTTTCACAGCAAAGGAAATCATCAACAAAATGAAAAGACAACCTATTGGATGGGAGAAAGTATTTGCAAATGATATGATCGATAAAGGATTAATATCCAACATATATATATAAACAGCTCATACAACTCAACATCAAAAGAACAAATAAACCAATTAAAAAATGAGCAGAAGAACTGAATAGACATTTTTCCAAAGAGGAAATACAGATGGCCAACAGGCACATGAAAAGATACTCAATATAGCTAATCATCAGGCAAATGCAAATCAAAACCAAAACATGATATCACCTCACACCTGTCAGAATGGTTATCATCAAAAAGAACATGAATAACAAATGTTGACGAGGATGTGGAAAAACGGGAACCTTTACACACTGTTGGTGGAATGTAAATTGGTGCAGCCATTGTGGAATACAGTATGGAGGTGTGAAAAATTTCTTGAAAGACACAAATAAGCAAAGCTGAAACCAAAAAGTAGAAAATGTGAATAGTCCTATATATATTAAAGAAATTAAATTCATATTTTAAAAAAACCCTTATTATAAAGAAAACTTTACGCCCAGATGACTTCACTCATGAACACTATCAATCATTTAAGGAAGAAATTTACCAATACTAAAAAACTAGTTCGGAAAATAGAGGAGGGAGCTCTTCCCATCTTATTGTGTAGGGTCAGAATCACTTTGACATCAAAACTTGACAACAATATTGTAAGAGAAGAAAACTACTGGAATACAGACTCAAAAATTCTTAACATAATTTCAGTAAGTAAAACTTTACAATATATATAAGGAGTACTACATCATGATCAAGTAAGAGTTATCCCAGGAATGCCAAGATAGTTTAAAATTTGAAAATCAATCAGTGTAATACACCTTATTAACAGAATAAAGGAGAAAACCATAATATCTACACAGCACATTCATTTGGCATTTTCAATGTACTTTCATGATTAAAAAAAAAAAACCTCAGCAAAGTAGGAATAGAAGGGGAATTTCTTCACATTGATAAAGGACATCTACAAAAACCCTACAGGTAACACCATATTTACGCGTGTAAGCCTGAATGTTTTTCCTCTAGTTCAGGAATAAGACAAGGATGTCTACTTTCTTCACTCTTATTTGGCATCATTTGAGAAGTCCTAGATAGTGGAAGTCAAGAAAATGAAATAAAAGGCATACAGATTGGAAAAGAAGAAGTAAAACTTTATTTTCAGATGACATGATCATCTATAGAGAAAATTAAAAGGAATCTTTTAAAAAGCTACTATAAGTAATAAGTGAGTCTAGCAAGACAGCAGGATACAAGGTCCATATATGAAATCAATTCTATTTCTATATGCTAAAATGAATAATTAGACATTAAAATTTAAAAATAATAATTAGAAATTAAAATTAAAAAATAATAGCATACAAACATGAGATACCTAGGGATAAATACATTAAAATAGGTATAAGAGCTGAATATCTGAAACTATAAAATATTGCTGAAAAAACTTGGAAGGAAGACCTTAAAAAATCTCTGAGAGATATAACATACTCATGGATTGAAAGTCTTAACGTTTTTAATGTATGAATTCTCCCCAAACTGACCTGCCCAGTCAATGCAATTTCAACTAAAATCCTACGAGGATTTTCTGTAGAAATTAATAAGATTTTCTAGCATTTATATAGAAATGCAAAATACTTAGACTAGCAAAATAAGTTGTAAAAAGAACAAAAGTGGAGGACTTATACTACTAGATTTCCAGACTTACTACAAATGTATAGTAATCAAGGTAGTATGGTATTGATATAAGGACAGACATGTAGATCAATGGAACAGAAGAGTTCAAAAATAGAGGCACACATGTATGATCAATTGATTTTCAGCAAGGAGCCAAGGAATTAAATGGGAAAAGAATAGTCTTTTCAGCACATGATGTTGGACCACATGGGTGATGAATGAGTCTCAACCCTTACTTTATATCATACACAACATTAATTCAAAGCCCACCTAGACCTACACAGAGAAGCTAAAACTATAAAACTTCTAGAAGAAAACAGGAAAAAATCTTTGTGATCCTGACATAGGCAAAAAATTTACTAATTGGGACACCAAAGCATAATCCATAAAGGAAAATAGGAAAAAAAATGATTAATTTGATTGTACCAAATTTAAAATATTTTACTCTTTGAAAGACCATTAGGAAAATGAAAAAAAGCAAGCCAAAGTGTGAGAAAATATTTGCCATACATGTATCTGACAAAGGACTTATAACCAGAATATATAAAGAACACCTTAAGAAAATAAACAACTCAAAAAAAAGTCAGCAAAAGATTTGAACAGATACTTCACCAAAGGCCAAAAATCACATGAAAAGATGCTTGATATCATGAAGCCATCAAAAAATTTCAAATGAAAACCAGAAAAAGATACCAATACATATCCACCCAGATGACTAAAATTTTAAAATAGATAATATCAAGTGTGATGAGGATGGGGAGCTACTGGAAAGTTCATGTATTGTTGATGGGAATATAAAATAGTGTAACTATTTTGGGCAGAAGTTGAGCAGCTTCTATAAAGTAAAACAGCAATTTCCACTGAGGCAGCAATTCCACTCTTGGGTTTAAAATGTTCATAGACACATTATTCATAAAGCCAAAAAATGGGAAAAATCCTAATATCCCTTATCAGATGAATGGATAAATAAATTGTAGGATATACTTCCAGTGGAATACTACTCAGTCATGAAAGGAACACACCACCGATACATGAAAGAAGAAGGATAAGTATCAGGAAGATGTTAAGCAAAAGACTTGAGATGCAAAAGAACACATAGTATGTGATTCAATTTATATGAAATTCTAGCAAAGGCAGAGCTTGTCGAGTGATAGAAAGCAGATCACTATTTACTTAGGGATGGGATTGGGGGCTAAACATGGACTGGGAGGGGCACAAGGGAATATTTTAAGGTTATGTAAAAGTTTTACATCTTAACTGCCATGTTTTTTTATCTTGATTATGGTGGTAATTATACAAGTATTCACATTTGTCAAAATTCATCAAATTGTACACTTAAAGTGTGTATGTATTATTGGGTGTAAGGTTTGTATGTAATGAATGACATTTATTGTAACAATAAAGTTGGTTTTAAAAATATGTTCTATAATATCTGCTTCACTGTTTTGTTATTTTTGAATTCGCTTATCAAATGTTTAGTCACCAGACTCTGTCTCAGGGCTTTGGGGAAACAGCAGTAAATGAGACAGATGAGGAATTTGATCTCATGGACATTTCATCGTAATTGTGGAGACAGAAAAAGAACAAGTGAATAGAAGAAAATAAATGTCACACAAATGTCATTCATGTACAAATAAATGTCATTTGTATGTGAATGTTCATAGCAGCATTATTCATAATTATCAAAAAGTAGAAAGAACCCAATTATCCATAAGCTGATGAATGGATAAACAAATGTGGTATATCCATACAATGGAATTTATTCAGCTATAAAAGGGAATAAAATTCTGATACAGGCTACAACATAGAGGAAACTGGAAAACATTATGCTGAGTCAAAGAAGCCAGATACAGAAGACCACATATTATAGTATTCCATTTATATAAAATGTCCAGAATTGACAAATCCATAGATACAGAAAGTAGATTAGTGGTTTCCAGGGGTTTGTAGGAAGGGAGATTTGGGAGTGACTGTTTCTTTTTGAATGATGAAAATGTCTGGAATTAGATAATGGTGATGATTGCACACCTCGTGAATATACTAGAAACCACTGATTTGTATACTTTAAAAGGGCGAATTTTATGGCATGTAAATTATACTTAATAAAGAATTTACTTTTAAGCAACAACAACAAAAATGAATGGAAGAATGATGGTATGTCATTGTAAGAATTAGGATGCAGTAAGAGAGATGACCAGGGAAGAAGCTACTGGTTAGGGTGTGCAAGGGATGCTCCTTGAAAGGAGTATTTAGAAGGGGCCAATTATATGAAGTCCTAGAAACATGAAAGTGTTTTCTCTAAACCTTAGAACTGATGAGAATCCATGTGAGCAGGGTACAGGGAGCAGAGGCAAGGATGATTCACAATGAAGTACCTGAGGAGTAAGGAGAGATCAAGTACATCAGAGCAATGGGCTTGGATAAGGCTTCTTTTCATTTGCTTTAATAAAAAAGTGAGTTGGGGGCTTCCCTGGTGGCGCAGTGGTTGCGCGTCCGCCTGCCGATGCAGGGGAACCGGGTTCGCGCCCCGGTTTGGGAGGATCCCACATGCCGCGGAGCGGCTGGGCCCGTGAGCCAGCTTGGATAAGGCTTCTTTTCATTTGCTTTAATAAAAAAGTGAGTTGGTAAATAAGGTGTGGAAATTCTATGGTTCTAAATTTGATCAGCTTTAAGTAGAAAGCTACCATAGAACTTCTGGACAAATCTAGCTACAAGGTGACCCCAGTAGATGACACAGGTTCAGGGCAAAATCTACACCTGAGAACTCGCTCCCCTTTCCTACAAGTAGTGCCGTATGTTCTTGGTGTAAGTACAGGTGAGCACAGGTCTGTACAAACTCTGAATAACCAATGGAAAGGGTTAAATGTACAGAAGTGGAAAGAAATTGCCCAAGGGAGTTAAAGTGCTTTTATTCAAGGCTAAATTTTCAAATCTGTGTCTAATATCACAGAGCAAATGGCTTTTTCTGGGACTAACTGCCCAGTTACCCACTTACCCATAATTTGCCACTGATTAGAACCAGGCAATTATCATTGTAATTTGTCTTTATTGGCCTCATTTTCCACTTGAAAAGCCTAAGCCATCATTTTTTTCCAGGCCTATGATTCCTAACTCTTTTGAATTCACATCCTATTTATTATTTATTTCATTTCATAATCGCTCCCCATCCCAAGTGGTCAATTTTATGTGTGTTTCGGATGAATTAAACTAGATTTTGAAAATTACTTAAATTTGTCAACATGTCTTAGTAAAGGAGTGACATTAGGGGGTGTGTCATGATCTAGACCAGAAGTTCTTCTTACAAGTTCAGGACTCCACAGTTGAAACTTAAAATTAGGTCAAACTGCCTGACTTTGTACAAGAGAAAACCTTGGCCCAGAAAAGTGAAGTGACTTACCCAGAATGTCCTGGTGAATTTAGGACAACAAAGGACAAAAACAGGGAATCCCTTAAGGGTTGTTCAGTTTCTTTAAATGGTTTATAAAAAGGGTAGGCATCACATCTCCATGACAGGAAAAGCTGACGTTTTTTTAAAGTGACATTTTGGGGATATTTGTTATGCAGAATACATACACAGAATTATTATACGGGATGGATAAAATACACAGAATTAGTTATGTGGGACAGATGAAGATCATAGCAAGAAAAGACTAATAATGAAGATCGCTTGTTCCATTGACGAGGAAATTTAGGGAGAGATTAAGAAGGCAGGCTCCAAGAGAGAAGTCACACACAAAGATGTACTTACCACATGATTCCATTTTTATGAAGTTCAGAATCAGGCAAAACTAATCTATGGTGATAGATCTCCAGAGAAATTTTCCTTGGGGTGGAGGGGCATGGGGACTAGGAGGTGTGTGACCACAGCTTCTGGGGGGCTGGTGATGTTCTATCTCTTGATTACATCAATCAATGATTGCAGTACTGGTTACACAGGTGTGCTTCCTTGGTGAAAATTCATCAAGCTGTCCAATAATGATGGACACACTTTTCTTTATGCATGTTGTATTAGTTATCCACTACCACGTAACAAATTATCCCAAAACATAGGACTTGAAACAACAACATTTATGATCTCACAGTTTCTGTGCGTCAGGAATCTGGGCATGGCTTAACTGGGTCCTCTGCTTCAGGGTCTCTGAAGCAAGATGTCAGCTGGGGCTGCAGCCTCATCTCAAGGCTCAGCTGGGGTGGCTCTGCTTTCAACTCTCATGTGGTTGTGGGTGGATTCACTTCCTCATGGGCTGTTGGATAGAGGGTCTCAGTTGCTTGCTGGCTATAGGCCAGAGGTCAACCCCAATTCCTTGCCATGTGGGCCTCTCCAACATGGCAGTTTGCTTTACCAAAGCATGCAAGCCAAGAAGCAAATAGAAAGGGTACTGCCAAGGTGGAAGACATAGTCATTTGTAACCTAATCATGGAAGTGACATCTCATCACTCGTCATATTCTACCCATAGAAGCAAGTCACTAGGTCCAGTCCAAACTCACAGGCAGGAGATTACACACGGGTGTGAATACTGGGAGGGAGGAGTCATTTTAGGAGGCTACTCACCACATGTATTACATGTTAATAAAAGCTTAACAAGAAATAATGAATGCAAAGCTCAGGCATCAGGTTGACCTGAGTTTAAATCCTGCCTCTCCCATCAGCTGAGAGAGACTGCACAAGTCATTAAACTGCCCTAAGTCTCAGTTTCTCCATCTATTAAATGGGGACAATATTATGTACCTCCTAGAATTGTTGTAACTACTAATTTAGGGAAAGCAGGCAGTGCCCACAAAGCCCTGATGTAGGGCCTTCCACCAAGGAAGTACTCAGTATTAAGTGTAATTTTTATTTAAAGATATTCCCAAAGTAAATTTAATCGTAAGAAGGGAACAGGACTATATGCCAGGCGTTTTGAGGAAACAGAGACTCTGAGATGTTAGGCAAACTGTCTAATGTCACACAGCCGAGACAGGATTTGAACCTGAGCCCAGTGACTCCAAAGTCATTTCTATTTCCTGCACCTTCTGCTTCCCCATAGTAGACTCTGACTGGCTTTGCCCTCTTATTTCTGTCACCTCTAGGTCTTTTGTTCACACTGCTGTCAGACCAACTCTCCTAACACCTTTCTTCATCTGATACTCTCCAGCTGAAGATGTCCCAAATGACTTCTATATCAGGTGACCATCTCTTCCCAGCCTACAAAGGACCCTGAGTTTGGTTCTAATATTGAGACACTTACATTCCTGTAGTTCCCTAGTACACATTCCCTGCTCCAAACATCATGAGTTCATTATTAGCCAAAAATGTCATGGCCCATCTTATCCCCACCTCCATACATTTGCACTGCTTTCTTCTTTTTTAGGATGTTAGTCTCTTAAAATTTCTCTCATTAGTTCCATCCACCCATTCATCCATCCATCCATCCATCCCATATATGTAGTCCATTTCTGGGTGCCTTGCACTGTGCTAAGCACTGGAACCACTACAAGGAAGAATCAGGCATGGCCCCTCCTCTT
Organism: Physeter macrocephalus; assembly: GCF_002837175.3. Classification (NCBI taxonomy): domain Eukaryota; kingdom Metazoa; phylum Chordata; class Mammalia; order Artiodactyla; family Physeteridae; genus Physeter; species Physeter macrocephalus. The sequence goes on from NC_041216.1 coordinate 22,161,297, forward strand.
TAGAGTCCAGTCATATCTCAACTGGAATATACTGTATTAAATTCTACAGGAGAGAAATACAAAGCCCTGCTGACATACTTCTTGTGGCTCAATACCCGGCTACAATTTCTGGTCTCCATGATGCCCTCCCGATTATTCCATTACACTGATGCTTCTCCAAATTTCCTCAGCCCCATGAGTCCTATCATCCATCTAATGGCTTAATGTAGAGAACTACCTTCAACATGGTTATAAGAGAAGGGGATTTTTTTAAGCTTTACTGCGGACTTATTCTGAGATAAAAACTGTATACAAATCATCTTATAGAATGAACCTCAAAATTCCACAAAGTAATTCTTATTATGTGATTGTGCAGGTAAGGAAACCAAAGACTTTGAGAGGTCAAGTTCAATGTCTCATGGCTAATACAGGGTAGAGCCTGGACTCAAACCCAGGTCTATCTGCCTGCAAAGTCCTTGTTTAATCATAACCTCCTATTATACTCCTTCTTTCTTCCTCTTGTGGTACATGTAGAGTATTGGTCCTGCAACACAATAAGTGATGAGAAGAACCTCTAACCTTTAATTTCTCAACACAGTCACACAGGCCTTTCACATCCACTATTTCAAATACTTACTGAGTGACAGAATGACCCACAGAATGCCCAAACAGGGCATCTCATCAATAGCACAAAAAGCCTGATGGAGCTCTTATCAGGCTCATCACTGTGGCCTTCCTTTGGTGTTGGACTTCTCAAAAGAGTTGGACACACTGTTGGGGTCGGTGCCTCCGTTGTGACTGTTTCACTCTAGCACAGCATCTGCGAGGCATCCTTTGGAAAAAGGTGGGGCTGCCAGGCCTTTTACAACAAAACCTTCTTTTTCTTGGGGATTCTCAAATGTGGCAGTGAGCAGATGTGCTCACAGAGTCTCTGAATGCAAGCACAGATGGAACATTCTACATAGAAATTGCAAGTAAACTTCACAACTAGGGAACATAAAGATCTTTTATTTGCAGAAGTTGGAGGTTGTAATTTGAATGTGTGAAACTGTCAATAGTCTGGTAAATATGTCGGCCCACCAACAGCCTTAAAAGGGAATTGAAACCGTTTTAAAAATCAGTGAGGTAGGCAGTGTGTGGGTGTGTGTGTTTTCCACGGAGCCAATAGAGAGATTTACGCTAGATGCAAAATATTCTTTAAATTGCTGAGTACAAGAATGGGTCGGGCTTCCCTGGTGGCGCAGTGGTTGAGAGTCCACCTGCCGATGCAGGGGACGCGGGTTCGTGCCCCGGTCCGGGAGGATCCCACAGGCCGCGGAGCGGCTGGGCCCGTGAGCCATGGCCGCTGAGCCTGCGCGTCCGGAGCCTGTGCTCCGCAACGGGAGAGGAGCCTGTGCTCCGAAACGGGAGAGGCCACAACGGTGAGTGAGAGGCCCGCGTACCGCAAAAAAAAAAAAGAATGGGTCATTAGGAAGGCTGTGGACTCGTTCTAACCCTCAGGGGCCTGCTGGGAGTTTTCTAATCTGTTCAAAGTCCTGTGGTGGCTCCATATTGCCTGCAGAAAGAAATTCATTTTCTTTGGTCTGGCATTTTCCACTCTAGCTCCAACCATATACCCCACCCTTTTCCCTTTGGCATTTCATTTTCCAGAAAGATGCCAGTTACTCCTGCTTCCCTGGACATGGGTGCCATTTTCTCACCTGATGCTCACACTTTTCTGTCTAGAACATCATCCTTCTCACCCCCACATGTTCAAACCATACCCTTCTTTCTTTTTTTTTTTTAGTGGTATGCGGGCCTTCCCCTGTTGTGGCCTCTCCCGTTGCGAAGCACAGGCTCCGGACGCGCAGGCCCAGCGGCCATGGCTCACGGGCCCAGCCGCTCCGCGGCACGTGGGATCCTCCCAGACCGGGGCGCGAACCCAGTTCCCCTACATCGGCAGGCGGACGCGCAACCACTGCGCCACCAGGGAAGCCCCATACCCTTCTTTCAAAACTAGGTCATCCTTGGCTCCTGCCTTTCCCTCATTGCCCCTCACTCCAACCCAACCCAACCCAGTCTCACTGGTAAGTCACGATGTCTCTATCTCCAAAATAGCTGTGGCCTGGGAACTGGGCTCTCTCCATTGTTCTCACCATTGACTACCACATCATCATCTCTTGCCTGATGAACTACAACGGCTTCATCTTGGATCTTCTTGCTTTGGACTTGGCCCATACAACTACCAGAAATTTTGTGTTCAAAATGTAAATCAATTAATGCCATTCCTGTGCTTAATACTCTTCAGTGGATTCCTGTGGCACTTAGCATCAAACCCAAATTCTTTCCCATGGCCTCCAAGGCCCCAGAAATCTAGGTCTGGCCACTGCTGTGAGTTCATGTCATTCTCCTCTCTCACTCTGGTCACTTTGCTCCAGACACTGAGGTCCTCTAGTGTGTAACATGAGAACGGGTCCAAATCTTATTCACCTTCAAGTCTCCAGTAGTGTCTGGTACAGTACCTTATAACGAGTAGGTATAAATTAATCTTTATTCATTGATTTTATTCATTAATTTTATTTTATTTTATTCATTAATTTTCTGACTTAAAATCGAAGTTTTAGACTTCAATTTAGTTTTGGTGTACCACCACAACCTATCATTTTTTAAGGGCATGTTGCATTTTGGGGAGACCCCATTTCTTTTTTAATATCCTAGTTATTTTTCTCAGGTTCCTGAAACTGTCAGGTAGCTGCCATTTGGAAAAATAAATACATAAATCAGGCAAACCCACAGGTGGCATTGCTCTGGGAAAAATGAGGAGACCTAATTAGTAAGGAGACTCCACACATTTTGACTGGGCCAAAAATATCAGGCTGCCAATTTCTTATTAACTCTTGTTAACTGCATTGCATTCAAGGCCTTCATGGACAGTGTGTGCTTGATGAAATGGCTTCCAAATCTAAAAACAATTTGCTCATCTTTAGAACTGCACCCCTGGAGATCATCTGACAAACCAGAAATTCATACATATCAGGATAATACCAAAACAAAATTTTAGAGTAGTTGTTGAAAATATAGGCTCTGGAGATAGACTAACTGGTCTTAAATCCTGGATCCGGCAAGGACTGGCTGTGTGATCTTAGGCACACAGATACCCAACCTCTCTGTGTCTCAGTTTCGTTTCCTGTAAAATGGAGCCAATGATCTCCAGGAGGGCAATTTTGAATTTCAATATAATTTTGAAAATTATAAAGTTGTAGGAATTGTACATGAAACTCCTGTACACCTATACTCAGATCCACCTATTATTTCTACTTTGTCTCACTGGCTTTATTATTCTTTCTGTATTTTATACAAACATATGCCTATTATGTGTTTCTGCACCATTGAGTTACTCGGAGATATTGTGTCCATATAACCCTAAGTACTAAAGTCCACATTTCCTAAGAATATTCTCCTATATAATCAGTATAAAATCACAGTAATCAAAATCAGAAAATTTAACATTGATACAACACTGTTATCTAATTCAGAGTACATATTCAAATCTCATCACTTGTCTTAGCAATGTCCAATGTAGCTATTTTTGCTGCAGTTCAGGCTACAGCCTAAGAACATGCACTGCACTTAGTTACCTTTAATCCAGAACCTTTAGTTTCCTTTAACATGAAACATCCCCTTAGCCTTACTTTGTGTTTCCTGACTTTGATATTTTTGAAGAACACAGGCCAGTTTTTCAGAGCATGTTCCTAATGTTTCGTCATGATGAGATTCAAGTTTTTGCATTTTGGGCAGGAAGACCAGAGTGACGCTGTGTCCTTCTCAGTGCCTCACACCAGGAGACATAAGCTACCCATTTTTGCCCCCATATTGATGATGTTGGCTTTGATCACTTGATTAAGGTTGTATCAGTCAGTTTTCTCCTGATATGTAAAATGATACCATGTCTCCATTTCTAATTCATGGCTAATTTGAGGGAAGATACTTTGGGACGCTGCACCCACGTTGTATCTCATCAAACTTTCACCCACTACTTTAGCATCCATTGATAGCTAACCACTTTGTATGTAGGGTTTGCTTTCCAACTCAATGGTGGGAACCATTGCCCAGTTGGAGGCTCTGTCATGGGTATCTGAGGACAGGCAGTGTCCCAGTGGGATCAATAACACAGTCTTTGGAGTTAAGTAGGCTGGAGTTCAAGTCTGGCACTAGCATAGCTAATGATCTTGGGGGAAACACCTCAGTCTCTTTGAGACTTAGTTTCCTCACCTGTACAGGAGGATAATTATAGTATCCCCCACTAGGGGATTGTAGCAAGAGGTACATATGAATGACATCATGTAGCCAGAGTGCCTGGACCATAGAGGTGTCAGCGATAGCTGTGTGATTATCATTAAAGGTGGAAGCGGCCCAAAACATCAGGCTGGCTAGACTTTAACCAAAATGTTCATGCTAGTTATTGTCTGACATGGCATTGGGCGAACACAGAAATGGGGCTGCCATGGGAGTGAATAAGTCACGCCAAAGCAGTGTAGAGTGTTTCATTAGATAGGTGCAGAGGATGGCAGCTGTGAGAGGAAAGAAGTGATTTATTTCAGTAGGAGGATCGGGGAGGACTTCACAGAGGAGGTGGCAGAATATGAACTTGTGGGGCCACTTAGGGTCAACATTTCTTCATTAAATACCCCGCTGTGTACTCTACTTTCTGCTCCACACTTTAGGGTTCAACTCAGTGTAAAGGAGATGAGCAGATCCTGAAGAACAAATTATTTGGAATGGATGGCAGAATAGGGGCCCCTGCCCACAACACTGGGTGAAACATAATAGAATGAATCCGGGACATGAAGGTCAAATTATGCTAATTTCATGCCTAAACCTCCAACAGGGGGTAAATGCCTGAAAAAGCCAATCTTTTTTTTTTTTAATTTAAAACAAAATTTATTTATTTTGTTTATTTTTGGCTGCATTGGGTCTTCGCTGCTGCACGCGGGCTTTCTCTAGTTGCGGCGAGCGGGGGGCCACTCCCGGTTGCGGTGCGCGGGCTTCTCACTGCGGTGGCTTCTCTTGTTGCGGAGCACGGGCTGCAAGCACGCGGGCTTCAGTAGTGGTGGCTCTCGGGCTCTAGAGCGCAGGCTCAGTAGTTGTGGCGCACGGGCTTAGTTGCTCCGCGGCATGTGGGATCTTCCCGGACCAGGGCTCGAACCCGTGTCCCCTGCATTGGCAGGTGGATTCTTAACGACTGCGCCACCAGGGAAGCCCGAAAACGACAGTCTGAACCTGTCCTTCAAAGAATTAATTTTGTTTGTGAAGGTGTCTTTGTAGGTAGAGCCTGGGACCTGTTAGATGCTGCTGGTTTGGAGCTAAATGTGGCAACATCTAGGCCTGTCTGGGAAAGGCAGTCCCAGAAGCTCACCCATCATATCCTGGTCTGTGATTGGCTGCTCTTGGTTACTCGGCTCACCTTAGTTTCCATCCCCTGTGGTCAGGGGTGGGACTGGCCCCCATGGTGGCATAGAACAAGGCATTGCTTTTCCAAGAGTCACCTGAGATGCTTACTTTCACAGTGAGGGTGGGCTGGGCAGTTTTCAATAGGAGGGTCTTGGATCCAAACGGGCTGCAATCAGGAAGGGCTGTGATGGAGACCAAAGCCCATTCCACCCCAAGTTCACTTCCGTTTTGCTGAACCATCCCTCTCAATCCTTTCTAGATGGCCTGTCAGAGACGCTATGAGCCTCTGATAGATTGGCCATGAGCGGTGAGGACCACACAGCAACGACCAATTGAGTGTGAGCTCGGGTGTGGTCCCGGGACCCTCAGAGCCAGCCCCAACGTGTTGGCTTTGGCCAAAGCCCCCTTTAAAAGTCTGTACTAAGGGAGCAGTTGCAGAGATGGAGAAATATGGGGATTTAATTTTCCCACAAAGCACTTTTGCCCAAGCTCAGCTAATGTTCTCCAGTTAAATACTTTTCAAAACGATCCGTCAAAAAATGCAGCTACACATTCCATTAACGATGTCTGCTTTCGTCCCACCCAGGGCCACGACAGTCAGCCAAGCAATTTCATCTCTTGAAACAGAAATTGTTATGTTCCCTCCCCTCATGGGGAGAGGGAACGGTGAGCAGACAGGCAAGATGAGTACGCTTTCCAGAGGGAGGGAGAGGTCTCCTACTTTCTGAACTCTCACGGGATTTCCCCAAAACAGCAAGAGCCTCTCTACTGCAACTCGCTAACACAGGAGCTCCTTGCTGCTGAACCTAAGCTGCTTCTGTCGGATTTTCCCTACAGCAGAGCAAAGATACGTGAACCATAATTTTAGAAACAGAGGGGATTGCCTTGCCTCTCAATGTATATTGTGAGCCCATTAAAGACAGAGCTGGGGCCAATTCATGTTCGGAATTCTGATTCCTAGCAGAGACCTTGCCACCCAAATGTTCATTGAAATATTCATCAATTTAACAAAAGTAGAAAAGCCAACTCCTGTCCCTTATATCATTCTCCCGTCAGACAACTGGATCCCCTACATGATCTGGAGTAATCTTGATTGCAGATATTTTCCTCCACTGTCTTCAGAATTAATATTGTTTTGACGTGTGATGCAGCCTGCTTTTAGGTTCAGCAAACAGGCACACTTGATCTTGAATGCAGCTTTTTCAACCTTTTCTGGGGTCACAGATCCCGTTGAAAGTCGAATGAGAGTTAGACCCTTTCCCCATTAAAACTCAAGTTTGCACACACATTTGCAGTTTTGCATTCAATTTCAGGGAGTTGTCGGACCCTCTAAAATATCCCTAAATGCCAAGGTATAAATTGCTTCAATGATTTTGACATCATGGCTTGTATTTTGTTTCCCAAACTGTGGTAGAAGATTCTGGTCCCAACACAGATTTCACTAGTTGTACCTTATTGTAGTTGTAGATTATTGTAGTCTTTTCCTCAGCTGGCTATTTGCTAGTGAGGAAGTACTCAATCTAATCCAAGTTGTAAAACCTTAGCTGACACAGGCTAATGAAAATGTGGTAGACATATATCCTTTCTTAAACATAGGGCTGTGTGAATATGTAGAAAAAGAGAAGAGCCACGTTATATGTATTATTAATTTTTTAATGCTAATCCTTCTTTCAAAGGCTCATAGCTCTATCTTCTTACTTAAAAAGAACAAGCTTTGGCTGCAGAGCAATAGTGCTTCTTAAGGCTTCCAAAAATAATTTTGAATGTTCTGTTGAAAGACGACACGGTCCTGGGACTTCATCAACTTCCACAGTTGACATCTCTGTTATGAGTTCTGGGAGCAGCTACCAGGCCAACTGTTCAAGAATGAAGGGAAAAGGCAAAAGTAAATTATGTCATGCATTAAGACTCTGGTGTGGTAATGCCCCATGCACTAAGAAAGAGATTTTGAATGGTTTTATAAATCTCAGATGTACCCTTGGGAATATATTTAAAGTCCGCTGGTTTCAGAAGCCTGCTGGATCAATGGAAATGCACTGAAATGAATCCATTGTCCAGTTTCTTATGGGTGACCTCTGAAAGAAAAATAGCAATGTTTGACGTGACGCTGGGGAATGACCAAACTTTCTCAGAATGGAATGTGGTTTTAGCAAGCTTCCAAAATTCCAGATGCTCACTGAAGCCTATTGAAGATATTCAGGTCTCATGAGATGGAAATCAAGGGTGAAAAGCACAAAGATGTGCAGCCATCCTATGCATAGTTTGGCCTGAGCCACTGTCAGATTTTTTTCTCAAGGTCCTGACCAGGTCCTTGGGGGGTGCTGAGCTCAACACCCTTTCCTTGAAGTCTTTGAACCTCAAAGAAAAGCATCCAGTTGAGGCGTTGGATGAAAGCAAACATGGGTAGGTGAAACTCTTTGAGCTTCTTTGCATACTGCTGTGGCCAGCCAGTTTCTTGCACCAACTCTTTGCACTGAAGAATGTAACTCAAGTTCTTCTGGGTCCATCTCCTACCACTTCAAAAGGAAATACCAATAGGAAGGGCAGCCTTGGGAAACCAAAAGCAGGAGGAGACTGGGATTTCCAAATGGCAAGACATACACACCATCAGTACTTGAAGTTGGTAAATTATTTGGTTTCTGTTTTGTAGAGTCTAAAACAGGCTTGCTAACATTTTGAGAGTCAGGTATACTCTGGAGGAAGGGTTGTTTTTGAACATCCTTCTTGCCCCTAAAGGTAAATGAGTCACAGAATAGAGTGCAAAGCAGCCTTTGAGGAGCCCATTGCTTATAATGGAATTGAGGAGACCAGAGTCACACACATGGAAAAGAGAAGAAGGCAAGAATTCTGGGTGCTGCATTCATGAAAAAAAAAAAGCCATTGAAAGCTAGAGAAGTCTGAAAGCTGAAAAAGGCTTCTTGGATGCAATGGGCAATGAGATAAGCTTCAAGGACAGACAGAATTGGATAGGCATCAATAGGAAGGGAGAAGAACACATGCAAAGGAAGGCTTTGTTCACTCTGGAGTCAACTTGGAGAACTTTCGAGAGCTCCTACTTCGACCAAGGTTTAAATTTTCTCGTGCATCAGAATGATGCGGGGAGCCTCTTAAAAGTATAGACTCCTGCACCCCATCTTTACAGACTCTGATTTAGTGGGTCTGAGCTTGAGCTCAGAGATTTGCATCTCTAACAAGTATCCCAGATGATAGCCCATGGACCACACTTTGAGAAACAGTGACATCTACTTCCTTTGGCTTCTTTGTTGGATCACTGAAAACACCAAGCAGGAATATGGTCCTTAGAATCCTAGTCTATAACCTGGAGGGAAATGTACTTCAAAGAGCTAAACCAAGATGGGATGAGGAGGGCCAAGACATCCGGTAAAGATATACGTAAAAATGCCATGAACTAAGATCATGCTCTACTTTTCCACACCACTCTCATAACCCCAACATGTTCATAACTGACACTGAACCCTGTCTAACCGCCCTTCTTCCAACTCAGGCTGTTCTCTACGACTGGAAAGGTAAGGGGAGGGGTCACTTCTGGTGACCAAGACGCAAGACCTATTTTTACCTTTAGTTTCTGTAAATTTATGATCTATATAATCTTCTCCACAAGTGACCTATGAGTAGCAGTCTTTAACCTCTTTTGGAGATCACAGACTCTTTTCAGAAAATTATGATCCTCTTCCCCGGTAACTGTATGTGGACACTTGTATGTATATTTGGCATATAATTTCATGACATCCAACAGGAGTGATCAACTAAAACATTCTTGTTAGAGGGGCCTAAGCTTCACTCATACAGTTTTCTTAATGTAAACAATCTCATCCACTCGACCTCTGGGCAGACGTATCTGTTTCAGCGTCATAACTATACGTCCTGACTCTTCTCTGGGATTTTTATTAAACGTTCATGAACCTCCATTTGCTTCGCCTGTTGATCTCAGCTCACTTTCTCAAGTCCTTCCTGGTGCAAGATGGGAGATGCTGTACCTGCTTCCACATTATGGTCTGCATTGCTCTGAGAATAAGTGACAACTTCATTATAGATCTGTCTGCTCCCTCCAACTCTTTGCTGTGACTCAAGGCACTTCAGCTCCCAAACTTGTCAGGCATTTCAACCACAGCACGTAGTTGGAAAATTTCAGGGGAAGCCTGTCAGTCCTAAAATAGGGAAAGATATTATCAATAAAGAATGGTCCTTGTTGTCCCCTGTGCATGTCCCAGTTTTTCGTTCATTTATTCGTTTATCCATCAAATGTCCAAGTGCCAAATCCTGTAGGTAGCAGGATACAGTGAAGGAGGAGATCTCAGTCCTCCCAAAGCTTACAGTCTAATTGGGAGAGACAGATAAAACACAAATATACAAAGAAGTGAGAATATTGTAAGTGCCATAAAGGGAAAACAAGGTGGTATGATAGGAAGTGACACAGGGGTCCTGACTTTGGCAGAGTAATCAAGGAAGGCCTCCTGGCAGAGGTGACATCTGGGATGAGACCCAGAAGATAAGAAGGGGCCAGCCTTGGAAAGCAAGGACTGAGTCACGCTTGATTAATTCTTCATGTCTGGGACCTGGTTCCTGTGAATGCCTGCCAAGTGTCTTCTATGTAGAACGGGCCCGCACAATCGTGATCTGAAGAGGTTTCTGTGTTTAATGCATGCTTCCTGCTGCTGGCATATGTCTTGTTTCATCTGCTGACAGGGCTGTAAGCATCAAACCAAGTCTCCCAACAGGAAGAGCAGCCTTGTCAAGAGTAAGGAGGGGGCTCCGAGCCTGAGATGAGTCACGGGAACAGATAGATCCCTGCAGCGCCCAGCTCAGGGTCACTCTGAGGGGGTGTGTCTACACAACCCTGGAGGGTTGGTTTGAGAGTGGCCAGAATCAAACCCGTGATGAAAACCTGTGTATATTTTTCCCAAGCTGATGGGTCTGGAGTAAGAAGTGGGCAGGTCTGAAGAAGAGAGGCACAGCTCTCAGCACTCTTGGGCAGTGGACACTCAGGATGGAACCCTCCTCCACTGCTTCCGGCTTGTAGATTCCACTGACATTGCTTCTCCATGCAGCGGGTACAGCAAACACAACAGGATATGTGAATTATGAGAAACGTGCATTTGGCCATCCTTAATCTCCTGGATGGAGCCCTGTGGTTCAGGTGTATAACCTCCTGGGCTCACTGGACAGAGGCTAAGCTTTCTGTCTAAGACATTTCCATGAATTCTCTTGGTGAAGTCTCCAGTGTCCCAACATGTAGATTTTATCAACCCTCCCCAAGGCTGAGTCTGACATTAGTGTAAACGTGGTTTCTTTTCCAAGGTTCTGGGAGCCACAAGCTTGCAGAAGGCAGGGTGGGTCTCCGGCAAGGCATATACCTTCACATTCAGGTTAAAAAAGACTCTCCACCTCCATCTTCCCTCGTTTCACGAGAAGATGGTGTTCACAGGTGGGACGTACCCCAGGGATGTACTCAGATTTTATGAAATGCCAAACAAATGTATGGGAGAGAAAGCCTTTTCGGTTTCTCACGAAAAGTGTTTCAATATCTGGCAATTGAACCTCTTACATACATGGCTATTGAAACGTCTGCCATCTTAGTCAGTCATCATCTCTAACCTATGTTCCTCGGTGACGCTACAGGGACCTTTTGAAAATACAAATCAGATTACATCATGCTGCTGCCTAAAATTCTTCAGTGGTTGGCCATCAAACTTGGAATAAAACCCCAAGTCTTAATCCCTATAGGATCCTATCCTTCTTCCACAGCCCACTCTCCTCCTTGTCCACCAACACTCCAAGCACTTTCCTGCCTCTGGACCCTTGCATTTGTGGGTGTCTCTACCAAGGACACCACTCTCTCCTCTTCACAGGATGGATACTTTTTCAGCTGCACTGTCCCCCAACTCTCCCCAGAGAGGTCTTTCTTAACCATGTTACACAGAACAGCCTCCCCACCACCCCCACCACCATTATTTCCTTCTTAATCCTTGTGATAAACGCCATTACTGTTTGGCCAGTATTTGCTCTCCTCTTCCTGAATCTGCCCTGACCTGCTGACTTGGGGCTTGGCCATGTGACTTGTTTTGGTTAACGGACTTCGGCAAATGTGATCTGAGTAGAAGTTTTTAATTGTTCAGAAGGCCAGGTCTGCCCTCTTGAACTCCTGCAATTCACCATGAGAAGAATGCATGCAAGGTGCCGCTGGGCCGAGGAGGGTGAGGACTGAGGGCGCAGCCTGAGGCCAAGCCCTGCTGAGACCAGCGGAACCACAGCTTCCCATCAGATTGTGAATGAAAAATAAGCCCCTGGGCTTTTGCAGTGGTTTGTGATGCAGCTTTGTTTCAGCAATGACTGATGAAATGCAGTGCTTTCCCACAGTCTAATAATTTTCTCTGTTTGTCTCATTTCTTGTCTATTTCTCTCACCAGGTTGTAAACTCCAAGAAAGCAGGGATGATGTTGATGTTTTCCCTGTTGTATGCTCTAAACTGAAGACAGTGCTTGGCACACAATAGTAGCTCAGTAAACAATTGTTGAATGGATGGATACTTTTAACCACCGCAGCTAATCACATTGTATCAACAACAGCCTGGCTCTCCTTCTGGTACAGGTAAAACACGGTTTTTCCTTATGCTCACCACCAGAAGCCCACCCCTGCCCTTAGTAAAAATCTTGAATTTGCTGCAGCTTATTGAAAAGGAAAAGAGTAAATCATTTGTAAACTCTAATATTAGTAACCAGTTACATACACAACACCTCCTACCGTGGTTGAGAACCACTGTTCACATTTAACAAAGCAAGGGGGACTTGATCCCCGCCTCCACCCATTTCCAAAGACTTGGAGGTATGTACAGAGAAATAGCAGCAAGCCGATACCATGGGCTTCATGTGCCAGGTGTGCTTTTACTCCTTTCCCAATCTGAAAACTAAAAATAATCCGTGGAGTAATTAAATGAAAATAAGAGAAGTGGAGAACATGCAGAGATATGTCACAAAAGAACATTAAAATAATGCATGTGTGTTGGGGGAGGGAAGAGAGGTAGTTCATAAATCTAAACTCATAAAGAAAAAGAACTGCATTCCCTTAAATGTAAATCAAAGGAATATCTTCCATTTTCAACATGTTCTGATGGGTCTTTATATACACGCCATCTTGAGTTCCATTGGAGAGAAGACAGAGGAACACGGAGGCAATTCAATGAGTGACATGGGCCCTGTGGCATTTGGGCTGATTTTTGGACTATTTACATGGAAGATTATTTAAAATGACCCCCTTTAAGACAGAGCCAGTTTTACTTATTTCACACTGATTTCTCCTGTGTTTTGGCCATTTCCACCTGCTATTCTCATCCTCCATGTCACAACCCAGTGAGGTGTCTCCTGTAATTTGTTACTCATCATAAAGTCTGATGTTTGTACCAGACTTACATTTTTAATGTAAATTGAAGCAAATTCAAGGCCATTCCTCTTACTCTGTTTTCGAATGAGTAAGAGTGAAAGTGGGGAGATGAAGTTGTAGCTAATGTTAGGGGGCAGGGGAGTGGTGGGTCGACAGAGCTCCCCATAGGGCAGATGGTGCCAGAGGACAGCATCTGTCATCAGGGCTGCCGCTGGGTGTGGAGGTGGGGATGTTAAGGACCACTGTGGGGGGAGAGAGCCACCTGAGTCCCCAGCACCACAGGTGGCTTCCCAAACGGTCCTCCCACGCAATACAGTTCTGGCTAATGAGACACCAACGGAAACCTGTGTTTGCTTTTCTGACAGGAGAGGATGGACCCACTCATGCCACCCTTACTCCATTTTTCTAGCTTGACGTACACTTGATGCCTGGACTCAGCACAGCACTTATCTTTTAACAGAAGCAACAATCCGAGGAAAGATCTAGAGGATTACAGGGAAGCTGGCCCTGACACGGAGGAGACACAGAACTCTGCTGGCACCTGCCCACCTTCTGACTCCTTGAGAGAGAAAAGTAAGCCCTTCGATGTGAGCCCCGGGAGTCAGGTTTTCTGTTTCTTGCAGCTGAAATCATTGCTAATGGATATGTAACTAAGCCCAGGGCTTTTGCTTCTGGATAATTTCAACACATCATGGCATGCCACACACATACATACACACGAACACACATACACATATACACACACTCACACACACAACTGTGCTGTTCTTTGTTCACAATGACACAACTCATCTTCTGAGAATGAAATGCAAAAACTCAGTCCCACATTATTTCCAAGGAGTATAATTTTGTATGTCTGGCCAGAACAAGGTAACAGCCCATGATTATTAACAATAATGGGGGGGGGGGCGTTACATTCTCTGAGTGTGGAACTTGAGCAAGGCACAGGAGCTGAGCTGGTCATGTACAGGTGTTACCTTAATCGAACTCACAAGTCTATGAGGAATGCACCGAGGCTTGCAGAGATTAAAGCACTGGCTGCACAGAATTACGGACATGGGGCTCAGACCCAGACAGGCTGAGGCAGAATCCTAACCTCTTACCCACTGCATGCCTAGGCCTCTCTACTGAGGAGCTAAAATGACCAGCAAGTAACACACTGACCCACCACTGCAGCACTTACCTGAAAAGCCGACCCACATGCAGTGACAGTAATAATAATACGAGTTGTCACTACCATCTATTCAGTGTCCTCTCTAGGCCAGACATTCATTCATTCATCAAATAATGATAGCTGACTCTCACGTAGTATTTCCTCTAAGGCTGGCTACGCTTTAAGTGCTGTCACTGTAGTAACTCATTTAATCCTTACAACAACTCAATGAGGTATGTACTGTTATTTTACATCTTACATATGGAGAAACTGAGGCACAGAGCAGTGAACTCGCCAAAGCTTACACAGACAAGAAGTAGTGGAGCCAGGATTCCGACCTGTGCGATCCGAGGTGGTGAGCCGACACAGATGTTGTTCCTACCCACAGAAGAGGGGCAGCCAGTGCCCTGTGATTCGGGGAGGGAGTCAATGCAAAAATAAACACAATGAAGGGAAGGAATGTGGTTCTTTGCGATTGTTTAACCAAGGAGTCTGACCTCGGGAAGGATTCCCTGAGAAAGTGAGCTGGGACTTAAAGAATGTGTAGGGACTAACCAGGTCATGTGTGTGTGCCTCCTGTATCTACGTGCGTGAGTTTGTGCCTATGTGTGTGTGTGTGTCTCTCTGTCACTCTGTGGTGTGTGTGTGTTTCTGGGCCTCTGTGTGTCTGTGTGCACATATATGTATATGTATATGTATGTGCATGCATGTGTTTGGCAGGGGAGAAGTTGGGAGGGTCTATGTCTTTGGCAGAGTATGGGCAGAAGAGATAGCATATGGAAAGGACTTTGAGCGGGAAAAACAACTGTACCTTTGAGTAACTGAATAACAATGATTGAAGGCCACTGTGTCTGGCACAGGGGTTGGGGGGTGGGGAGGTCAGTGGAACCTGAGGGCCACAGCTTTGTGGCTGCAATAAAGATGTATAATTATGTTCTCTACCTCCTCAACCACCCTTTGAGTTAAGTGTCATTATCCTCATGTGATAGATGAGGAAACTGGGGCTCAGAGAGGTTAAATACCTTGCCACAGGTCACACAGCTGGAAGGTGATTGAGTCTGTCTGACTCCAGAGCGCCATCTCTTTCTATCACGTCAAATGTGGTCACATGCACTGGGATCCTCTGTGTCCAGGGCCCTTAAAGGAAGGTCTGAACCAGGTGGGGACAAGGAGTTAGGATTCCAGAGGGCCGTCTACAACTTATAGGCACTTTGGGGTTGGTGTGGAAGCTGTTCCCACAGATAGGTGCCTCATAAACTACTTATGGGTGAACTATACAGAAGTACCGGGAGGTTCGGTATTTCATATTAATAGCATTAGAATCTACTTGGCCTGATTTTCCAGAAATGTCCTAGGCTTGGACAGCTTCTCTGATAAGATCCCCATTCCACCTGTCAGATGGAGTCAGACAAATCTGGGTGTGAATTCCAGGTCCTTTTCTTACCAGCTGCCTGGCCTTGGGTGAGGTATAAAACCTCTCTGCTCCTCAGTGGCCTCATCTGTGAAATGGGAGAACAGCAGCTTGTAAGGATGCCATGAGCTTTAAACGAAATAACTATCTGCAGGGCCTGGCCCTGTGCTTGGCACACGGCAGGTGCCAACCATGCCAGAGACCGTTAGTTCCATTGCAATTGTGGTGTATCTACAAGGGGATTTCAGTGTCTTGGAGAGAACCCTGAGCCCAGGGACCTCTGTATGGAGAGCAGAGGAGGACAAGTCAATCACACTTCCTCACGATGCATAGGGACCTGCTGTGGCGGATGCTTCTGCTTTCAAGACGCACTGATGACATACAGGCACAAAACAAATCTGCATGGTGGTTAAGCAAGTGGGCTCTGGTCTCAAATTGCCTGCATTCTTCTGGCTCTGCCACCTACTAGCTGTGTGACAAAGGCCAAGCTATTTCACCTCTCTGAGCCTTGGTTTTCTGACCTGTAAGTGGTGATTATAGTAGCACTCCTCATCGGTTTATGGTGAAGATAATTCACGCAATACACTCAGAACCCTTTCTATCACAGAGTGAATACGCAATGCACTTCACTTCCATTGCTATCTTATTGGTCTGTTGGGAGAGAGAAGCACATAGGGGGCACCTCCAGGTAGAGATGGACAATGCACTTGCTTATGGCTATTTTCAACACTGAGGACTTTCCCAAAGGCTTATCACTTCCTTAGAGACACTGAGGCTGTGTATGGAGAGTCGAGATGCCGCACTCGGAGAGGGGGCATGCTGACACCAGCTGTTTGGGGGCTGTAAGAAGATGCTGACCTATGAGCTTGATGACCCCAGCAAGGTTAGTCAATGGTTTAATCTGGGACCATTTTACTCTGTGCATCTTTGGTGCTTCTCAGAAACATAAAACACACTCAAGAAAACCGAATGGCGCAGAAGAGCTTGGTATGAAGGACAATGGACCAAGATCAAGGATCTGGGGTAATCTTGACAAAGACGAGGAAAAGGGACAATATCTCCATCTTCCAAATGGTTTCATGAGCCTGTGGCAAGACCCCAACCAACAGTGTCAGCAAGGGATTCAAGCTTAATTTATAGAGATTCTGAACTTCCTTAAAGGAAGAAAAAAAAGAAGCAGTTGATGATGAATGAGAGGAGGAGGATATAAGAACAAGAAGAAGGGAAGAAACTAGAGATGGAGTGCTTGGAGCTGAGGGAAGATGCCAAATGTTGACGCATCATTCAATGCTTTAGTAGTTCATGTCATCCATGGTGGCCCTGGAACACACAATCTCAGATTTGAAGGGGTATTTCATGGACATTTAATCTACCCCTCAGCAGCTTTGGGGGCTAGAGAAGTGGGCTTAAATTCTGGCTGTTCCACTTAGCAGCTGTGTCAGATACCCATATAAGCGATATTGGTTTGAGACTCAGTTTCTCTGCAAAAAGGGAGCAACGCTTCCAGGGTCGTGTGAGACTTAAGGAGACAACCAGGCTGCACAGTTCCTGTCTCACAACCGGTTCTCGCGAGTGTTCGTTCAGCCATCACCTCCCCAGTCCCCATCCCAGCATTGCTTAGTGGGATCACCGGGACCTGTTAAGCCTAAACTATACAATGCGCACCCCAGCGGTGTCGTTCAGGCGTGGCCAGGCTGCCCTCGGTTCCACCCAGAATCCTCACATTTGCTGGCGTGAAAGCTGAGGCTGCAGTGTCCGCCACGGTCGTGGGCCTGCTGGTGGGGGCTGGAGGAAACAGGGGCATGGAGGAGGCAGCAGCATTCGGCTCACTCATCAGCCTAAGCCAGCAGCTGGCGTGAGGAACGAGGCCCCTCGTGCACAGACACACACAGAGAAGAGGAAAGGTGGCGAGGCAGGAGCCCATTTATCACCCAGAACCTGCCACCCTCGCCTCTGCACCTCTGCAGGGGAGGTGAGCTCGGCCAGCCTTGCAGGTGGCTTCTGGAAAGTCAGATGCCCACAGGGAGGCCGCACATTAGCTCTGCACCTGCCTGTACTCGCTGGGTATTGATCGTCTCTGCCAGCCTCTGCATCAGCCCTTGGAGACCCTGCCTAGCCCCCGATCTCTCAGCTCCACCTCCCAGCCTTCATGATTACTGAACCAAAGCCCCAGAAGGGACCCCAAACAGAGGAGTCCTTGGCCATGTGGGCAATTTTTCACGAGGCCCCTCCTTGGGGTGCCACCCAGCATCTCAGCCCATCTATCTCCTCCCTGTGTCCTCTGCCCCCTAACACTGCTACAGTGCAAAACAACTGGACTGATCAGAGGACAAAAGAAATGCTAAAATGCTGTGCAAACTGCAGAGTGACGTGCACATGGCTTGATTTTATTGCTCCTGTGAAAGGACAGTCCAGAGCAACGTCAGCGGGCAAGACGACACATACAAACAACATCCGCAGGCAGAAACGATGTATCCCATTCTTGGCTCTAGCACTGGAGACTCCCTATAGCAAAGGTGCTATTTTTGCAGTCATTCTGGACTCTACTTCCTAATTCTCCCTCATCTCATCCCAGCCCCATCTTTTTTTGGTTGCTTTCTCACTGTGGACGTACAACCACTTCTGTTTGAGCTGAGCCCACTTGATTATCTGCCCAAGCTACTCCCCTTGAGGCCACCCAAACCTTAGTCCAGGGGTTTCTCTGGATTATGTTTTTAGAAACTTTCCCTGCAAAGTACTCTGTAAGGCATTGAGGATGTCCATCGAATTAAAGTCCATTGGGAATGCATGTAACTGCACATCTTGGAAAACCTGCCAATGGTGGCTTCCATAGATCAGGGTTAAGTTTCTCATGTGAGGAGGAGTTCAGAGTTGGCTCAACTGCTCAAGGACTCCATCTCTTTTGTCTTCCCATTCTGCCATCTTCACCATTTTAGCCTGTTGCCTTATGGCCCCAAGATGACTCCTGCAGCTCCAGACGTGAGATCTGTACTCAAGTTTAAGGGTGAAATGAGAGGGATTGGTGGTGCCAGCATTTTCTGTTTCTTTTTATCCAGAAATGAAAATGTTTTCTAGTATCATCACCCACAGATCTCTGCTTCATCCTCATTGGTCAGAATGGTGTCACATGACTTCCTCTGGCTGCAACGCAGGATGGGAAAAGGATCATAGAGAAAGGAAAGTGGGGAAGGAGCCCAGAGTGGGTATGGGTGTTGGGTGAACAAGCCCACAGTGTCTGTCACAGATCGTAAGCCTGGGTCAAGGTCATGGAACCAAACGTCTCCAAAAGTTCCACGGTCAGTGGGTCTCCCTTCCCCACAGCTCCTATCATCACAGGCTCACCTGGAGAGCATGAAACTCTCATTCACTTTCTAAGTCATTAACTGGATTTGCAAACACTAATAAAAATATTAGTATATATAAAACTTAATCATATTCCAATTACTCTTCCCCCCCATCAGATTAAATTTTCGCTCAATTCATATACGGTTTCTTAGGAGGAGTCATTTCCTCTCCCCACACACACCAAAGAACAGTTAAAATCCATTAGCACAATCCACATAAAAATGAACAGACAAGATTATGGAAATAACCACAGGTCCACAAATGGGAAGACTGAAAAATCAACACTAATATAAAGAAAATTCAAGTAATGAGTTATAGTCCCAAGATCCTCAGTGAGAAAATCAGGTAAATTCTGTTACACCAAGGATTTGGGTTCTTCAGAAATGCTGATCTAGGGGCCCTGGTTGATCCAAAAAGTAAGCTTAAAACTTGTTCTGGAAACTGCATGGCTTTCGAGGGATTATTTACCCATAATTTCAAGACTGAATGAATAGGCTACCAGTACTACATGAAAGCTGAAGATGGTATTTAATAATGGTTATTAGTTATTGAATGCTACTGTGCTAAGTGCTTTACGTGGGTTATATAACTGAATCCTTGTGGCAGCTGTAGAAAGTACCTCCATCTTACAGATGTGAAAAGTTAGAACTGGGGGGCTTCCCTGGTGGCGCAGTGGTTGCGCGTCCGCCTGCCGATGCAGGGGAACCGGGTTCGCGCCCCGGTCTGGGGGCCACAACAGAGGGAGGCCCGCATACCACAAAAAAAAAAAAAAAAAAAAAAAAGTTAGAACTGGGATTGCAGAGCCTGTTTTTTCTTTCTTTCTTTTTTCTTTTTTTTGGTCTATGTTCTTAGTGCCACTCATGTGGTGCTTTGCTGCATGCAAAAGCCTGGTGGTGGGTGAGCAGAGCAGACAACCTGGATTTAATGCGGGCCTATGAGTCCTGTTTCAGAGGCTGAAAGCAAAGCCTTTGTGTGAATACTTGTATCAATACACACACACACACGCACTCCACACACACGCACACACACGCACACACACACGCACGCCACACACACACACACGCATGCCACACGCACACACGCGAGCACACGCACGCCACACACACACACACACACACACACACACACACACACACGCAGACATGGCATTTACCATCTCAACGTCCTGAGATGGCACCATCCCCGCTCCCTTTTTAAGAAGCAGTTGTCTCCAAGGACATTGCCATGGGCTGAACTGTGTCCTCCCCTGTACTAGTCAGGGTTCTCGAGAACAAATAGGTTCTTCCTAGATATATACACAGGAAGAGGTTTATTACAAGGAATTAGTTCATGCAATTTTATGGAAGTTGCAAAGTCCCATCATCTGCTATCTGCAAGCTGGGGACCCAGGAGAGCTGGTGGTGTAATTCAGTGTGAATCTGAGGCCCTGAGAATCAGGGGAGCTGAGGGTCGGAGAAGATGGATGTCCCAGCTCAGTCTGTCAGACTGGGGGTGGCAAATTCTTCCATCCTCTGTCTTTTGTTCTAACCTGGCCCTCAACGGACTGGATGCTGCCCACTCACCTTGCAGAGGGCAAATCAATGTATTGAGTCCACCGATTCAAAAGCTAATTTCATCTGGAAATACCCACACAGACACTCCTAGAAATAACGTTTAGCCAAATATCTGTGCAGCCCATGATCCAGTCAAGTTGACACATTAATTAACCATCACACCCCCAAATTCACATTTCGAAGTCTTAGCCCCCATTATCTCAGAAAGTGACCTTAGTTGGAGATAGGGTTTTTAAAGAGGTAATTAAGTTAAAATAAGGGCATTAGGGTGGGTGCTGATATAACTGGTGTTCTTATAAGAAGAGGAGATACGGACACAGATACACACAGAGCAAGTGTGTAGACACAGGGAGAAGACGGTGACCTACAAGCCAAGGAGAGAGGCCTCAGAGGAAACCAACCCTGCTGACACCTTGATCTTGGACTTCCAGCCTCCAGAAGTGTGAGATAACAAGTTTCATTTGTTTAAGCCACCCAGTCTGTTGTACTTTGTTATGGCAGCCCTGGGACAGGAATACAGACGTGGTCCTAGTTCCTAGGCTGAAGAGACGCTGGGGCACTACACAGTAAGAAGGAGGGAGGGAGAGGGGTGGAGAGAGAGAGAGTGAAACAAGATTATGGTTCCTGAGCCCCTTTCGCCTCTTAATATGGCTACTTGAATCTTAACCACTACCTCCCATGCTTGCTTAGAAGGCAGGCATATACCCACAGTCATAGCCCGTGACACGGTTCCCTTGCTGAATTTAAATCAGCTAATAGCTGATCTCCCCCACCACCACTACTCCCTGTGGGTGCTAGCAGTTGGAGGGGCAACAGGGCCACACTATAATGATACAATTTGCAGGGCCCAGTGCAAAACGAAAAAGCTGGGAGGGCCCCTTGTTCAAAAATTACTAAGAATTTCAAGATGGCAAGAGAAGCACATTGACCAAAGCCTGGGGCCCTTCTAAGCGCAGGGTCCTAGGCAACTACACAGGTTGCACACCCAGGAAGCCGGCTCTGGTCTCATGCATGGGCTTGAATGAAGTGGTCAGTGGTCATTCTGAGAGGGAGCCTTCTACTTCCACAGGAATGCAACAGGGACAATGCGATGATGCAGAAAGGACAGATATGCTGCTTCAGGGACTTTAGATCCACGTGTCACCTGGCCATTGGAGCACCAGCCTCTTGGGCCTCTGTCTTGGTCAGTTCTCAGGGCCAGAGATTGGACTGTTGGTTGCTGCACAGGAGATGCAAGAAAAGAGTTTTGCTTAGAGAGGTGCCAGTGAAATGCTGAAGCCACCAGATGCTGGGATGGGAGAAGTAGCCGGCTGTTGTATGTCTGCTTTTTGTTCAAAGTAATAACGATTGTAAAAATTATAATAACGGCCAACATTTATTGGGCACTTGACATACACCAGGCTCTGTCATAAGTTCTTTATGGGAATTGTTTTACTTAATTATCTCAACAATCCCCTGAGCTATGTACTATTCTAATCAACATTTCACTGACGGGGAGCCTGAGGCATAGAGAGGTTAAGGCCACAGTTCACCAGCGGGGGAGCTGGGATTCCAACGGAGATTTGTGTCTCCTGGGTGCACAGTTGAGTATCTGGCATTGTGACATTTACTTTCAGCAAACCCAAGAGGAGAAGAGTGCCAACCTGGCACCAGTCAAGAGCCAAAAGAGATCTGTTTTTTGGGGGGGGGGGCGGGGGCAGGATTTCCTGTTTCTATTAAGGGTAGAATGGAGACAGCCATCTCTGTTATAATTTGCTGCTGAAGAGCCCCACATACAACCACTTTTCCATGTGTCAAATGAAGATGGTAACTGCTGATGTGCTTACTTCTCAAGGTGCCTGTGATGACCAAAGGGGCAGGATTTCCTGTTTCCATTAAGGGTAGAATGGAGACAGCCATCTCTGTTATAATTTGCTGCTGAAGAGCCCCACATACAACCACTTTTCCATGTGTCAAATGAAGATGGTAACTGCTGATGTGCTTACTTCTCAAGGTGCCTGTGATGACCAAACACTCCTGGGTGCTATTTGTCATCGCTGCCTGAACTACTCCATGATCTGCCAGTGGTACTTCACTTTCCTCTCTACCTTCTCTCCAATCCATTCTCCACATTGCAGCTCAGTCCATCTGATCATAAAGTAAATCTGATAGTCATTTCCTGTAACAGCTGTCTGTGACCTGAGGGTAAAGACAAAACTCTCTTCCCTGGCCTGCAAAGTCCTCTGGAATCTTGCCCCTCCCTGCTGTCCAACCTCCTGTCACTCTCTCCTCTCCATCACTTTCTGGGTTTCAGCCCCACTGGCTTCTTTTCAGAACCCTGAACTTATCACGCTTTCTCCTGCCACAGGGCCTTTGCACAGGCTGATGCTGAGAGGCTCTGCTCTTCGCCCTTCCCCTTGGTGACTACCACTTGGTTCTCTGCAGTCGGTTCAAGAGTCAATTCCTTCCTTTTCATTTCCTTTCTTAAACAATTACTTTATAGAGATATAATTTAAACTCCATACAGTTCATCTGCTTAAAGCATGCAATGGTTTTTGGTACATTCACAGGATTATGCAGCCATTACCACAATCAGTAATTTTAGAACATTCTCATCACCCCAAAGAAATCCCTTGCCTATTAAAAGTCACCCCCCATTCCCGCCTTCCTCCCTCTTCCTTACTCCCTGCCCCAGGCAATCACTGATCAATTTCTGTTTCTATGGATTTGCCTATTCTGGGCATTTCATATGAATGGAATCATACAATAAGTGGTTTCCTATATCTGGCTTCTTTCACTTAGCATAATGTTTTCAAGGTTTATCTAGGTTCTAGGATGTATCAGTACCCATTCTTTTTTATTGCCAAATAATATTGCATTCTATGAATATACCACATTTAATTTGTTTCTTCATCAGTTGATTGGCATTTGGGTTGTTTCCACTTGTTGGCTATTGTGCATAATGCTGCTCTGGACATTTATACACAAGTTTTTGTGAGGATATATGTTTGCAATCCTCTTGAATTTCTGGGCTGCATGGTAACTCTACGTCTAATCTTTTGAGGAACTGCCAGACTGTTTTCCAAAGTGGCTGCAACATTTCCCATTTCCACCAGCAATGCATAAGGGTTCCAGTTTCTCCACATCCTTGACAGTGCTTGCTATTATCTGACTTTTTTGTTACAGCCATCCTAGCAGATGTGAAATGGCATCTCATTGTGGCTTTGACTTGCATTTCCCTGATGGCTAATGATGCCGAGCATCTTTCCATATGTTTATCAACACTTTGTGTATGTTCTTTGGAGAAATGTCTATTCGGATCCTTTGCCCATTTTTTAATTGGTGGAGTTATTTCCTCCTGAAGTCAGCTGGCTCCACTATCAACAACCTCTTTAAGAATAACCCTAGAAAATGGGGCTTTTCCTCTTAGAATGAAGAACACGTCTCTGCTGTGACAAGTGTGAGTGTGGCCTCAAACAATCATTTAAAATCTGGGGACTTGACAAAAATGCCTTGATAGAGTCTGCAAATCCAGAAAGGAAGACGCAGACTTCAGGGAATTATTTTGTCTAAAAAGAATTGCAGCCCAATTAATATTCTGTGAAAGTAAAAAAGAAAATCTTGGAAGTGCCAAGTTCTGGATAATATCACTAATTGTGGTTTGCTCCCCAAATCCCCCTTTGCTCTGCGACACTTCCATTCTGGTAGTCACTCAAGAGAATAAATAAACTCATTTGTCTGAGCTCATTCCCTGGCAAGGGCAGATCGAAATTCCACGGGGAAATTACAGAAACAGCACTCTCCAGATTCCTTCCCCCCCAGGGCTCCCCTTCTGACGTTAGCATCTATTATCTTCCCGGCTGAATTCTTCCCTAAAGGGCACTCAGTATCCCTAGGCACTGCCAGGGTCAAGGAAACCTCACCAACTCTTAAGGAAGCACGAGCTCCTGGAGAAGGCAGAAAAGAAACCTGGTGGAAAGATTTTGGGGTTGGTACAAAGCTGTCCTGACTTCTGCATTGCATTGAATCCCAGGGGCTGGAGGAACACACCACGCTGAACTTCTGTTTCCTCGGTAAAGACCATCTCCACACACAGGCAAGAATGCTGAGAGCCTCAGGGCCTCTGTGTTTTCGCTGAGAGGGGCATCAGTGTCTTGGAAGGAACTAGAGCATCCTTCAGTGAGGATCATAGGCCCAAATCCCTAGAATGACAGAGATGCTTAGTAATGCCCTTGCAGAGCAAGATGCTTGAATACACTCAGGCGCAAAGGTGGACTGTGGCTTCTGTAATCTCACAAATCAGATTTCCTTCAATAGTCAGGAATAAGGAATCATTCAAGCACATAGATACGCTGAGGGGACTTCCTGTCCTAAGACACGTCTTTCAGGTTGAGTTGTATTTATAGGGGTAATTTTCAAGTTCAAATTGTTGTGCGCTCTTCCCTTGGTGGGAATTTCAAGCCAGCATTGATAACCCCATTTTGTAGATGGAGAGAAGCTCTGCACACGTGTCCTGTCCAGCAATTGAGTCACGTCAGGTGCACGAGTGCATGGTATGAATAAAATGTCTGCAAAAGAAACGGCTCATCGAATAGGGCAAGGAGGTGAAGATGTCAAAAAAAAAATTTTTTTTTTTAGGCAACAAAAATATTTCTTCTGACAAAACCTTCCTTGGAAATTCACTATATACAAGAGACAAAAACAATTAAGCTGATCCAAGTGGACTACCTAAACTGTATGTGTGGGAATGGGGAGCTGGGGTGCTGGAACTAGGGCGACCAACAATTCCTCTTGCAATTTGCCCAGGACCTTCCTGCTTTTGTCCCCATGTCCCAGGAACTTCTTCAGTCCTAGACAAACTGGGACAGTAGGTCACCCTTGTGGGATGTGGGCTCACTGGACCCGTTGGCTACGGCTTCCCATTGGAACCTCTAGGGCTCCAGTGAGTGACTTGACAGTGGGGATCAGGGTCTCTGTTGTTCATTTCTTTATCCCCTGTACCAAGCTCTGTGCTTTGCTTATGGAAGACACTTAATAAATGTTGCTTGAATTGAAATAACAGAGAACCCCCAGAACACCCTTAAAATATCGCTGTCATAGAGGAAACGCCAGAAAGAAAAGGGGAAAGGGAGGTGCAGCTATCAAATTTCTAGAATGTTCCAGGTCCTGGGCCAGATGCTTCGCGTGCATTACCATGTGAAGCAAACACATGTGGTAGAATTTAGAGATAGGAAAGTGAGTTGATATGGGAGCCGGTATGATAATGCAGGTGTGTCTGTTCTAGCACCCTTGACTTGGCCATCATACTATGCCTCTGTACGTCTCAAAGGGACCCCAAAAGGCCCACACCTTTCCTTGCCGCCTTCCAACCAGCCTAGGGCTTGGAGATGCTCAGCCACTTCTGGCTTTGGAGGAGGGCTGCATCAAAATAAAATCCCAGATTCTAAATCCAAGAGCTCAGGGAAGTGCAGGCCGGGCCAGGTTCTGCGGAGCCCCCAACAAAAGCGTGCAGTTCAGGGGGAGAAAACTGCCTGGTGGGGCCGGAGGTGGGGAGGCAGGGGAAGGGGCTCAGCCTCACGCTGCCACATGGGGCCCCATTCGGTAACAAAGGGACAATCCTTGGGTCCTGGGCCATGTCAGGTGATGGCAGTCCTGGGATTCCCATCCTGCTCAGCGGCACTAAAGTTCCTTCAAAGTCCGATGGCTGCAATTTGCCTTCCAGCAGACTTGCTTATATATGCAGCAGCAATCTCTGAAGCTGCTGCTGCAGATAAAATGTACACGTGCATCTCGACCGCCTTCGCCCTTCAAATCCGGCAGAGAAAGGGGGGCAGGCAATTTGCAGACTTGGAGGCACACACAGCTCTTTCAGGGAAACCCAAGTGGTATGGCTCCTGGATTTTTGTTTTGACCAACGGAATTAAAGCAGCCAAGCGAAACAGGACACCTCTTGACATGACACTGTGCCAGTTGAGAACGGCTGGAAATTGTTCCAGAAATATCCAGTGAAATTGCTTTCAAGAGCCTTTGCACCAACACTCAGTGCTCCGAGTTAAACAGGGATTGTGGAAGCTTAGAGCTTGGGCTTGACAGACTCTAGGCGTGCTGGGTTTGAATCCTGACTACTTACTGCCTCTGTGACCTCAGGCAGCTGGCTTAACCTCCATGCCTCAGTTTCATCCTCTCTAAAATGGGGATAATAATAGTATCTACCTCCTAGTGTTGTCATGAGGCATAAGTGAGGTGAAGCAGGTAATGCATTTACAGAAATGCCTGGCACGTACGCAGGTCCTCACTCAATAAAGGTGGGTTATTGTCATTTTACCAAATGAACGTCTGTACTGTTCGTGTGGCTGTCTGAGTTTGCTAGGGCTGCTCTAACTATGTACCACAAGCTGGGTGGCTTAAACAACAGAAATTTATTATCTCATAGTCCTGGAGGCTAGAAGTCCAAGATCGAGATATTGGCAGGGATGGTTCCTTCTGAGGGCTGTGAGGGAGAATCTGTTCCATGCCCCTCCCCTAGCTTCTGGTGGTTTCCTGGCAATCTTTGGTATTCCTTGGCTTGATCGCTGCCTTCACGTTCACATGTGTGCATGTCTCTGTGTCTGAATTTTCCCTTTTATGAGGATATCAGTCATACTGGAGCGGGGGTCCACTCTACTCCAGTACGACCTCATCTTAACTAGTTACATCTACAATGATTTGCATTGTATGTCCAAAGAAGGTCACATTCTGAGGCCCTGGGGGTCAGGACTTCAACATATGAGATTTGGGGAGATAACGTTCAACGCCTAACAGTTATGTACCTTCTAGACTTGTGAGCTCTTTGCCTACAGAAAGGGAGTGAAGAGGGTGACCAGCATTCCACTCCCCACCCTGTATCTTCTAGATCAGCAAAGATGCTCCTGCTCTGTCCTTCAGCCTCATCCTACATCCTTGTTACTCTACTGGTTTAAGGCCCAGCTCTCTTCCTGAGGCAACTTTTCCTTCTCTTTCCCTTTCCCTGCCCATCCCAGGGTCCAGGACACTGCCTTGCACACAGCAGACACTCCATAAATATTTATTAAGTGAATGGATGTGCCTTAATCCTCAAACAACTCCAGGGGATAAGCATTGCTATCTTGTTTTATGATAAAGGGAATAATTCATTCATACTCAGAGCTACTGTCTTTGGACTGAGGCACCACCTGTACAACTGCTGGTTTTCTAGAACCCTCCAGAGCTCTGACAGTAGTGAACTCACAAGACGTGTCTGCCTAACAGGTTCCAAGGCCTCTCCATGAATCTCTGAATGAGAATCTCCAGACATCTCTATTTCTAACAAATGCCTCCCTGTGATTCTGAGACCAGTTCTGTTTGAGAGCAGCTGCCTAAGGGATGTAAATACGAGGTTGGAGAGGGCAGGAACCACTTTTCCTTTGATTTTATATTTTCCTTGGAAGGAACAGTAGTTTAGAACCACCCCTAGCCTCTCTCAATCACTAATTCAGTGTCTTCTCTGATTGCTGAGTTTGGGATGAAGGACTGGGCATGCCTAATTAAGCCCCTTGCTCACTTCTCCTTTCTCAGGAGGCCTGCTAAGAGCTCACATTCTGTCTGTTCTCTGCCAGGCAATACAGGGACTTGTCAGGAAGATAAAGGAGAGGGTATTAAATTACTTTAGTATTTAGGTTACATTGGATACATTTAAATGAGTAATATGACATTTTTCGTCAATATTGATAATATGCCAGAAGTTACATCCTTTGAAACTCCTTAAACCGATGATAATTAAAATTAGATGGCCACTATAAACATCAGTGAGATGGTTCATAGTTTTACAAAACAGACAGTCTACGCCTCCTGATTGACACAATATGCAGCACCATTAGCATCGAGGAATTAGTCTTGCCAAAAAAAGACACTGAAGCTGATCAAGCCTCTGGGCTTACCTCACACTGGTTTACAGAAAATACAGGAGAGAGAAGAAAATGTTAACTGACACCATGTGTGGACTCAAAAATATCCAGAATGTGGGAAACTTGTAGGGCAAATGATTTAGTTCCTTCAACAAATAAATGGTCCAAAATGAAATACATAAAAAGAGAGAAGAAAACCATGGATGTAAAAAGTTGTAAGAAGCAGATCAACTAAATGCAACATCTGGACTTTGCTTGCATTTGATTTAAATACATCAACAGTTAAAAAAATTCTGAGACATCATGGGAAACTTGAGCACTGATTAGATATTTGATCAGGCTAAGGAATTATTGTTAATTTTTTGGTGTGCTAATGTATTACAGTGTTCTTTAAGAATAGAATCCTTATCATTTAGACATACATATTAAAAATTTACAGTTAGAATTATATAATGCCTGGGAGTTGCTTCAGAATGATTTGGAGGGGGTAATGAGTATGAATTGAAATGAAACAAAATTGATGATGAATTGATAATTATCAAAGCTGAGAAATGTGCATATGGGAGTCCATTATACTGCTCTTTCTAACTTGGTATATTTTTGAAAAAAATTTAGGTGTTATAAGTGGCATTGTGGCTGTGTTTTTAAAAAGACGCCTTACCTTTTAGACATAGATACTGATAGATGTTTGGATGAAATGATATGATGTATGGGATTTGCCTTAAAAGAAATCAGAGTAGGATGTGTGTTATGGACTGAATGTTTGTATCCCTCCAAAATACATATGCTGAAACCTAATCCCCAATGTGGTGCTGGAGGTGGGATGTTTAAGAGGTCATTAGGTCATGAGGGTGGAGACTTCATAAACGGGATTAGTGCCCTTATAAAAAAAGACACAAGGGAGGTGATCTCTCTCTCCACCACATGAGGATATACCAATAAGGCAGCCTTCTACAAAGCAGGAAGAGTGTCCTAACCAGGAACCAGATCAGCCAGCATCTTGATCTTAGACTTCCTAATCTCCAAAACTGTGGGAAATAAATGCATTTGTTGTTTAAGTTACCAATCTATGGTAATCTGTTATAGCAACCCAAACTGAGAGAGTATGGAACAGATAAAATACAGCTGGTCATATGTTGTTAATTTTTGAAGCTGAGTAATGGGTACATGAGGGTTCTTTATGTTATTTCCTCTACTCTTGTATGTTTGAAATTTTTCATTAAAATTTTTAAAATAGAAAAAAGAAAAAGAGGAACTACTTCTTTTATTTTATTTATTTATTTATTTATTCTGCGGTACGCGGGCCTCTCGCTGTTGTGGCCTCTCCCTTTGCAGAGCACAGGCTCCGGATGCGCAGGCTCAGTGGCCATGGCTCACAGGCCTAACCGCTCCATGGCATGTGGGATCTTCCCGGACTGGGGCACGAACCCGTGCCCCCTGCATCGGCAGGTGGACCGGACTCTCAACCACTGCGCCAACCAGGGAAGCCCTGAGGAACTACTTCTTAACTTATTTTGTGACACTCCTATAACTTTGATATCCAAGCCAGATAAAAACATTCCAATAAGGAAAATTAGAGGCCAGTCACATTGATGAGTATATAGGCAGACATCCTAAATTAAATTTAAACAAAATATTAGGAAACTAAACACAACAATGTATATATTTTAAAAAAATAACATCATAAAGGAATTCAGGGTTGGTTCAACATTAGGAAATCATTAATGTACATTAGGGGTTGACTTGTGTCTTTCCAAAAGATGTTGAAGTCCTAACCCCAATACCTGTGAATGGGAGCTTTTTTGGAAATAGGGTCTTTGCACATGAGCAAGTTAAGATGAGATCATTAAGTAGATCCTAATCCAAAAAGACTGTGTCCTTATGAAAATGGGAAATTTGGACAAAAAGAGCCATATGCACAGAGAAGATGATGTGAAGAAACAGGGAGAACACCATCTACAAGCCAAGTGATGCCTGAGGTTACCAGAAGTTAGGAAACAGGCATGAACAGATTCCCTCCCATGGCCCTCAGAGGGAACGGACACCACCAACTACTTGATCTCAGACTTCTAGCCTCCAGAACTTTGAGACAGTAAATTTCTGTTGTTTAAGCCACATGGTTCATAGTACTTTTTATGGCAGCTCCAGGAGAGTAATACAATGTAATTCATCATATTAATAAAGGAGAGAAAAACACCTGATCATCTCAATATATATCGAAAAAGAAATCCATAAAATATAGTTGGTATTCATGAAGATGATGATAATGATGATGATGATATAACTTTTAGCAAACTAGGAAGAGAGGGACTTTCCTTAATTTAATAAAGGATAGGTACAAAACACTTACAGCAGACATTATACTAAGTGGCAGAATTTTTAAGTTTCTCTTTAGAATCAGAAGCAGCACAAGAACACACCTACTGTCAAAACTTCTATTCAATATTATACTAGAGGATCTAGGCAGCATAGAAAGTTTTTTTAAATGACAGCAAGAAAAAAAATAATGATTAGAATAATAAAATTATCACTTTTCATATATAATTTTCAACATAGAAAATCCAAAAAATTATCGACAAATTATTAGAATGAATAAGGGAATTTAGCAAGTTTCCTGATATAAAAAAGGCAATGAATTCTATACACCAGCAATAGAACATGTAATTTAAAAATAGCATTTATCTTAGCACATATTAAGTACCTAATAATAAATCTAACTAAAGATGTACAAGACTTATGAGTAGGAAATTATAAAAGAGAAATTAAAAATGTCTTTGTAAAGAGACATCCCCTGCTCATGGATATAAACACTGAATATTATAAAGATGTAAATTATTCTAAATCTAATGCACTTCCAAGAAAAAAATCCCAGTGGAATTTTCCTGGAACTAGATAAGCTGATTGAAAAACTCCCAAAGTGGAAGAACAAAATACCCCCAACAGCCAAGACATTAAAAAAAAAAAAAAAGGAGCCACTTAGGAGAATGTGCCCTACTCTCGCTATCAGGAATTATAAAGCTATAGTAGAAAACAAACTGTGGTATTCGTCAAGAGATATAAGACAGTACAGTGGAACAGAGTAGAAGCCCAGAAACAGACCAACACATACATGGAAACCTGGGATATGATGGAGGTGACATTACAAATCAGTGGGGTGCTTAAAAGATTGGTTATCCTTAAGGCGAAAATATGAAACTACATCCTATCTCACCACAGAGAAACACCAGTTTCAAATGGCCCAGCAACTGAAAGCAAAAGGTGGGATTTTAAAACTTCTAGAAAACAATATAGGATAATATCTTTATTATTTTGGGGTAAGGAATGATTTCTTAAATAAGACTCAAAACTCAATTACATCAAAACTTAAAAGAATTAAAAGACAAATCACCAAAAAGGTGACGATATTTGCCATTTATAACAAATGACAAAGGGTTACTATCCCGAATGGGCAAAGAACTCCTGAAAATCAAGATGATAATTACAAACAACTTAATTTTTAAAAGTGGGCAGAACACATGAACAGGCAGTTCATAGAAAAAGAAACAAAAATGGATAATAAACTTATTAAAAGATGCTATCTTCATTAGTAATCAATAAAATGCTCACCAAAACTACAAGATATTATTTCAGATTTTCATACCTCGGCCAAAATCAAAGGGCTTCACAATACTAGTTACAGGTGCCTTAGGACAGCAACCCTGCTATCCCTCAGGGAGGCAGGTGGGCTTTGGGGGTGGATGGAGTTCTAGGTGGTTGCCTGGGGCCATAAATTAGTCAGGGCTTAATGTCCCAAACAGAGACCATTCTATGTATTTAAGATAGAGAGTGATTTACTATTGGGAATTAGGTGCTTATAAAATTTCTGGAGGGGTGGAAGGAGCATTCTTGCCACCATGACACCCCCAGGAATATACAGAATGGAGCCACTTTGGGACCAACTGCCCCTCAACTACGCTGCAGGCATTCATCTTTGCTCTCTCTGCAACTGCTGGCTACACCCAGGATGGTAGATAGGGGCTTGTGAAGCCTCTATCCCAGGATTAGGAAGCTAGGTCCAGAAGTGAGTCCTTTCCATTGTTTGTTGTTTTTTTAATGAGATATAATTCACATACCATAAAATTCACGCTTTCAAAATGTACAATGTAGAGGTTCTTAATGTAGTCACAGTTTGTGAGAACATTACCACTATCTAATTCCAGAACACTTCCATTTCCTCTAAAAGAAGCCCACAAGCAGTCAGTTCCTATTCATTCCTCTCCCTTCCCACCCCAGCAACCACGAATTACTTTCTTTATTTTTTCTTCACACACACACACGGTGTTTCATTTTTACAAGAGATAAATAAACTGACACCAAGCATTGTAAATGGATGACCACAACAAAAGCAACAATGATTGCAATTACCAAACACGAAACACACTCATACTATGTCATAATATTGACATTCAGTCCAGTAATCCTCCAACGAATTGCTTTCTATCTCTATGGATTTGCCTGTTCTGGATATTTCATATACACGGAATCACATCATACGTGGTCTTCTGTATCTGGCTTCTTCCACTTAGCGTACTGCTTACAAGTTTTATCCATGTTGTATGTACTTCATTCCTTATCCATGTATCAGTTCCCCAATCCTTTTTATGGCTGAATAGTAATCCATTGTATGAATATGCCACTTTTAAAAATTCTTCAATTGGTGGACATTTGGGTTGTTTCCACTTTGTGGCTAGCATGAATAATGCTATCAACATTCATGTACAAGTTTTTGTGTGGACACATGCTTCTATTTCTCTTGGGTATATACCTAAGGTCACCTGGTAACAATGTTTAACCTTCGGACAGGCTTTTTTCAAAATGCTGCACCATTTTCCATGGACGCCAGTAAGGTACAAGGGTTTCAATTTCTCCACATCCTTGCCAACATTTGCTGTCCTCTGTCTCAGTGGTCCCCAACCTTTTTGGCACCAGGGACTGGTTTTGTGGAAGACAACCTTTCCATGGACCGGGGCTGGGGGGATGGTTTCGGGATGATTCAAGCACACTACATTTATTCTGCACTTCATTTCTATTATTATTACATTGTAATATAATAATTCCATAATATATTATTATTATATTTCATTATTATATTAATAATGAAATAATTATACAGCTCACCATAATGCAGAATCAGTGGGAGTCCTGAGCTTGTTTTCCTGCAACTAGATGGTCCCATCAAGGGGTGATGGGAGACAGTGACACCCGAAGTGTATTGCTTATGACCAGTCTACTCTGTAAGATGCAGCTTAATTGTCACTTGCCACTCACTGATGGGGTTTTGATATGAGACTGCAAACAAGGGATTTATGATGGTCTCTGTGCAGGCAAACCTCTCTGCTAATGATCATCTGTATTTGCAGCCGCTCCCCAGCCCTAGCATCACTGCCTCAGCTCCGCCTCGGATCATCAGGCATTAGATGCTCATAAGAAGCGCACAACCTAGATCCCTCGCATGCGCGGTTCACGGTAGGGTTCACGCTCCTATGAGAATCTAATGCCGCCGCTGATCTGACAGGAGGTGGAGCTCAGGCGGTAACACGAGCGAAGCGGAGGGCTGTAAATACAGAGGAAGCTTCGCTCGCCCGCCCGCCACTCACCTCCTGCTGTGCAGCCCGGTTCCTAACAGGACCAGTACTGGTCCATGGCCTAGGGGTTGGGGACGTCTGGTCTATCTGATAATAGCCAACTGCATAGGTGCTAAGTGGTATTCCATTGTGGGTTTGATTGGCATTTACCCTGCTGTTGTTTCTTGTCTCTCAAATACGTGAGGAAAGGCACAGGGAGCCTGTCACAGGGAACTTGCAGTAGCGGCAGCAGCCAGGAGCAACAAGGATGGCTTTGGCCCCTATAAGGCCTTCCCCAACTTGTGTGAATGCATCTCACTGGCAAAATCTCATTTGCCTCCTGAAACGCGGCCACGAGCCAGTCTGGGAGTTTTGTTTTCTTTATGTAGATTTTCCACCCCTCCACACTGAGGGACAGTTGAATAGGAGTTCAGAGAACCAAGCCTAAGAATCCACTATAGGCCCCAAGAAGCCTGTTTGCCCCTGTTTATGAATATTATTATTTCCCATGTTCACTAGGACATGAAAAAAAATCTGAGAAGCACTTCCCTAGATACTTTCTTTTTTGCACAGGTGCATCAGTTAAATTTTCAGGAATGTTCATGGTAGCACTGCTAAAAATAGGAAAACATTAGGAAAAACCCAAAAGTCTTTTGGCTGTAAAATATATAAATAAATTGCCGTATATTCAATAATGGATACTATATAGCTGTAAAATGAATGACCTTATGAATGACCTCATGAATATGTATGAACCTCAAAAAACATAATGTAGGGAAAAATATCAAGTAGCAAATAATGCATAAGTATGATTTCATTGACACAAAGGTCAAAATAAGGTAAAACTAAATATGACACTCTTTAGTCACACAGGCACACACACGCACACACACACACACACACACACAATTTACCTACTACAAATCTGTGGTTTTCAGTGTGCATCAGAATCACCTGGGGGTGTTTTCATAACCCACATTCCTGGGTCTCTCCCTCAGAGCTTCTAACTCAGTGAGTCTGGGAATGGGGCCTGAGAATTTGTATTTCTAGCAAATTTCCCGGAGATACTGATACTGCTGGTCCAGAGAAATGCACCAAATACTGGATAGTGGTTCTCCTGGTGGGGGAGGAAGACGTGATTAGGAAAAAACAAAGAGGAGACTTTAAAGATATTGGTCATGTCCTATTTATTAAACTAAAGACATTGGTCATGTCCTATTTATTAAACTGGGTGGTGAGTGCCTGTCGG
Source organism: Physeter macrocephalus (assembly GCF_002837175.3). NCBI lineage: Eukaryota > Metazoa > Chordata > Mammalia > Artiodactyla > Physeteridae > Physeter > Physeter macrocephalus. The sequence continues at coordinate 22,196,298 of NC_041216.1, forward strand.
TTTGGCACAGGTGGTCTTTTAAAAATTATTCTTTAAAATAGTCATAAGAATTATAGTCACATCTTTGTAAATATAATCTCTGTTAACATTTTTAAATGTAAGCAAAACAATGCATGAAAAAATATTGGTCCCATACAACTCTCATTTCATGCTAACTTTTCTCTGTTGAGTCATATTCTTGAATAAGAAATGAGTCATGGGGACTTCCTTGGCAGTCCAGTGGTTACGTCTCCATGCTTTCACTGCAGGGGGCACAGGTTTGATCCCCGATTGGGGAACTAAGATTCTGCATGCTGTGGGATGTGGCCAAAAAAAAAAAAGTGAGTCATGGACCACTGAGCTAAACTGAAGAACTACTGAAGAGATTTTTTTGGAAAAGGACATTTACTAAGCTGCATCTAGATACCAGGAAGACTCACGCAAGCCTCACGATGGTGCTGCAGTGCATACATTATCATCTTATTTTGCAGATGGGGAAACTGAAGAACACAATGAATAGTGACTTGCACTCACTCACAGCCTCACAGTTACTCTAGGAATGGAGCTAGAATTCAAATCCAGTTCGGGTGGCTGAGGGCCCACTCTCTGTGAGCACACCAGTGTTTCACAAAGTCTTGTCTACTGATCACTTCCATCAAAATTGTGCCATGTTCTATAATTCAGATCTCCAAGCCTCAAGCCAGCCTATCATAGATTCTGTGCAGGTGGGCCTTGGAATCTGCATTTTATTCAGTTCCTTGGATGAAGCTTATGTATAAATGAAGACAGAATCAGGACCACCATTTTTCCCGATCACAGTGGACAACAGGACTCATTAGATCCTTGGCCAGCCTCTGCAAGCTCTTAAAATGAGAACAAATATAACTTAAAACATTTGTATATCTGAGGTGAAGGTGGAGTCAGGGTGGAAGAGGAATGTGTGGTGAAATATACTCAACAAGAGAAGCCGGTTGACTAGAGATGTAAAACATTAAGAGTGTGCTGATGTCAGCAAGGGAGCTATCCTGCCTATTTCATACAACAAAGTGCTTCTACTTAAAAGAGTTGTAATAATTAGGGATGTGTAAATGACCATTTCATTACATCTTTCACTTACAAAAATATTAACCCCGAGGCGATGTTTGTAGCTCATAACTTGCTTTTTTTTAATGTTCAAAAGCAGACAACAAAGGCACTAGAATCATATGGGGTGCTGCAGCCTTTGTGTGCCCTAGCACACGGTACGGTACCTTGGAAAGAAATACAACAATAGGAAAAGCAAACCTCCAGCCCTCCCAGATGGGAGAATCACATTTGATAGCAGTAGGAGTCTGGCTTCTGATATGACTACAGAATGAGTGTTTCATAATTTGCATATTTTGAATCTGTTACTTTCACCCAAATGCTTTTTACTTAGATTTTTTTTCACCAAGGCCTGAGAGAATAATAAAAATACTTTTGCCAGCTTTCAGAATTTGAGAAAGATCTTGTTTTCAAAACAATAAGCTTGGCCATCAGAAAGGTAAGATCAAGAGAAGATGGTGGAGAGGACATAAGTGTAGAAATGGCTCCAAGGAAGGAAGACGTCTGACATCTTTTCTTGTAGTTTAAGAAGGCTCTTCGTGGCTGCTTTGTGAGGCAAAGAACATTAGGATGTGTTTTTGCCTTTCCGTATATTTATTAGCATTTTTCTTGCCTTTAATTCTGTGATGAACTTTGAATATAAGCTGTATAATTTTTTAAAACCAGCCGATCGTCTAACATTTTCTTAATCTCTGATTCCCTAACAGTCGTTTCATCATGGTTAATAATCAAATCCCCAGCAGCAGAGAAGCACAAATAAGCAATTCAGGTTTGTACATGTATACTACTAAGACTTATTTCATAAGGAGTTTTAGAGCCAGGAGACTGATGAAAAAGCTGGAGAGCAGGTAGAAAATGATCTTCTTAACTTGGCAACTCAACTGCATATTCTCTGTATTCCTCTCCCACTGACCGACTCCTACCTTTCCGTTTACTTTCCAGATTTCCAGATGGGGCCCAAGAAGTAATGAATAGCACCTCTAAGCTAAACCAAGCTGGGTATGATCCAAGACAAAAACAAAAAAAAAATCTCAGATTTATTAATCTCCAGTTTCCCAGCAGCATTAAAATTTCCAGATTTAGTCTGATCCACGTTTCGTTCAGCCCAATAATAAGTACATTTGGAAATTCTTTTGAAGCCCTGGATACATCATTTTATCTCTCCAAGCTTCAATCTTCCTACTTGAGAAATGAAAGAGAAATATTAGGTCTTTCCCAAGTCTCAGAGCTCTAACTTTTTTTTGGATTCTATAGCTTAAATAAAGAAGTCAACAAAAACATCACTGAATAAGTAAAACTTGACTGACTTCACAAGGATGTTGAGTTTTATGTGCCTTACTTTTTGGAGTAAGGAGTCCCTGTGAAAAATCATGCACTCACATGAATTCAAAAGGAACCCTGACTATATTTTATATTTGACCATGAAAGTATAAGTGATTGATTTGCTACACATGTAACATTTATAAAGCTATGATCCAGATGGCCCAGTCCTAGGATGGTATCACATTTGAAGAGAAAATAAACAAACAAACAAACAACAAACTAAAGACAGATTCCTGGGCATTAAGATGCCTGACTGCTTCTACTTGCATTCTTGAACTTTTGCTATCACTGTGAGGAGTATATATCCTGACTAGTCCACTGGTTCCAGGGAAGTAAGAGACATCTAAAGCAGAACCACTCTCAACTGAGACAAGCCTACATTGGCCAACGTCAGGAAAACCACAGATCCATGAGAACAATGATTGTTGTTTTATGTCACTGGATTTTTTGATTTGTTACACAGCAATTTTGTGCTGAGAGCTAACTGATACAGAGACATAGCAATGTAATTGGTAAGCTCTTGTTGAACTCTGCAAAAACCTTAGGTGTCTCAGGTCACCAAAGAATTCTACAACTCATTATCTCATTTACTTGATAGAATGACTCTGTGAAGTATGTATTATCAAGTCTACTTTACAAATGAGAATGCTGAGGTTTATTTTACATTGTTGACATAGTTTGGGATAGCTGTTCACGTCTCCATCCCCTTACATGGGAACCCCCTGCCTTAGTACAATGCTGAATGGACTGGCCTAGGAAGTCAGTTCTGTATTACACAGGCCTGCTCCGTTATGACTCAGACATAGCTGACTGGACCAGCAATGAGCACCTGACTCAAGATCAACCAATCAGGGCTGGCCAATGGCCAATCAGCTTTTTCTCTCTTGAGAATTTCAAATAAGAACTTAGAGACCAAAACTGTTTAGTGACAAAAGATCATACTATCTTGGGATGAGTTGCCTTGTTGGACCATGTATAAGTAGAGAACAAGATGAGAAGAGGAGAGGGAGGGAGGGAGGGAGAGAGGCAGAGAGAGAGGCAGAGAGAAAGAGAGAGAGAGTGAAGGAAGGAATGAATATGAATAATAAAGCAGAGATGAGAGCCATATTGCCAGTCCTGAGATATGGAGAGAGGATAGCTGGATTTCAGTTTCTATCTCGGGGGATTACACTTTGTAACTCATTAGTAAATTCTCCTTTTGCTTGTACTGGCTTGAGTGGGTTTCAGTTCACTGCATCCAAAAGAGCTTTAATCTGCTAACTGAGTGGTTTGGAGCCCTATTCGTGGGCTCACGGTTTTTAAGAGGCTGTCATGGGCTGAATTGTGTGCCCCAAATTCATACACTGAAGTCCTAGCCCCCAGTACCTCAGAATGTGACTGTATTGGAGATAAGGTCTTTAAAGAAGTCATGTGGGCATTAGGGTGAGCCCTAATCCAATATGATTGGTGTCCTCATAAGAAGAGATTAGGACACAGACATGCACAGAGGGATGACCATGTGAAGACAGGGGGAAGACGGCCGTCTGCAAGCCAAGGAGAGAGGCCTCAAAAGAAACAAATCCCACTGGCACCTTGATTTTGGACTTCCAGCCACCAGAACTGAGACAATGAATTTCTGCTGTTTAAGCCACCTTATCTGTGGTATTTCGTTACAGCAGTCTTTGCAAATCAATACAATGGCAGATCCTCTCTCACTGCATCTTGAGGTTTACTTTCCTCCTCATGGGCTGTACCCCATTTCTTGGCAAACAGTGTCATTACCAGGCACTATTCAAGTGAGGATGGCAGGGGAAAAATATCAAAATCAGAGCAAGGCAAAGTATTGAAAGGAAAATGGGAATATATTGATATTAGTGCCCCAGAAAGTCCAGAAAAAAAGAGGGGTACTGAAAGAGGAGAAGACAAGTAACCCTGTGGAGAATTCATGAGTTAATAAGCTCATTGAAAGCACACAGTTAATGAATTACAAATTTCATCACTGATTCTCTTCATTCAATTGCTTAATGTGGACACATATTAATCAACACAAACTACACTTCTGTGGTAGGACAGAATTCCTCAGTAGGGAGGAAGAAGGCTCACATTTACCAAGGACTGACTACATGCCAGGCACGTGACCTCCACTGTATCATTCAATCCTCACCATAATCCTATAAAGCAGGTTCTGTTGTCACCCACAGTTAACGTGATGGGTGTAAGTGAGGCTCAGAGACATACAGTATTTTGCCGAGGTGCCCAAGGTGCCAGCATCGGAAAGCAGCACTATGTGACATGATAGTCAACATCAGCTGTCCGTCCTCACCCCAACCCCAATATCCATTCTCTGTTCTTTTGGCAGTAACACATCTGAATCTGAATCTTCCTTGGAGATACCCCCTTCCTCCATTCACTCCCCACATGGTTTGCCTGGGGCTGGGTTTTCCAAAATGATTGATCAGGACTGAGCACATGATTCAAGCTGATCTGATTAGAGGTATTAACTAACACTTTGGAGAAACCACAGAGATTTCAGAACCATGTCTTTCCCATCCCCTGAGCTACCTTCCCTAAAGTACCTGTATGGAAATGCCCTGTCCCTCCTGCCCTTATGTGAGGGGGACAGTCAGCCCTATGACCTTATCTGTTATTTCATTAACTTCTGCTCTCTACTGCCTACACCGAGGTCATTATTTCCCTCGATTTTCCTGTTGTCACCACATATGATTCTCCACAACACAGCTCTCTGAGGTTTTCACAGCATTTCCTCTCACCTCCATCACTTCCTTTCTCTGACCCAACCCCTATATTTCCACCGTTGTTGTAATCCGATTCTAGGCCCTTGTTGCCTTTTATTCTCTCCTCTGAGCCTGACTGAGCCCAGTTCTCTAGCAGGATGTTCACCAGTTCACACCCAGAATGGACCCCTTTTATTTCTGTTTTGTTTTTTCCAAACCTACTTCTCTGTTTTCCCTGTATAATGCCTGTCTCAGTCTGTTTGGCCTGCTGTAACAAAGTACCATAAACTGTTCAGCTCATACATTTCTCTCTCACTGTTCTGGAGGCTGTAAGTGTGAGATCAGGGTAGCAGCATGGTCGGGTTATGATGAGGGCTCTCCTCTGGGTCACAGATGGCTGCCTCTCGCTGTGTCCTCACATAGCCGAGAGGCTGCATGAGAACTCTCTGGGGTCTCATTTATATGGGCACTAACCCCATCCATGACGGCTCCACCTTCATGACCTAAGCACCTCGCAAAGGCCCCACCACCTAACACCATCATTATGGGATTTAGGATTTCAATATATGAATTATGGGGGGATGTAAACATTCAGTCCATTGCAATGACATTTGAAAAACATTAAGATATATTCTTTATCACAAAATAGGTGGATGGTTCAAAATCAAGTGTTACATAAGCCATCGTAACAGGGCAGAGTTTCTCAAGATTTTTTTAATCATTATCATCTCCCTAAGGAGTCTTTTCAGACATTTTTTTTTTCTTATTGGCCACCCCACACCACGAAATGTTAATACAGATACACTGTATGTCTGTTTATGTATTGTGGCCCTTTAGAGGGCCGTGAAATTGTAATACATAGGCCCCTTCCCAAGAACCAATTTTCACCCATTTGGAGGAATTTTGCCAGTATTAGAAATGCATGTTTGTGAAAGAGAGAGAAGAGAAAGAAAGAGAGAGGTTAAGATAAGCCAGCCAAACCAGAAACTTACTTACACTAACATCGTCTTAATTATTCTGTACTTTATAATGGGCAGAGTTGGCCCCAGTAGCGAGTCTGGTAATTTGTACTCAAACATACTGAAAGACATTAAAATCTTTCATTTGCTTCTAGCACATTAATGACTCTGTGAGCTTGAGAGATGGGTTTATTCCAGCTTAGGGTAGTCTTTGAAACATGATGGAAGTTGCTTTTTTAAATTAAGGTAGCAACACCATTGATAATTTAAACATTGCAGGCATTCCGAAAAACTGGTGTTGTGATTTGCAACGCCAGTTTTAATTAATGCCTGAAACCTGGCTGTGAAAATTGGGACCTGTAATTTGTGAGTTACAGTAACTGCTAGTGTTTATTAACCTAGCAGGTCAAATTCTGGTTTCAAAGTCGTACATATACATATATATCATCATCTTATTAAACTTCACGTTGAAAGCCAACGGGAAAGGGGAATAATCACCCACAGGTAATGTGTCCCCTTCAAAAAGAGAGGTGAGAAGAGAGTGTAAGGTTTTCTCCTACCCCTCCCCATCCTGCCTCTCCTGGTTAACTGTTTCCTCTCACTGTGTTATTTAGTTTCTTCCTCCTTTGCGACATACTGGCAGCTCTATTACTGTATTGTCATTCTTTTCATCCCACACAAAAAGTCCCCTGGTTTTCAAACCATATTATCCAATAATCCCTGAGGCTTCCTAACTTCTACCCATTCATTTGCAGATGAGTGCTCACTATGTACTAGGTACTATAATGGACCTTGGGTACAATGAGAATAACATTAATACCAGAGTTAGCTCTTACAGAGTGTTGTGGACAGAGCACTACGCACATCTCTTTACAAATATTAACTTCTTTAGTCCTTGCAACCTCCTATGAAAAACCAGGCCTAGCCATCAACCTCTGGGTGTTTATTATGCAATAGAACTAGCTGCATTGGCCTAGCGTGATTGCAGGCACCTGAAGAGTTCTCAGGGCCTTGCACAGAGCAAGGACTAGGTTCCATATATGTTGGTTGACCCAATTTAACTGGAAGTACAATAAGATTGAGAACCTCTCAAAAAGTGGGGCAGGATGGGACATGATGGAGAGATATTAAATATTTGCTTTTGCCCTTGAAGAAACATAGCATGGTGGTTAAAAACACAGGCTTAGATGTTAGGCAAATAGTAGTTGGCTTGCCGGTCCCAGCATGTATTAGCTGGGTGACCCTTGGGCAAGTTCCCCAACCTTTCAAAGCTTGTTTCTTCATCTGAAAAATGGTGATGATATCATTCCTAACACATAGGACCATGTGGTAATTCAATGACACAAACATAAGACGGGCTTAATGCAGTGCTTGGCACTGACTGTGCTGTCAACCACAGTCAATACGTTTAGCTGTTATTAGTATAATAATCCATCATGTTCTCTATGGTAGTTCAAGGAAATCCTTTCTGTAATACCAGAACACTTGAAGCTGTCAATTAATTAAACAGTTTTTGAGCATCTACTCTGTTCAAAACACAATAGAGTCATGGTGGGGGCTAATTCAACATCTTATAATTTGTCTCTCGTGGAAATTGGACTAATCACAGCTGTGCTTAGAGATTTGTGTATGTGTTAATATCTGTCTCCTCCACCCAGGACCTGGCTTCACAGGTGAATTCTATCAAACATTTAGAGAAGAGCTAACACCCACCCTTCTTAAACTCTTCCAAAAAATTGCAGAGAAAGGAACACTCCCAAACTCTTTCTATGAGGCCACCATCACCCTGATACCAAAACCAGACAAAGATACTACAAAAAAAGAAAATTACAGACCAACATCACTGATGAATATAGATGCAAAAATCCTCAACAAAATAGTAGCAAACAGAATCCAACAACAAATGAAAAGTGTCATACACCATGAGCAAGTGGGATTTATTCCAGGAATGCAAGGATTCTTCAATATATGCAAATCAATCAATGTGATACACCATATTAACAAATTGAAGAATAAAAACCATGTTATCATCTCAATAGATGCAGAGAAAGCCTTTGACAAAAGTCAACACCCATTTATTATAAACACTCTCTAGAAAGTGGGCATAGAGGGAACCTACCTCAACATAA
>NC_041216.1:22205603-22220998 GCF_002837175.3 Physeter macrocephalus
GAATCAATGGACAAAGGATTAATCTCCAAAATATATAAACAGCTCTTGCAGCTCAATATTAAAAAAAACAAACAACCCAATCCAAAAATGGGCAGAAGACCTAAATAGACATTTCTCCAAAGAAGACATACCAATGGCCAAGAAGCACAAGAAAAGCTGCTCAACATCACTAATTATTAGAGAAATGCAAATCAAAGCTACAATGAGATATCACCTCACACTAGTTAGAATGGGCATCATTAGAAAATCTACAAACAACAAATGCTGGAGAGGATCTGGAGGAAAGGGAACCTCCTTGCACTGTTGGTGAGAATGTAAATTGATACATCCACTATGGAGAACAGTATGGAGGCTCCTTAAAAAACTAAAGATAGAATTACCATATGACCAGCAATCTCACTACTGGGCATATACCCAGAGGAAACCATAATTCAAAAAGACACATGCACCCCAATGTTCATTGCAGCACTATTTACGAAAGCCAGATCATGGAAGCAACCTAAATGCCCATCGACAGATGAATGGATAAAGAAGAAGTGGTACATATATACAATGGAATAATAGTCATAAAAAGGAATGAAATTGGGTCATTTGTAGAGATGTGGATGGAACTAGAGACTGTCCTACAGAGTGAAGTAAGTCAGAACGAGAAAAACAAATATCATATATTAACGCATATATGTGGGACCTAGAAAAATGTTACAGATGAACCGGTTTGCAAGGCAGAAATAGAGACACAGATGTAGAGAACAAATGTATGGACATCAAGGAGTGAAAGCTGGGGGTCGGATGAATTGGGAGATTGGGATTGATATATATACACTAATATGTATAAAACAGATAACTAATAAGAACCTGGTGTTTAAAAAAATAAATAAAATAAAATTCAAAAAAAAATCTTATAATTTGTCTCTCATGGAACTTGGACTAATCACCGCTGTGTGTATAGATTTGTGTATGTATTAATATCTGTCTCTTCCACCCAGGACCAGCTGCGTGGGTGTGGGTATGCAACCTGTGTAGTCACACAAGATCCCATGTTTAGTAGGGTCTAATCCTTGGTTTAATGCTCTATGGTCACCATCTTGAAATTCTATTTTTGAACAAGGGGACCCTTATTTTCATTTTTCACTGGGCCCACAAGTGATATCCTGCCTTTACTAGACAGTAAGCTCTGTGAGGGCAGGTTTGAAATCTCTTTTGCTCACCATTGTACCCCAGGTCCCAGCAAAGAAAATGGTCAATAAGGTTACTGAATAGAGAGAAGAATGCGAATGGCTTGCAATGCAGACACACTGGGAATTGACACCCATGCTTTGGCTCAGGAATATCCTGGATGGGAATAGATGAGGGACCACTAAAAACTCCATTGTGAATTGAGGACTTGGTCATAAGAAATACTGCCTCCCTCTCTCTCCATCTTTTTTTTTAATAAACCAACCACATCTAGCTTTCTTAATTAAGCCAACTCTAACTAGGCAAGAAATGTCAAAGTAAAATTTTTAGTTCCATTTTCTTTATGTCACAGAATTAATATAGATTATTTTTAAAATATACTACCATCTCTGAGGGGATATTGGTGGGTAATAAAATGCATATAAATATGTAAGAAGACAGAAATAATATTTTTAAGAAAGCTGATGAGGAAAATATGTGCTGGATGTGTGGAAATAAAAGGATGTGTGGAAATAAAAAGATAAGAGATTTATATGTTCCCTTCCTTGGAATTTTTCTCCTTAACTCTTCAGGGGTGCAGAAACCCCTTAAGTATAAGCATGTGTTCTTTATGAGCCCCCTACATTCATTAAGCAAAAAGGTACCGACAGCCTAACATGTGCAAAGCATAGTGTCCCTGTGTGTACTGATACAAAGAATGACTCAGACATGGTAACAGATGTCATTCAATCATTCCAGTGCTTTCATGGAGAGATGTAAGGCTGTTGAGACATCACCAAGAAATAAGCAAGTGACCCAACCCAAAGGATCAGAAGGCCTCACCAAGGATGCAGCATTTGAGCTGGCTCCCAACTTACTTGTGATTTTGAGCTTGATTTCCTCATCTAAAAAATGGGCATGGCAACTTCTACTGGAGAAGGTTGTTGTGATGATCAGAAATAATAACTGCAATACCATTGCAAAGAGCTGGACCCATGGTATGCATGAGTAGATATCAGGTAGCACTGTCCCAGGGGCCATTGTTGTTCTTGAGAAGGACACCTGAAAACTCATGGCTTCTGATTAAGCACCTCCCTCCCTTGCCCATATTCTCACTTTGCCCATTAGCATCTTTGTGAATCAGGAAGACATGAGTTGAACAGGGATGACCCTTAGAAAGAGAGCTATGAAAGAGTAATTTACAATTGGAAAGGAAATGTGTTGTAGAGAGACACCTAGGGTAGAGAAGTGAGTCCTAATTCTTAACCAGCAGTGTTAAAAACTATCCTTTCACGTTAAAAATCATCCTCTCTTTACTCTTTCACCAGAGTACAAAAGAGTGGTTACTTGACATTAAAAATAGATACAAACAAAGCAAAATGTCATGAACATGATAAAACAGCACACTCATTATCATATCAAGGGTGTGCATGTATGTTTATGTGTGATGGAAAAGAAGGTGGAGAAAAATGTTTGTTAATTACCCTCTGGCACTAATCTGATGCATAATGTCTAACAGTGTAGGAATTCAAGATTCTGATTCCATGAGAAGAGATAAATAGTTCCAAGAACACAAAAATGTTTTTTCTGCCATGGTAACTTTTCTGGATATAGTTTCTTTTGTTCTTTTAATCATGATTACATATTTTCTATATTATTTGGTTATATTTCTTCTTAGATTAAAAATGCTGTTCTTTTAGTCTATGTCTTTTAGAGTGCAAGAGCTATGCCAGTAATTGTGATGTGGTTGCATCTCGGCTGCATGATTAAGTTTAGCATCCCAAATAGACATAGGTAAAGGCACACCACATCATAATTATCCATTATATCTATCTGTCCATCCATCCATCTACCTGACCATCCACTCATCCATCCATCCGCCCACCCATCCATCCATCCATCCATCCGCCCACCCATCCATCCATCCATCCATCCATCCAGTGTCAAATATTGGGCACTAGAAGGAAGCTGTTCAGATCAAGTGGAGGCAGCATTCAAAGTTGTCATCTTTGATTTAAAAGAAACAACACTCCAGGGAGTGTCCATTCCATGTAAGCTCCAAACAGAAACACCTGTCAGTTGTTTGCTTTGCAGAGTCATATATGGTTAGTTACGTTTCTGACTGATTCACTAAGAGATGAAAGTGGAAATTAAGCAAAAATGTCAATTATCACCTGCTTGGTAACCCCCACTAGACAGCATCCCTCCACTGGCCACAATCAGGAGTCCCGAGTCCTGGTCCCATTTTTGTCATGGTGTCATCTTTGACGAATTACTTAATCACTATCTGCATCTGTTCCTTCCTGAGTCACAGGGGGCTGTGGGGACATGTAAAAAATGTATTACTTGGGAAAAAGCAGAAAACTTCCATACTGAGGATTAGATTTTGTTCCTCTGTCAGGGAGTAGGAGCAAAATATTTGCTTTTCCAACCTGTTGGGGTTAAGCTCGGGTTGAGCAGAGCTGTAAGGAAGCATCCTGCTGACCTGACGCCAAATGTGGCTCCTTGAGTGTACCTGGAGGTACCTGCTCAAGGCCAGTGCTTTTTCCACTTTCATCTCTGTTGTACAGCTTACCATGCAGCCAGCAGCCTTGGATACCCCCTTACCATCAAATTTGTGATTCCATATCAATACCTACTGTGATTGTCATGAAGTATGGGTGGTATAATAATCTTTTTATAGACATTTTTCTATAATCAACCTATCATATTTGATTAATTAAACCAATGCCCAGAGCCCCAAAGTGTTAGCATCTTTGAACCTACAAGACTGGGCATTTACAGGGAGGCCAGACAGATACCTTTAGCCCAGTAACAGTAGACCCCTTTTTTTACTTTGTGGAGCTTCATTATTTTGGACCCCACTAATTTGGAGTAATGAATGGTAGCTGGGATACTGCCTGGGCCAAAATTTAACGTAGAGCTATCTATGAAAATATAGGCTGGATAAACAACAAGGTCCTACTGTATCGCACAGGGAACTATATTCACTATCCTGTGATAAAGCATAATGGAAAAGAATATTAAAAAAAGAATGACTCTATGTGTGTATAACTGAGTCACTTTGCTGTACAGCAGAGATTGCCACAACACTGTAAATCAACTAGACTTCAGTTAAAAATTAAATTAAAAAAAAGAAAGCATTTGCTAAATTAAGATTATTAATGTAGATAAGATCTAGGGGAGAACATTTAAGTTATATGAGGATAAAATATTTTCATGCACGTACAATCATGTGGAAATCACTCAGTTTATCCTTCCCCAAAGATGTTCACACCCTAACCCCTGCATCTTGTGAAGATGTTCTGTTACATGGCAAAAGGGACTTTGCAGATGTAAATGAGGTTATGGACCTTAAAATAGGGAGACTATCTTGAATTATCTGGAGTGTCTCAATCTAATTACAAGAATCCTTAAAAGCAGAGAACTCTCTTCAGCTGGAGGCAGAGAGTTGAGGCAGAAGAAGTTGGAGATATGTGGAGCGTGGAAAAGGACTTGGCCTGCTCTTGCTGGAAGAAGGATGCATGGAAAGCGTGAGAAGGGTGCACATAGCCTCTAGGAGCAAAGACACCCCCCACACACATACTGACAGCCCGCAAGGAAATGGAGACTTTAGTTCCATTGCAAGGAACTGAATTTGACCAACAAGCTGAATGGGACTGGGTGCAGATTTGTGTCCAGAAGTTCCAGAAAGGAACGTGGTCCTGCCACACTTTAGTTTTGGCCTCCCCAAAGCAGAGGACCCAGCTGAGCCACACTGTACCCAGATTTCTGATTTGCAGAAGAAACCTTAATGGGTGCTGAGATCCATTAATAAAATCATAAATGGGGATCATTTTAAGCTGCTATATTTGTGGTAGCTTGTAATAGCAACAATAGAAAATTAATACAATGGGGGGGTAGCTCTTAAAAATATTTGGTAGCCAGCATGGCCTAGGAACTGATGGTCTACTCCTCAGAATTGCCAGAAGGCTGAAACACTGTGTCTTGCTTGAATATCAGCCTTGTGGATGAAGAAATGAAAAGATGGTGAGGGATCCCTCTTAGTCATGCTGCCAGCAGGTCTCTAAAAAGGTGTCCTAGGCAATATTCTATCAGCCTAGGCTCTGTTTACTGCAAGTCCTTAAAAGACATAAAAGGGATATTCCTTAACAGCAGTTTAGCAATTCGGTTTAGCTTTCTACCTCCTCCAATCAAAAATCATCCTTTCTGTTAGTTTGAACTTACGGTTTTGATTGACACCCCCCTTCCCCAACACACACACTTTCCTAGTCCTCTTCAGCAAAGATCTCTGCACCCACAAACCATCTCTAGATTGAGCCAGAGTTCTGCCTTTGAGTTCAGAAACCCTTCTTCTCTCTGTGACAGGGGCCAGCCAGGGCTGACATGATCACAAGAGAAGCTCTATATTGCCAGCATCATATTAGAATGAATGAAATGAGACTAATGTTTGTCAGCCGTCCACAAGCTCAGCCTCCCCAATTATCCTATCTAATTAGATTAGAAGCTGGCAGCTGAGGGCACACCCTGTGACATTTCAGCTTTTGCCATCCAGAAATGAGGAACACACAACCTGGCTTGTTTTCCTCATTTAAACCCAGATCCTCTTTTGAGTTGTTAAAAGACCTGATTTCTGTATTTAGCTGTTCCTCGTATTACATCAGTTTATTGTCTCTGCTCAACATAAAATAGGTCTAGAGGGGTAAAGAAAGATGGTAAGAAACCCTGGGCAGGAAAGTTAAGCTCCAAGTATCTTCAAAGAACTTTTAAAATGCACAGGGACACTTAATTTGGGCTTGCCCTAAAATCTCAGAATAACTTGGTGCTTTGTGTCCACCTAGAGGGGTGGGATTGGGAGGGTGGGAGGGAGACGCAAGAGGGAGGAGATATGGGGATATATGTATACGTATAGCTGATTCACTTTGTTATACAGCAGAAACTAACACACCGTTGTAAAGCAATTATACTCCAATAAAGATGTTAAAAAACAATCTCAGAATAAAATTGCAAAAGTCAGAAATGGTCATCAGTGGTGTTTGAATCAGCTCGTGGAGTTGAATCAGCTCGTAGAGTTGTAAACTGATACACACACACGCACACGCACACATGCACACGCACACACGCACGCACGCACACACACACGCACACACGCGCGCACACGCACGCACACGCACGCACACTGCACAGTCAGAAATAGAACTCATGGACCACACAGTGGGAATTGCCTGGGTTACACAGTATTACATGGAGGTTGTACAGACAGTGGTAAATTTCCCCTCTGATTTTAAAGAAGAATGAAACAGCCAACTCTCAAATGTTAATCTCAGTTCCAGCTGCAGGCCTGGTGTTGCTGGAGGTTTCATAATAGCTTCACATGGCCACGACTGAGTGATTTACAGCTCCTACAAACAGCCTTACAAGAGAGAGCTTGAGGAGTGGCTCTCAGAAAGGCCTGTATTTCTCACTACAGAACAGTTTCAAACGGTAAACTTGGAGAGAAGGATTAACAAGGTTTTTGAACAGAAATTTAAAGTGGTTTTTATCATGGGGGTCCTTCCAGGATTAGATGACATTGGACAAGTGTCCAAGGCAGGCAACCCATCTGAATTCCACAGCATAAAATGAGAACAAAATAAAATGTTCAAACAAGGCTCTAGTTCAGAATTTGGTGAGCAAGGCAAGCAGAGTAAAGGGGCTACAATCACTAGCAATGTGTAGAAAGTATAACTTTTGAAAGCCGCAAAATCAAAGCCGTACCTCTGGGTTCTAAGTGCCCACATGGATTGTCTAGTGCCTCATATGTTTTTCCAAATTTTTGTCATTTAAGAACCACAACAGTGGTTTTTGCCCTAACTGTGTACCATTTGCATGATTTGCTCAAATCACAGGGCACGCTTAAGCCAAGACAGTGACCTTTTGAAGAGGAGAAGGATTGGCCTTGGAGAGTGACAGGAAGGCAGGAGTTAGGTCTCATGGTGACACACACACCTTCCACCCCAGAATATCAAAGTGATCTTACAAATGACTATTCAGCCTCCTCGCATCCTTCTGGAAGTGTCTCCTGGGTGGGGAATGAGCACAAAGGGAGGTGAAGCAAGTTGACAAAAGGTCATGTGGTGAATCAATAGCTGAGAAAACGACTCTTATGATAACAAATTTGATCACCTTTGGGAACGGCCCGGCTTCTGTCCTGAGGACTCAGCTCACCTTAACCCAAGGCCTGGGCACTGAAACATAGTGGAGAGAATATTAGGCAAGGAAATGGGAACTTTGGATGAAAACGATGATGATAAGTCTATGGTGATGATCAGATCTGAAATTTGCTGATTTTTTTACTGCGTGCCAGGGCTTTGAAATACATTATCTAACTGAACCTTAAAACTTTCCCCCGAAGTACACATTCTGTTACCTCCATTTGTATTAGTTTGCCAGGGCTGCTGTAACAAAGTGTCATAAGCTGGGGGGACTTAAACAACACACACATATTGTATCACAGTCTGGAGGTTAGACGTTCAAGATCGAGGTGTTGCGTGATTGGTTCCTTCCAAGGGTCATGAGGGAAAGATCTGTCCCAGGCCTCTCCCTTAACTTGCGATGGTTTGCTGGCAATTCTCAGCATTCCTTGGGTTGTAGACACATCACCCCAGTCTCAGCTTTCATCTTCACATGGTGTTCTGTGTGTGTGTGTCCAAATTTCCCCATTTGATAAGGACACCAGTCATACTGGATTAGGGGTCCACCCTCCTCTATTATGACCTCATCTTAACTTTAGTTACATTTGCAAGAACCCTATTTCCAAATTAGGTCACCCTCTGAGGTATTGGAATTTGGACTTGAATTTGAGGGGGAGGTGGGTACAGTGTGACACTAATTTACAGCTATAGAAACTGAATCTCAGAATTTGAGATCCCTTGTCCAAGGTCATACAGTAGTAAGTGATGGAGCCAGGTCTGGAACCCAGAAAGCCCAGCTCCCCACCCTACCCTCTTAAACACTGCTATAGGCAAAATATTTGTGTTTCCCCCAAATTCCTAATCGCCAACGTGATGGTATCTGGCAGTGGGGCCTGTGTTAGGTGATTAGGTCATGAGGGCAGAGCCTTCGTGAATGGGATTAGTGTCCTTGAAAAAGAGACCCCGGAGAGCTTTCTTGCACTTTCTGTGAGGTGAAGACATAGCAAAAAGACAGCCATCTATGAACCAGTAAGCAGGTCCTCACCAAACACTAAAATTTGCAGGCACCTTGATCTTGGACTTCCCAGTATCCAGAACCGTTAGAAATACATATTTGTGGTTTAAGCCACGTAGTCTATGGTAATTTTGTTATAGCAGCCTGGATGGACTAAGAGAAACAGTTTCAGAACTTGTCCACTGGACGGTCTCACCCAAGTCCAACAGCTTCTTGAAAATAGTCTTTCTTTCCTCCTTCCCAAGGTGCATTAATTAAAATTAGACAATAATCTATAGATTCAGCACAATTCCAAAGTCCCAGCATTTTTTTGGACATCAACAAACCAATTCTAAAGTTTATATGAAGATTAAAAGACCCAGAACAACAATTCAATATTGAAGGAGAAGAACAATGCCGGCGAGGATGTAGAGCAACAGGAACTCTCATTCATTGCTCATGGGAAGGCATAAATGGTACAGCCACTTTGGAAGACAGTTTGGGAGCTTCTTATGAAACTCAACCTACTCTTACCATGTAATCCAGTAATCATGCTCCTTGGTACTTACTTAAATGAGTTGAAAACTTATGTCTATGCAAAAACCTACACATCGATATTTATAGCACCTTTATTCATAATTGCCAAAATTTAGAAACAACCAAGATGTCCTTCAGTAGGTGAATGGATAAACTGTAGTATGTCCAGACAATGGACTACTATTCAGCACTAAAAAGAAATGAGCTAGCACATCAGGAAAAGACATGGAGGACATTTAAACGCATATTTCTAAGTGAAAGAAGCCAATATGAAAAGGATGTATGGCTCCAAGTATATGATATCATGAAAAAGGAAAAACTATGGAGACAGTAAAAGGATCAGTGGTCTCCAGGGGTTGGGGTGGGGGCAGAGATGAATAGGCAGAGCATAAAGGATTTTTAGGGCACTGAAACTATTCTGTATGATATTACAGTGGTGGATATATATCACTATACGTACATCAAACCCCACAGAATGTGCGATACCAAGAGTGAACTCTAACGTTAACAATGGACTTTGGGCGATAACAATGTGTCATCGTAGGTTCATCAACTGCAGTAAATACACCCACGGTAGCGGACGATGTCAACAGTGGAGGAATTTGTGGATGGGGCGGTATGGGTGGGTACAGAGGGCATAGGGGAAATCTCTGTCCTTCCTGCTCAATTTTGCTATGAACCTAAAAACTGCTCTAAAAAATAAAGTTTATTAACTTTCAAAAAAAAATACATGATCTAATTAAATATTTCCATGAAGAATGCAATAAAGTGATTGCATCCAAATTTTTAAAGCCTAATCAGAATGGTATCGATAATGATAGTGGTTGCCTTCTGTCTGCTGTAAATAAGGTATAATACCTGCTGCATAGAACAGGAGTAACTAAGGGAGTGATTTTCTTTCCCTGCCCCTTTTAATTCTAGACACTTAGCAATCTAAGGTTAGAGAAATGCTGTAATCAAATGATCCCACACAGGCATAATGTCCCACAGCCATGTGGTAGAGGGGAATGAACGTGAGCTTTGGAACCACATGCACTTGCATTTAAATTCTGACTCTGCCACTTATACCCTGAGAAAATATTATGACCTTAATGAGCTTCAGTTTCCTTGTTTATAAAATGGAAATATCTACCTTGTGAGAATTAATTAAGGTAATATTTGTAAAACCTAAAAACTGCTCTAAAAAATAAAGTTTATTAACATTCAAAAAAAATTAGATAATAGCATACATGTAACAAACAGCGCACTAAATGTGTGTGTTCACATGTAAGGAGCATGTAATATTACGGACGTCATCATCATGCCAGCACAAAGGCAGCATCATTTCTGGGTAGGAGCATTCACCCTGGAGGAGGTCTGCCCGATATGAATTCCATTGCCTCCCTTTATCAGCTATGTGACCTGTGACCCATGGCTTAACCTCCTCCAGCCTTAGTCTCCTCACCTGTAAAATGGGGGGACAGCAGTACCCATCTCACAAGTGTGCGATGAGAATTAAATTAGCTACTATTTACATAGAACATAAATGGTGCCTGGCAAGTAGTTAACTGCTGTACAAGACGACCTATGATGTGCATGGCCCAGCAGCCTCCCACCTGCCAGCTCGAGAGCTGAGCTATTCCCAGGGGAGGCCTTCTTCGGGGGGGATCCTAGTAAATGGTATCGCCAGCCAGCTGGAGACTTGGACATGACTCTACATGCCCCCCCCCACCGCATCCCTCAAATCCTGTCTGTTTTACCTCCATAGTATAGTTCTGATTTCCACATATTTCCCACTCATACTCTCCCCCCCTCCTCCCCCACCCCAATATCGCAGGTGCTTCTCCTAACTGGTCTCCTGCCTCCATTCTCACCACTCTGGGACAGATTCTCGAAACAGCAGCGAGAGGGTATGTTTTAACACGTAAGTCAGATCATCTCCCTTCTTGGCTCAAAACCCTCCACTGACCCCCACTCCAGACAAGGTCAATCCATACCCTTTGCCATGGCCCCTGAATGATCTGTCTTCCCCCAACCTTGCTGACCTCTCCCCCCTTGTTCCCCCATGCCTTGCTCTGCTCTAGCCAAACTGGCCATCCAGCTGATGCTTAAACACAACTGAATGCTCCCGTCTCAGGGCCTTTGCACTTGCTGTTCTGGCTGCCGGGCGCGCTCCATGGGAGGCTCTCTTACCTCCTCAAATCTCTGTACAAATGTCCAGACCGTCCTGCCTCCCTTATAACTCTTCCTCTTCTCTGTGCACTTACCCCACCTGACGCTGTGTCAGAATTCGACTTGTTTCTCTTGTTTCTTGACTAACTCCTACACTAGAATATCAGTTCCACCAGGGTCAGAATATTTGTCTTCTTTGTTCACTCCTGTATCCTCAGTGTCTAGAAAAGTGTCTGGCACATCCTAGGACATTAACAAGCGTTTGTTGAATGAATAAAGAAATAGAGGAAGCAAAGAAATGAGGAGATGTCCTGAAACTTTTGCCAAGATAATAGAATGACTGACCTCAGGGGCAGAAAAAAATCAAAAACAGTGATAACAGCCGACTCAGAAAATAGAAGGAGGGACTTCCCTGGTGGTGCAGTGGTTAAGAATCCGCCTGCCAACGAAGGGTACATGGATTCGAGCCCTGGTCGGGGAAGATCCCACGTGCCACAGAGCGACTAAGCCCATGTGTCATAACTACTGAGCCTGCCCTCTACAGCCCGCGAGCCACAACTACTGAAGTCTGCGCGCCTAGAGCCCGTGCTCCACAACCAAACAATCTAGAAACAATAAATGCTGAAAAGGGTGTAGTGAAAAGGGAAACCTCCTGCACTGTTGGTGGGAATATAAATTGATACAACTACTATGGAAAACAGTACGGAGGTTCCTTAAAAAACTAAAAATAGAGCTACCATATGATCCAGCAATCCCACTACTGGGCATATACCCTGAGAAAACCATAATTCAAAAAGAGACATGCACCACAATGTTTATATATATGGAATCTTAAAAAAAAATAGTACTGATGAACCTAGTTGCAGGGCAGGAATAAAGAGGGAGGCATAGAGAATGGACTTGAGGACGTGGGGTGGGAGGGCGAAGCTGGGGCAAAGTGAGAGTGGCATCGACATACATACACTACCGAATGTAAACTAGTTAGCTACTGGGAAGCAGCAGCATAGACAGGGAGATCGGCTCGGTGATTTTTGACCACCTAGAGGGGTGGGATAGGGAGGAGGGGAGGGAGGCTCAAGAGGGAGGGGATATGGGGACATGTGTAGGCATATGGCTGATTCACTTTGTTGTGCAACAGAAACTAACACAGTATTGTGAAGCAATTATACTCCCAAAAAGATCTATAAAATAAAAAAGAAAACAGAAGGAAATAAGAGTCAGCAGTATATTCCCTTTTCAAAAGAAAAATCCACTTGCTTTGTGCCTCTGTAAAACCTCACAATTCGGTAACAGCGCATTTGTGCGTTCAAGGGGAGAGTGAACAACGTCTCAGCAGCGTTTGCAATTCCTAGAACCAGTCAAAAGCCTCGAGGTCACCCAAAGTCATTGTCACAGAGTAGCGTGGGACTAAGTCACTGAGAATTTTGGGAGCTCAGAGAGGACCTTCCAGTTCTTCCAAAGCCTTCTCAAAGCTTAGAAGTGGCTGTCTGCCTAGCCTTGAAGATTCCTTTTGCACCTCTGCGATTTCTCGATCTGAGAGGAGGGATCATTCGAGGGAGTCATGTCTGTTGAACGTGAGGAGGTTCTAACATCTCATTTGGGAAGGCTGATAAACCCCAGATGAGCACAGTGAATGTGCCACTTCCAGACGGTTACTGAACCAGAGCCAGGTTAATGTGATGGATGAGGGTCTTCCCAGGACACCCAGGGAGGTGGAGCTGGAATGTTCCTAAGCCTAAAAGGGAAAGGCACCCCACAGAGGGTTGGACCGTTAAAAAGGAGGTCTTGGTACTGGTGTCCGGGGTGCCTGGGGATGTCATGTGCCTTTTTCTGAGCCGTGGCCACTGTCCCAGCTCTGCACAGTGAGAGCCTGTGCTGGGCTCCGTCAGTCCCTCTTGGGGAAGGAGAGAGCACAATATGCCTCCTACAGAGAGCCTGGAGCTTGGCCCTCAGAGGCTCACAGCTGTGTGCATCTGGAACAAACTGTCCTGTCCAGAGGTGCACAGGTGCTCCCAGGACCGTCCAAGCTTTTGTGGCTTCTGCTCTGTGGCTCATGTGATTTGTCAAGAACCCAAGACCTTGGGGTCTCCCTCCAACCCCCATTATTGACTCTCGCTGCCTCCCAAATTTGAAGCCACTCTGACTTGTGTTATCAAAATCTAAACACCAATGCAATAAATATTTTTGTTTATTTTGAATTTTATTTTTTTATACAGCAGGTTCTTATTAGTTATCTATTTTATACATATTAGTGTATATATATCAATCCCAATCTCCCAATTCATCCCACCCACCCGACCCCCCGCTTTTGCCCCTTGATGTCCATACGTTTGTTCTCTACATCTGTGTCTCAATTTCTGCCCTGCAAACCAGTTCATCTGTACCATTTTTCTAGGTCCCACATATATGCATTAATATACTATATTTGTTTTTCTCTTTCTGACATACTTCACTCTGTATGACAGTCTCTAGATCCCTCCACGTCTCTACAAATGACCCAATTTCGTTCCTTTTTATGGCTGAATAATATTCCATTGTATATATGTACCACTTCTTCTTTATCCATTCATCAGTAAATGGGCATTTAGGTTGCTTCCACGATCTGGCTTTTGTAAATAGTGCTGCAATGAACATTGGGGTGCATGTGTCTTTTTGAATTATGGTTTTCTCTGGGTAAACGCCCAGTAGTGGGATTCCTGGGTCATATGGTAATTCTATCTTTAGTATTTAAGGAACCTCCATACTGTTCTCCATAGTGGCTGTATCAATTTACATTCCCACCAACAGTGCAAGAGGGTTCCCTTTCCTCCACATCCTCTCCAGCATTGGTTGTTTGTAGATTTTCTAATGATGCCCATTCTAATTAGTGTGAGGTGATACCTCATTGTAGCTTTGATTTGCGTTTCTCTAATAATTAGTGATGTTGAGCAGCTTTTCTTGTGCTTCTTGGCCATCTGTATGTCTTCTTTGGAGAAATGTCTATTTAGGTCTTCTGCCCATTTTTGGATTGGGTTGTTTGTTTTTTTAATATTGAGCTGCATGAGCTGTTTATATATTTTGGAGATTAATCCTTTGTCCGTTGATTCATATGCAAATACTTTCTCCCATTCTGAGGGCTGTCTTGTCATCTTGTTTGTAGTCTCCTTTGCTTTGCAAAAGCTTTCAAGTTTCATTAGGTCCCATTTGTTTATTTCCAAAAAGATCTATAAAATAAAAAAGAAAACAGAAGGAAATAAGAGTCAGCAGTATATTCCCTTTTCAAAAGAAAAATCCACTTGCTTTGTGCCTCTGTAAAACCTCACAATTCGGTAACAGCGCATTTGTGCGTTCAAGGGGAGAGTGAACAACGTCTCAGCAGCGTTTGCAATTCCTAGAACCAGTCAAAAGCCTCGAGGTCACCCAAAGTCATTGTCACAGAGTAGCGTGGGACTAAGTCACTGAGAATTTTGGGAGCTCAGAGAGGACCTTCCAGTTCTTCCAAAGCCTTCTCAAAGCTTAGAAGTGGCTGTCTGCCTAGCCTTGAAGATTCCTTTTGCACCTCTGCGATTTCTCGATCTGAGAGGAGGGATCATTCGAGGGAGTCATGTCTGTTGAACGTGAGGAGGTTCTAACATCTCATTTGGGAAGGCTGATAAACCCCAGATGAGCACAGTGAATGTGCCACTTCCAGACGGTTACTGAACCAGAGCCAGGTTAATGTGATGGATGAGGGTCTTCCCAGGACACCCAGGGAGGTGGAGCTGGAATGTTCCTAAGCCTAAAAGGGAAAGGCACCCCACAGAGGGTTGGACCGTTAAAAAGGAGGTCTTGGTACTGGTGTCCGGGGTGCCTGGGGATGTCATGTGCCTTTTTCTGAGCCGTGGCCACTGTCCCAGCTCTGCACAGTGAGAGCCTGTGCTGGGCTCCGTCAGTCCCTCTTGGGGAAGGAGAGAGCACAATATGCCTCCTACAGAGAGCCTGGAGCTTGGCCCTCAGAGGCTCACAGCTGTGTGCATCTGGAACAAACTGTCCTGTCCAGAGGTGCACAGGTGCTCCCAGGACCGTCCAAGCTTTTGTGGCTTCTGCTCTGTGGCTCATGTGATTTGTCAAGAACCCAAGACCTTGGGGTCTCCCTCCAACCCCCATTATTGACTCTCGCTGCCTCCCAAATTTGAAGCCACTCTGACTTGTGTTATCAAAATCTAAACACCAATGCAATAAATATTTTTGTTTATTTTGAATTTTATTTTTTTATACAGCAGGTTCTTATTAGTTATCTATTTTATACATATTAGTGTATATATATCAATCCCAATCTCCCAATTCATCCCACCCACCCGACCCCCCGCTTTTGCCCCTTGATGTCCATACGTTTGTTCTCTACATCTGTGTCTCAATTTCTGCCC
>NC_041216.1:22221498-22221956 GCF_002837175.3 Physeter macrocephalus
TGAACATTGGGGTGCATGTGTCTTTTTGAATTATGGTTTTCTCTGGGTAAACGCCCAGTAGTGGGATTCCTGGGTCATATGGTAATTCTATCTTTAGTATTTAAGGAACCTCCATACTGTTCTCCATAGTGGCTGTATCAATTTACATTCCCACCAACAGTGCAAGAGGGTTCCCTTTCCTCCACATCCTCTCCAGCATTGGTTGTTTGTAGATTTTCTAATGATGCCCATTCTAATTAGTGTGAGGTGATACCTCATTGTAGCTTTGATTTGCGTTTCTCTAATAATTAGTGATGTTGAGCAGCTTTTCTTGTGCTTCTTGGCCATCTGTATGTCTTCTTTGGAGAAATGTCTATTTAGGTCTTCTGCCCATTTTTGGATTGGGTTGTTTGTTTTTTTAATATTGAGCTGCATGAGCTGTTTATATATTTTGGAGATTAATCCTTTGTCCGTTGATT
>NC_041216.1:22222785-22224722 GCF_002837175.3 Physeter macrocephalus
GGACTTCCAAAACTATGTTGAATAATAGTGGCAAGAGTGGACATCCTTGTCTTGTTCCTGATCTTAGAGGAAATGCTTTCAGGTTTTCACCATTGAAAATGATTGTTGTGAGTTTGTCCTATATGGCCTTTATTATGTTGAGGTAGGTTCCCTCTACACCCACTTTCTAGAGAGTTTTTATCATAAATGGGTGTTGAATTTTGTCAAAAGATTTTCTGCATCTATTGAGATGATCATATGGTTTTTATTCTTCAATTTGCTAATATGGTGTATCACATTGATTGATCTGCATGTATTGAAGAATCCTTGCCTCCCTGGTATAAATCCCACTTGATCATGGTGTATGATCCTTTTAACGTGTGGTTGGATTCTCCTTGCTAGTATTTTGTTGAGGATTTTTGCATCTATATTCATCAGTGATATTGGTCTGTAATTTTCTTTTTTTGTAGTATCTTTGTCTGGTTTTGGTATCAGGGTGATGGTGGCCTCATAGAATGAGTTTGGGCGTGTTCTTTCCTCTGCAATTTTTTGGAAGAGTTCGAGAAGGATGGGTGTTAGCTCCTCTCTAAATGTTTGATAATTCACCTGTGAAGCCATCTGGTCCTAGACTTTTGTTTGTTGGAAAATTTTTCATCACATTTTCAATTTCATTACTTGTGATTGGTCTGTTCATATTTTCTATTTCTTCCTGGTTCAGTCTTGGAAGGTTTTACCTTTCTAAGAATTCATCCATTTCTTCCAGGTTGTCCATTTTATTGGCATAGAGCTGCTTGTGGTAGTCTCCGAGGATGCTTTCTATTTCTGCGGTGTCTGTTGTAACTGCTCCTTTTTCATTTCTAGTTTTATTGGTTTGAGTTCTCTCCCTCTTTTTCTTGATGAGTCTAGCTAAAGGTTTATCAATTTTGTTTATCTTCTCAAAGAACCAGCTTTTAGTTTTATTGATCTTTGCTACTGTTTTCTTTGCTCCTATTTCATTTATTTCTGCTCTGATCTTTATGATTTATTTCCTTCTACTAACTTTGGGTTTTGTTTGTTCTTCTTTCTCTAGTTCCTTTAGGTGTAACGTTAGATTGTTTGAGATCTTCTTGTTTCTTGTGGTAGGATTGTATTGCTGTAAACTTCCCTCTTAGAACTGCTTCTGATGCATCCCATAGGTTTTGGATCATTGTGGTTTCACTGTCATTTGTCTCTAGGCATAGTGTTGTGGTTGGAAAAGATGTTTGATATGATTTCAATTTTCTTAAATTCACCGAGGCTTGATTTGTGACCCAAGATGTGATCTACCCTGGAGATTGTTCCGTGTGCACTTGAGAAGAAAGTGTAATCTGTTGTTTTCGGATGGAATGTCCTATAAATATCAATTAAATGTATCTGGTCTATTGTTTCATTTAAAGCTTTTGTTTCCTTATTTTCTGTCTGGATGACCTGTCCATTGGTGTAAGTGAGGTGTTAAAGTCCCCCACTATTATTTATTTATTGTAAGTGAGGTGTTAAAGCCCCCCACTCTTATTGTGTCACTGTCAATTTCCTCTTTTATAGCTGTTAGCAGTTGCCTTATGTATTGAGGTGCTCCTATGTTGGGTGCATATATATTTATAATTGTTATATCTTCTTCTTGGATTGATCCCTTGATCATTATGTAGTGTCCTTCCTTTTCTCTTGTAACATTCTTTATTTTAAAGTCTGTTTTGTCTGATATGAGTATTGTTACTCCAGCTTTATTTGATTCCCGTTTGCATGGAATATTTTTTCCAACCCCTCCCCTTCAGTCTGTATGTGTCCCTAGGTCTGAAGTGGGTCTCTTGTAGACGGCATATATATGGGTCTTGTTTTTGTATCCATTCACCCATTGGTGAATGGGTGAATTCACTATTGGTGGGAGCATTTAATCCATTTACATTTAAGGTAATTATCAATATGTATGTTCCTAATACCAT
>NC_041216.1:22224750-22226455 GCF_002837175.3 Physeter macrocephalus
CCGGGGCGCGAACCCGGTTCCCCTGCATCGGCAGGCGGATGCGCAACCACTGCGCCACCAGGGAAGCCCCGGGGTTTGTTTTTGTAGGTCTTTTTCTTCTCTTGTGTTTCCCACTTAGAGAAGTTCCTGTAGCATTTATTGTAGAGCTGGTTTGGTGTGTTGAAATCTCTTAGCTTTTGCTTGTCTGCTTTTGATTTCTCCATCAAATTTGAATGTGACCCTTGCCAGGTAGAGTAATCTTGGCTGTAGGTTTCATCACTTTAAATGTACTTTAAATATATCGTGCCACACTCTTCTGGCCTGCAGAGTTTCTGCTGAGAAATCAGCTGTTAACCTTATGGGAGTTCCCTTGTATGTTATTTGTCTTTTTACCCTTGTTGCTTTTAATAATTTTTCTTTGTATTTAATTTTCGTCAGTTTGATTATTATGTGTCTCAGCATGTTTCTCCTTGGGTTTATCCTGCCTGGGACTCTTTACACTTCCTGGACTTGGGTGGCTATTTCCTTTCCCATGTTAGGGAAGTTTTCGACTATGATCTCTTCAAATATTTTCTTGGGTCCTTTCTCTCTCTCTTCTCCTGCTGGGACCCCTATAATGCAAATGTTTGTGCATTTAATGTTGTCGCAGAGGTCTCTTAGGCTGTCTTCATTTCTTTTCATTCTTTTTTCTTTATTCTGTTCCATGGCAGTGAATTCCACCATTCTGTCTTCCAGGTCACTTATTCGTTCTTCTGCCTCAGCTATTCTGATACTGATTCCTTCTTGTGTATTTTTCATTTCAGTTATTTTATTGTTCATCTCTGTTTGTTTGTGCTTTAATTCTTCTAGGTGTTTGTTCTTTAATTCTTCTAGGTCTCTGTTAAACATTTATTGCATCTTCTTGATCTTTGCCTTCATTCTTTTTCTGAGGTCCTGGATCATCTTCACTATCATTCTTCTGAATTCTTTTTTTGGAAGGTTGCCTATCTCCACTTCATTTTGTTGTTTTTCTGGGGTTTTATCTTGTTCCTTCATCTGTTACCTAGTCCTCTGCCTTTTCATTTTGTCAGTCGTTCTGTGAATGTGTTTTTCTTTCCACAGGCTGCAGGATTGTAGTTCTTCTGGCTTCTGCTGTCTGCTCTGTGGTGGATGAGGCTATCTAAGAGGCTTGTGCAAGCTTCCTGATGGGAGGGACTGGTGGTGGGTAGAGCTGGGTGTTGCTCCGGTGGGCAGAGCGCAGTAAAACTTTAGTCCCCTTGTCTGCTGATGGGTGGGGCTGAGTTTCCTCCCTGATGGTTGTTTGGCCTGAGGCGACCCAGCACTGGAGGCTATAGGCTCTTTGGTGGGGCTCTCTGGGAGGGCTCATGCCAAGGAGTACTTCCCAGAACGTCTGCTGCCAGTGTCTTTTGTCCCCGTGGTGAGTCACAGCCGCCCCCTGCCTCTGCAGGAGACCCTCCAACACTAGCATGTAGGTCTGGTTCAGTCTCCTGTGGGGTCACTGCTCCTTCCCCCTGGGTCCTGATGTGCACACTACTTTGTGTGTGCCCTCTAAGAGTGGAGTCTCTGTTTCCCCCAGGCCTTTCAAAGTACTGCAATCAAATCTCACTAGCCTTCAAAGTCTGATTCTCTGGGAATTCCTCCTCCTGTTGCCGGACCCCGAGGTTGGGAAGCCTGACATGGGGCTCGGAACCTTCACTCCAGTGGGTGGACTTCTGTGGTATAAGTG
>NC_041216.1:22233823-22295722 GCF_002837175.3 Physeter macrocephalus
TTGTCCCAGAGGTCTCTTAGGCTGTCTTCATTTCTTTTCATTCTTTTTTCTTTATTCTGTTACGCAGCAGTGAATTCCACCATTCTGTCTTCCAGGTCTCTTATCCGTTCTTCTTCCTCAGTTATTCTGTGATTGATTCCTTCTAGTGTAGATTTCATTTCAGTTATTTTATTGTTCATCTCTGTTTGTTTGTGCTTTAATTCTTCTAGGTGTTTGTTCTTTAATTCTTCTAGGTCTCTGTTAAACATTTATTGCATCTTCTTGATCTTTGCCTTCATTCTTTTTCTGAGGTCCTGGATCATCTTCACTATCATTCTTCTGAATTCTTTTTTTGGAAGGTTGCCTATCTCCACTTCATTTTGTTGTTTTTCTGGGGTTTTATCTTGTTCCTTCATCTGTTACCTAGTCCTCTGCCTTTTCATTTTGTCAGTCGTTCTGTGAATGTGTTTTTCTTTCCACAGGCTGCAGGATTGTAGTTCTTCTTGCTTCTGCTGTCTGCTCTGTGGTGGATGAGGCTATCTAAGAGGCTTGTGCAAGCTTCCTGATGGGAGGGACTGGTGGTGGGTAGAGCTGGGTGTTGCTCCGGTGGGCAGAGCGCAGTAAAACTTTAGTCCCCTTGTCTGCTGATGGGTGGGGCTGAGTTTCCTCCCTGATGGTTGTTTGGCCTGAGGCGACCCAGCACTGGAGGCTATAGGCTCTTTGGTGGGGCTCTCTGGGAGGGCTCATGCCAAGGAGTACTTCCCAGAACGTCTGCTGCCAGTGTCTTTTGTCCCCGTGGTGAGTCACAGCCGCCCCCTGCCTCTGCAGGAGACCCTCCAACACTAGCATGTAGGTCTGGTTCAGTCTCCTGTGGGGTCACTGCTCCTTCCCCCTGGGTCCTGATGTGCACACTACTTTGTGTGTGCCCTCTAAGAGTGGAGTCTCTGTTTCCCCCAGGCCTTTCAAAGTACTGCAATCAAATCTCACTAGCCTTCAAAGTCTGATTCTCTGGGAATTCCTCCTCCTGTTGCCGGACCCCGAGGTTGGGAAGCCTGACATGGGGCTCGGAACCTTCACTCCAGTGGGTGGACTTCTGTGGTATAAGTGCTCTCCAGTTTGTGAGTCACCCACTCAGCAGTTATGGGATTTGATTTTATTGTGATTGTGGCCCTCCTACTGTCTCACTGCAGCCTCTCCTTTGTCTTTGGATGTGGGGTATCTTTTTTGGTGAGTTCCAGTGTCCTCCTGTTGATGATTGTTCAGCAGTTAGTTGTGATTCCAGTGCTCTCACAAGAGGGAGTGAGGGCACGTCCCTGTACTCCACCATCTTGAACTAACTGCGCAATAACTATTTACTGAACGTTTACCATGAAGTCAGCAATGTTGGGTTCTCTCACTTCTATTCCATCAAATAGCCCTTACATATTTCTGTGAGGTCATAAACAGCTGTATTTCAGGTGAGATCCCCAAATCGAAAGCAACCTGCATGAGGCTTCACAGCCAATAACTGGCAGAGCTGGGACTTAACCTGGTCTGATAACAACCCCCCACCCCAAGCTGCCATGAAATCCAATGCTTGAGAAATGAATTTAATATTCCAAAGCCAAGCAGCTCAACTCACCAACACATTTGGCTCTCCCTGATAAAGATTCTCAATTAAGCTAATGGCAAAAGAAGTCCCTCTCCCAAAATGACAGTTGACCTCTGTCTTAAAAAATGAAAAAAAGAAGTAATAATCTAAAATACAATTTTAAGACTGTGGATGGTTCATTGTGAGATATTGCAATGAGGGTCTCTTTCTCTCCTTCCCTTTCTTCTCTTTTTATATTCCCTGCCTCTGACATTTCATGGAAACATCTAGGCTTCCATTAAAATTGCCTAATTTTTCCTTTCTTACCCTTCCCCCTTCTTTTCAATGCTGCTTTGAAAAATAAAGACATACTACATTCAGGGCTGAACAAGCAAAAATAAAATAAATTATAGCAGAAGGGGCCTAAGAGATAAGGATGAACTTTCTGGTCAAAAGGGTAATTAAACATTGACATGGCCTTCGAACAAAGAATCAGTCAGTCAGTCATGCTGATTGTCATGTTGGGGGAATATAGCAAGGACTCCAATTGTACCATTTGGGGCAGGGATGGGGAGAGGAAAAGTTGCTAAAGAAATAGAAGGGATGTCTGTGTCTTTATAAATCTTGCAATTGAATGAGGAATTCACAAGTAGGAAAGACTTCAGCCCTTCCTGGGGAAAGAAACTAAATTTGTGGGGTGGGGGACCCACTCTGTGCCATATCCATTAAATATATTATCCCATTTAATTCTCCCAAAATTCTTTGGGGTGCATGCCATTATTTTCGCCACTTTACAGATGATAAAGCCAAGGCTCAGGAGAGTTGGAAGAGTTGCCCAAGCACATGGCCAAGAAGGATCTGCTCTGATGAGACGTGACTTAACGGCCAATGCAGCTTCCTCTGCTATTTTACTCCAGCGTGATCCAAATGGAGCTCTTGGGGGTAAGTAGGCAACATGCCCCCTTCCCCTTGTTCTCTGCCTCCCCTATCTCCCTCTCTTTCCCTCCTTCCTACCCTCCCTCCCTCCCTTTTTTCTTCCTTCCTTCTTTCCTTCCGTCTTCCCCCCCTCCCTCCTTTCCTTTTAATTTCAGGATAAGACCATTATTTCATTATGCAAAAAGTTGGTAGGGGTGAGACAGGGTATCTATTTTCTGATATCAATATGTATAGTAAATGTTAACTGTGGGCAAAGCCACTTGTCTCATCTTTGAGGGTACAAGAAACACCAAGGTAAGTCGTGATTACATGTGCCGCAAAAATCTTTGCAACTCAGATCAACTAGTAGATGGAGGGTTGGTGACCCTACCCTTCCTGAGTTGCAGGCATAGGAGGATACTGAAGAGAACCAAGAGGTTTTGATACTAGGGAAAGAGAAACTCTAGAAACTGAATCTAAAGAGTAATGAGCATTTTGTTTAGAACTTGTTGTATGCAGACACCTAAGGATGAGAGAGAGGCTGGAGCAGGGAGACTCTAATTTATACCAGAAATGAAAACCCAAGCTTCTCTTCTGGGTTTAGCTCAATCCCCACCATTTTCTTGCCTGGTGTGAGGTTATCAGTGATGACTCACAGCTGGTGTAGCACAGTGGCATGCGCTTTGGAGGCAACCAAATCTTGGTTCAAATTATTTTGCTCACTATTTACTTGAGCAAATGATTCGATTTTTCAGTGATTCAATAAGGCTACCCTGTCTATAAAACTACCTAACTCACTAGGTTCTTGAAAAGATAAAATGATACTGCACGTGTAAAAGAGTAGCCCGGTGTCAGGCACATTGTAAGTACTCAATGAATGACCACTGTCAAAGTCACACAGTCTATCACTTACTTGGGGTGACGTCAGCAATGTAAATATGACATAGATCGATAGATGGATAGATCAATCTGATTGGTACAGGTCATTCTGTTCCCCACCCCACTCAAAGTGCATATGCTCAGTGGGAGATGGCAGAATTAAATACATGATTCCTTATGGATCTCAGTTTCTGTGAGTCTCCACCTTGCTGGGAGGACTACGTTCGGCCATATGCATGCACATATATAAAAACAAGACACAAAAGCTCATGAAACAAGTCCCCTACAATTTCACCCAGTGCTTGACCATCCCAATTCTGGGGGGAAAAGGCAATATACTGTATGGGCAATTTAAGGGACTACATTTTCACCATTTGCAGCTTATTCGCTGATTTCCGAACCTGTATTGTGATTGTTATTGCTCTTTGGTTCAATGGACCATGAGGAGCATTGGCTTGAGTTGCCCACAAAAGGAATGATTTCACACATCTTTGACTTCTGTGGAACAACGTGGAGAGTAATGTGGAGATGCAGATCATAAACGCCGGAGCTGGGCCTCTCTGACTTCCTGCAGATGTGTCAGTGCGAACTTCAAACACAGACGAGATTCCAAGTGCATCTTATTAGCACAAGTTCCTGGATATAATAAAGGCTCTCACATTATCTGATAAAGATCCATTTGTTATCCTTATCCAGCCAAAAGAAAAATATAATTGAAACACGGTCACATGCTATAATGGGCACGGGAATAAAACTTCCTCTTCTTTCCTCCTAATTAGAAAACCAGGGACTTAGAAAAATGCATAAAGGCAGATCAGATAGGAGAACGGGTTTTTTGTTTTTTAGGTAGGACATTTTTTCTGAGCAACTTGCCAGTTAAAACATTTTATAAACTCCAAAAACAAAATAGCCTAAACCAAAAATACCTGCTTTTCCCCCTCTATTACAGACACAGAATGATTCCCTCGCTTGAAGAAACCACTCGTTAAATATTTGTCGACTGTTCTGTCATGGGTAACGGCTGTAGGAGCTCACACATCTGCATCGTATCTATCTGGTCAGGGAGGGCTCCGTGAAATGAAAGGAAGAACACTGTTAAGGATGCCCATGTCCTAGTTTGTATGTGGAAGAGGGCTCTCTCGGTAGTCTGGAGAGGGGGCAATAAAAGAGGCTGCCGTGTGGGCAGTAGAAAGCCCCAGCATGGTGGAGGCAGGGAGGTGGCCTTCCCTACCCAGCAGTGTCTGTTACATCCGAAAAGGAGGGAAGAAAGAACAGACTGTCATCAAGGTCTCCACCTGACCTTTACCTGAAGGGACAAGGTTATCCCTTGCCAAAAGCCCAAATAGCTCTTTTTTTTTTTTTTTTTTTTTTTTTCTGTGAGCCTTATTTCAAAATGCAAATAGTGCTGTGGACAATTATACATTATACATTAACCCATTACTAGCCAATCACTCAGAACTAATGACTTAAAAAAAAGCTCTTTTCTAATGTGGGGAACGTTTCTCTGTGATCATGGTTCTGAAGTTCTAAAGAAATAGGACCCTGGCAGAATTAAATACATGATTCCTTCTGGATCTCAGACAATGGCACGTAAGTGTCAATGGTCAGACAGGGAACTGAGGAGAGGTGGGGTACATTTTAGGGAAGAAATGCCCAGGTGGATTGCAAAAATGGGATAAGGGGCTTGGAAATAACTATTATAATTGTAATAATGTAGCAGGAAACCTTAGTGCTAAAATCCACGGTCTCTGGGCATACAGCTAGACTACATATACATCCCTGCCCTAGGTAATCAGGCGGCGCTAGGTCGGAAGGCCAGGTGTCCGCTACTTCTAGGCCAGCCTGTGAAACCTCTTGCACCATCCACTACCCTTTCTCCTCTCCACTGCCCGCGTCACGGGTCCCAGTCCGCACACAAAGGGGCTTAACTGCACCCACCCGAGAGGTGGCTGGTAGCTCACGGGGGGCACTCAGCAATGCCACGAGATTTGCAACCCAACCAAGCCAGCAGCACTCGCCAGGTGCTTTTCTCTGGGATCCTTGCCTTGGCCCTTTTCTCATGTATTCATGCACTGAATGCACATTAATTGAGCCCACACCAGGCACCAGGTGCTGTGCCAGGTACAGGAGGTAGACACAGTGGTGAACCAGAGAGGGAACACACCTGCTCCCACGGATCGGACTTTCTCACAGGGGCTGGGGAACGAGCAGAGAGTAAGTGAAAAAACTAAAGATATAGTTACACTTGCTATGTCATATGTTATGAAGGAAGTAAACAGAGATGTGAGAGAGAATAAATAGGATGGAGTGGGGGGTTCGTGCCAATAGGGAGACTAGAGGAAGTGAAACCTTGAACTAATGTTTGACGGATGAACATGACTCCCCCAAGTTGTTGGTGGAGGGAGTGTTCCAGGTGAAGGGAACAGTGTCAGCAAAGGCCCTGGGGTAGGAAAGAGCTTGGTAGATTGGAGAAACAGAAAGGAGGCCAGTATAATTAAGCGAGCAGGGGTATAAGTTAAGCTTCTTTTCTTTTTTTCCTCCCCCCCAGGAAAAGCTCACCATCACTCACATTCTGGCCTGCAGTTAAAGCCGTGGTAATGAAATTCTGCTGTAGACTAATTATGCTGGGTCATGTGGATTCCAGTTCATCCAGCAGCTTGTTACTACGGAGGTGACAGATCTGAATATAAAATGAAGCTCCGTGTCCATCCCTGTGACCGAGATGGAAACCGGGTGGAACAGACATCCCTTAGGAACATCCGGATCCTTAGAAAATAGTTCGTAGCTTGAAAAACACATTTCCAGATAAAATCATACTGCCATGAAGGCACAGGTACAAATACGTGATATACACACAAGGAAGGAGCTGGTTTATTCCCTCTCACTACTGACCCTATGTTGGGGTCTGGGCTCCTCTGGCCAGACTGGGCTGTTCTCTGATCCTGGCCATTGCAGAAACTTCAACTTCACCTTCATGGCCTGCCGTAGGGATCCAGGAGGAACTTCAGGCTGTGCCCAGATGTCCTTGGACCCATCCCAGAAATCAGTTTGGCCTTCCGAGTCTTCCCAGGTGCCAGATGATGGAAAATCTCACAAAGGCACAGTAGGCTCCCTTCTCTCTCTCCCAGAATGTCTAATATGGAGTCTGAGCAACTTTACAGCAACTTCCGACCCTACCCTTCTTCTCTGACTTCGGTTCTCTTTTTGTTCCATTTTATTCATTGGCCTAAAGAAAAAGCCCTAGCTCTCATGCATATGTGTTTTGGAATCCTGAAGTTGACAGTGAGATCCAACAGGAAGAACTTGAAGCAAAAGCACATGTGTAAAAGGAATGTGTATATAGAGCTGGGGCTTTCTATTGTACCATTTGAGTAAAACATAATGATTAGAATAAGATCCTTGAAACTAAATACCTTCTGATTTTTAACAATAGACTATTATCTGAAGGAAACTAAGATACACTAGTTCAATATTTAGTACTGCATAAAAGCATGCATAAGAGAACCCATATTAAAATTCAGAAATGTTTATTAACAACAACAAAAAAACAAAGAATGACAAAAGGAATGGATTGATATTAGGAATCACTGAAGCTCTATAAGCCTGGGAAATACTTTTCCACAACCTGTATCAGAGATATAACTATTTTATTGCTTTGGTGTTAACAAAACCCATACAAGGGTTAGTTCTAGGAAGCTTGAGTAGTTTCAGGTTATGCCAAATGGGGGGAACAAGAACTTTCTGCCTAAGATTTTTTTTACTTGGTAAGCATCTATTTCTCCTCTGATAAAACAAGAAGTGGGAATCTTGTTTCTTCCACTGTTAGGAATTCATAGACAATGTCTTCTGGCTCAAAAGGTGGAAATGTGGCCCAGGCCTGGCCAGTTTGGGTACTGCTTTCCGATGGCCATAGTCATGGATCAAAGGGTAGGTATGGAATCTGAGCGGAGTCCAGTCAAGGCTAGTGAACATCAGTCAGCCCTGAGAGATGTGCTGAAATGACTGGGAAAGAGACCCTCTCTCTCTGCAGATGCTAATTGTAGCCATCTCACCACCACCTGGGGAGTGCCTGCCTGAAAATGAAGGCAACACAGAGCAAAGCACAGGGCAGAATTGGAGAGAATCAGATTCCAATCATCACTTCAACACCTGGAGGCTGATCTGCTGGATTCACACCTTGACCTTCCCACTTGAGTGAATCAATACGTTCTCTTTATGATTTAAACCAATTTGGGTTTGTTTATTCTAATTTCTCTGAAGAATTCAATGTCTGTCTTGATGTTCCTACAACCGTTTCTTCAAACCCAAAGTTCATGGAACCAGAGCTTTCTTTTGGAAGAACAGGAGGATATATTTGGGTTTTACAGAATATCCAAATTTTAGAGCTAAGAGGGACCTGTTCCCACCCTTTATTGCTGCATGGCAAACCACCCCAAAATGTAATGCTGTAAAACAACCACTGTTGCATGATTCTCATGGATCCTAAGGGTCAGGAATTCATAGAGCACAGCAGGGATGGTTTGTCTCTGCTTCATAATATCAGAGGCCTCCATAGACAATATGTGAATCATTTGAGGTTAGGATCTTTCAAAGGCACATCTGGTGCTGGGTAGTCATGATCCAAAGGCTGGGCTCAGCTGAGACTTCCAAACAGAGCACCTATCCATGGCCTCCCCATGTGGCTAGCTTGGGCTTCCTCACAGTATGGAGGCCCTGGGATAGCTGTATTTCTTACATGGCTGCTCGAGGCTCCAAGTTCTAGTGAATAAGATAAAATGTCCCAGTAGACAAGATAGAAGCTGCCTGATCTTTCATGCTTAGCCTCACATAGCATCACTTCCACTACGCTTACAAGCCTGCCCAGATTCAAAGGAGGGGACACAGACTCCCACCTGTCCATGGGAAGAGTGTCAAAGAATCTGGAGCCATGTTTTAAGAGCACCATGCCTGTGGCGTTTTTTTTTTTTCTCATACTTCCTTGCCTTAGCACATACTTCTCCTGTCAGGTAACATTCTTCTCCCACCCTTGTCCTCCCAGTGACTCTCCCTTCATCCTCCATGGCTCTGTAGCATGTTACCTCCCGAAGAAGCACCTCCTATCTTCTTCTGACCTGGGCTAGGGGTGATTTTGCTCTGCTGTATTCACGCCTCTGCTTGTCTCACCAAGTTGAAATTGTCTCATTTTTCTTTGTCCCTCTTCTCCAAACTGTGCACTTTCTAAGGAGTGCATATCATGCTTTTTATGATTACAATTACTTTTTTTGGCTCCTGACATATAGAAGATGCTAAAAAAAAATACATATGTAGTGAAAATTTCCAACCCCTTCCCTTTGCAAATGAGAAAACATCAGCCCAGAAAGGGAAGTACATTGTTCAAAGTCAGACAACTTGTTTGTAGGCATCTAGAACCCATGGCTCCTCTCTGGAATTCCCATGGTCCTCCTCCTACATCACCAGTGTTCCAAACATAAAGCCCTGAGTGATTCTCAGAAAGACCTGCATATGGTGGTCATGAACCCAGGAGCGTCTGTGCAGCCAACCTCTGCCAGGGAAATCTCTGGCTTCCCAAACTAATTTGTGATGCTTTCAGACCTCGGAAAAAACACAATAGATTGAGAGTGGCGTTTTACATTTTCAGAAACAAGAACCGATTGCGTTAGTTCATGCCTAATTAGCTTATGCGTTTTGGCAGCAGGCTCTGTACTTCCCAGCTGAAATCTGCAGTTCAGGCACAACTGGTTCCCTGCATACGTAGGCCAGATGTTTGGCATGCCGACATGCAGGGGGTTATAGCCAGGAAAAAACCAAAACAGAAAGGTGAGCATTTGTTCTGAAATGCTTTAGAAGAACACTCTCAGCAACGTTCACTTTTCAAGAACCTGTCACAACTGCAAAGTAAAACTGTATTATCAAGGAAATCTACCTATAAAGACTCTAAACTAAATCTAGATGGTATGCACAACTTGTACCGTTTCTTTTCATAGACATTTATCAGCAAGCACTTCCTAGAACACGAGGTAATACATTTAACTACTGGCCTACTGACTTCCTTTTTGTACCAAAGCAAATGAATGTTTTAAAATGTTGGTCCAGAAGAAATTAGTTCAGGAATTCCTTTTCCCTTTTTCATAGTGCACTCTAACACTGATCTTATCCACAACCACCAAAGAGGAAAGCATTCAACTTTTTAATAGTGTAATTATCTCTTCCTGCAAATTGCCCCCAAAATAGTCTGTTTTTCTGGCCTTAAAATTACCTCAATTTCCAACAAAAGTTCTGATCATTCCCACCTAAATAAAAGTGTTAGTTTACCTTCTCAGTATTCTAGGAACACTAAAACAACAAACAAATATTTTAAAAATCCATAATTTTTCATTTTGCTACCTCTTCTAAGAGCTCGTCCTTTTTTTTTTTTTTTTAATCAAAAAACGTTCCTTGTCTACTACTATTTCATGCACAGGAAAATTAGGAAAAAACTGAGTGTGTGACAATAACACATCTTGGCAAAAATGTGGACAAATCAGAAGTCTCACATATTCTTATCAAAATATAAATTGGTAAAAATTACTTTGGAAAATCATTTATCATGAGCTAGTAGATTTTAAGATATGCACTCCTTGGGACTCAGAAATCTCACTTCTAGAGAAACTTTTGCACAGTTGCACTGGGCGCGATGAGCAACAAGGCTCACAGCAGCACCAGAAAAAGCCCACATGCACAGCAGCAAGAGAATGTGCAAGTCAAGGGTATAAAAACCGAGCCTGATCACCATGAAAGTAGGTGAACTACAGGCTCCAGAAAGGAAGACGCTCACACACATAACATTGTTTGAAAAATGCAGATCACGAACGCATAAATGCAATGTGCTCTTATTTACGTCAAGTGCAAAACCTTGTAAAACAAAACCATGCTGCTCAGGAAGACGTAAGTGTTAGCTGAAACTATAAAGAATAGCCAGGGAATCAACATCATCAAATTCAGGAGAGTGATTGGCTCAGCTGGGGGAGAAAGGGAATGCAACTGTGGTATTGCAAATGTTCCATTCCTCAAGATGGGTGATAGGTACACAGGAGTTTGTTTCATTATATTTTATACTTCTCATAAGTATATATTTTATACGCATGTAATATTTCATAATTTCTAAAACAAAAAATAGAAGGATTATATGGAAAATCCTTAAAATTTTGCAACACCTGTGGCAATATGTCTTTAATATACTAAATGCTCTTAGTAATTAATTTTAAAAGTTCAGTAGCTAAAATAATATATGGGCAAAGCCATGAAATGGCAATAACAACAACAAAAAATACCAAATTTTAATCTATGGAATTAGTAGAGAATAAAAATGGTGATAATACCTAAAACTGGACAGCTGAGTGAGGAGACAGGCACATAGCTGGGATGTGCCTTAGGACACTTTTTCTTCCAGGTTATTTGCCAACGTGAATGAAAAGCCCTCATCTATTGATAGACTTTGACCCAGTGATTCTATCTCTAGGACTCTATCTCAAAGAAATACTTGGACCAGTGAGCACTCAGGGATGTATGTTCAAGAATGTTCATTACAGGATTGTTTATCACAGTGAAAAATGTGGAACTGCCAAAGTGTTTAATTCAAGACTGGCTAGATAAATTATGGTACAACCATGCAAGAGACTAATACAAACATATTAAAATTATGATATAGCTCCATATTTATTGATATGGAAAGATGCAGAGGACATATTGTTGCGTGAGAAGGGCAGTAATAGAACAGAATACATGAGCACAAATTCACTTTGCTGCAAAAGTGTGTATTTATGCGTGTGTGTGCTATCATCAAATGCACTCCTGCCTTCACCCTCTCTTGACCGGGTAAAGGTCAGGACCTCCTAAACATTCTTCTGCCCTTGTCTTCCAGCAGCCCATTCTCAACACAACAGCCAGAATGGACCTTTTAAAACACAAGCCAGATCATGTCACGCCTCTGTCCAAAATGCTCCAAGTGCCCTCCAGATGTCAGCTCCAGGAAGGCAGGGATTTTGGTCTGTGTTGTTCTCTGCTGTATTTCTAGAACCTAGAACAGTGCTTGGCACATAGTCAGCCTTCAATAAATAGTTATTGCATGAATAAGTCACTGAATAAATGGGCAAATGAAAAAGGTCAATTCAGAAGGTGAAATGTATAATGAAGTAGGTATACAGTGTAAGGGGTTAGAGAGTCCCTGTGGGGCAGGCAGGCAGGTTGCTTCTTTAAATCAAGTGGCCACAGGTGGCTTCTCTGGTGAAGTGCCATTTGAGCATAGACCTGCATAAGGAGAAGAAGCCAGGCACTCAAAAGACCCAGAGAGAGAATGTTCCAGGAGGAGGAAACAGTGAGGCACAGGCGTCTCAAGGCAGGAGTATCTGGAAGTGTTCAAGGAGCTAAAAGAAGGCTATACCCCAGGAGGTTATCTTGTTTTCTACAGTGGCAACACTACAGGTGATTATGAATGATTCTTTTTCTGTTTAATGGTTGTTTCTACTGTTTTAACAATAAACATGGATTGACTGTGCAAAAACAGTAAGCTATTCTACACATCCAACTGGGACTGAGTCCTGGGTCAGGAAACTCTGGTTTTTCTGGGCCCTAAGTATAGCTGTGTGCTTTGTGATCATGTGTAAACTATTGGGCTGGCCAAAAATTTTTTTCGGGTTTTTCTGTAACATCTTACGGGAAAACCCAAATGAACTTTTTGGCCAACCCAATACATTGCCCTCTGCAAGATGAGGATGTCAGGGCTCCACATCCCATCTAGTTCAAAAAATTTATAATTAAGTCTTCCCCATTCTCCCCAGAGTGAGATTAGAAACTCCTTTCCCTTGTCATGGAGCACAGACCCTATCTTAAATTCACACAGAGATAAATAAGGTTGCCCCTAGCAACAGCAGCAGACACTCTACAAACGGGTTCATAGCACCAGCAAATTCTATTATTTGTTTGTTTGTTTGTGGTTCATTTTTATTTTTTTTTAACATCTTTATTGGAGTACAATTGCTTTACAAGGGTGTGTTAGTTTCTGCTTTATAACAAAGTGAATCAGCTATACATATACACATATCCCCACATCTCCTCCCTCTTGCGTCTCCCTCCCACCCTCCCTATCCCACCCCTCTAGGTGGCCACAAAGCACCGAGCTTTGTTTGTCTTTATTGATGTAAGAACACTTAACATAAGATCTACCCTCTTAATCAATTTCTGAGCACACAATAATAGACCATTGTTGACTACATGCAAATTCCTAACATGGCTTTTGCAATTTCCTTCTCTCTCAGATTCACCGAGATAAGTACTCGAAGAGCTATGCGAAACCAAGACCCAGCATGGCTGCTTTTACGGTCTAAATGAAGGAGCATAATTTTTTTGGTCGATGTTAGAATAAATCACTCCATTCTCTCCCCCTCCTCCTCCTCCTCCTCCCACAGATGGGGCGGGGGTGGGGAGGAAGATAAAGGAAGGAAATTTTACCTTCTGCCTGTGGGCACGGGCAGGGCCAACCTAGGAATCCACAGGTCAGCAGAGGTGCCTTAATGATTCTTCAGGGTTAGCAGGTGCTGTGAGAGGAAAGAGGGTGAATTTGCACTCAAAGAAAAGAGAAAGATGCTGAGTTTACGGAGGCAGCCCAAGACGGGAAATGGTTTCAAACCAAAGAGAACCAAACAGAAAACAGAAAGGCAGTGTGTGTGTGAGCCGGGGGCGGGGGGGGGTGGCAGGGAGTCACTGCTATAGTCCCAGCTGGCACAGGGTGGGCACTCGGTAAATATTTGTTGTTTGAATAAATATGCAATTTTTTCCAGGGTTTTTCTTTCTCTCCCTCCTTGAGAAATGGTGAGCACATATGCTGGAAGGTAATTCTCATGGAAGTTCTATTTTACATTGGCTGGGTTTCCCTCGAAGGAAACCTCACATAACCTCTCTGAATTTGCCCTCTTGCTTCACAGGGTGATTTTCATGTTTTTTCCCCATCTGTTACCATTTTCCACAACTGGCAGCTACAAGCCGAGGTATTATCTGTTTATCTGTGCAATTCTCCTCGTGGTTGAACAGTTTACAGTTTTTGGATTTACTTCCTTCTCCGCTATTTAAAATAAATTTTAAGTGTAGGAGTATGACATAACCTCAGAGAGAATCTGTGTCTTTTGGCCAAAGGAAAATGTGAGCTCAGGCCACACTTTCTGGAAAGCATCATGAAGATGATACTTCACGTAGCAACAGGTCAGAAAATAGGGCAGAGTCAGATCAGACAGATGATTTGTGCAAACAACTCCATGGCTTCCCTGAAGCTGCTCTATGTAACAGCCCCAAACTGTTATCCACAAGGAAAGAGGTTTGGCACTCTTTGGAGGCAGGGTGGATAGGAGGAGATGGATAATAAAAAGCAAATATCCCAC
The DNA here is from genome assembly GCF_002837175.3 of Physeter macrocephalus. Lineage (NCBI taxonomy): Eukaryota > Metazoa > Chordata > Mammalia > Artiodactyla > Physeteridae > Physeter > Physeter macrocephalus. The sequence goes on from NC_041216.1 coordinate 22,247,576, forward strand.
CGTGCTTTCAGAAAGTTGGGTCTCTTTGAGAAGATAAGCATTATGAAAAGCAAGTTCTTCTATTTTCTGACTCTTGCCAGGAATTTGAAGTTTCTTTCAGAGCCCACTTTCTTGCTTGCTTCTAGAGTACCCAGCCCCCCCAGTTATGGTCCTGATCAAGTCCCTCTCTGAGCCTCTCTTTCCTCATCTGTAAAATGGGAAGAATGACAACACAACCCCCACTCCCACCTCCACACACAGGGATTGGAAGGATTCAGTGAACTAAAGCACGGGAAGGTAGCAACACCACTGCTGGCTCACAGGAGAGATGCAAGAACCACCTGGTGAAGGAATTAGTTTTATTAACAACTTTTATCATTATGATAATTATTCTGAGTCTGTCTTCCAAAAAGGATTACATTTAAAAGTTGCCTTCAGGGCTTCCCTGGTGGCGCAGTGGTTGAGAGTCCGCCTGCCCATGCAGGGGACGCGGGTTCGTGCCCCGGTCCGGGAGGATCCCACATGCCGCGGAGCGGCTGGGCCCGTGAGCCATGGCCGCTGAGCCTGCGCGTCCGAGCCTGCGCGTCCGGAGCCTGTGCTCCGCAACGGGAGAGGCCACAACGGTGAGAGGCCCGTGTACCGCAAAAAAAAAAAAAAAAACAAAGTTGCCTTCAGTGCTGTAATCCACAAGAGACAACATGAGCTTTGCTGGATCAGTAGAAGATGAAGAGACCGAGGAAGGGCAGGTAGGGTTTCTAGTGCCCTTGAAGTCAATGGATGGGGTGGCCACCTAATTGCTCTTTTTAAAAAACCCAGCTTATTGAAGTTTAATTGGTATACAAAGAACTGCACATGTTCAGTGTGTACAATTTGATGAGCTTGGACACAGGTAAACACCCGTGATACCATTGCCACAGTCAAGGGAATATGAGCAACTCTCAAAGTCTCCTTGTGTCCCTTTGGTTTTATGTTTTGTTTTGTTTTGTTTTGTTTTGTGGTAAGAACACTTAACACAAGAGCCACCCTCTTAACAAATTCCAAAGGGCACAATGCCGTATTAACTCCAGGCACCGTGTTGTACAGCAGATCCCCTAGTTATTCATCTTGCGTAACTGAAACTTATACCCACTGAACAGCAACTCCCCACTTCTGCCTCTCCCCAGCCCCTGGTAGCCACTATTGCATTCTCTGCTTCTGTAAGTCTATTTTAGATGATTCATAGAAGTGGAATAATGCAAGATTTGTCCTGTGATTAGTTTATTTCACTTAACATGATGTCTTTCAGGTTCATCCATGTCCTCTCAAATGGCAGGATTTCCTTCTTTTTTAAGGCTGAATAATATTCCATCGTATGGACATACCACATTTCCTTTATCCATTCATCAGTCAATGGACATTTGGGTTGTTTTCATATTTTGGCTACTGTGAATAGTGTTGCAACGCCCATGGGAGTGCAGATATCTCTTTAAGATCCTGATCTCAATTCTTTTGGATATATACCCAGAAGTGGGATTGCTGGATCATATAGCATACACAGCTTTGAAGAGGCAGCAGAGCTATGTAGTGGAAGCCAGAGCATGGTAGGAACCAGAGGTCAGGTTCTTACACAGGTCTGCTTCTTCACTTCCTAGAATATGACCTCTCTGGGCATTGCTTTCTGTATCTGCCAAATGAGGGGGTCAATAAGGCCACCTGGCCCAAGGCTGCTATGGCAGTTGCCTGATGAGACAGGTGTGATCAGACCCAACACAATATCCTTTGTAGCCTCCTCCATTTAGCCAGGGCTTAGATTAAGCACCTGACATTTATGATTTCATTTAAGTTCCAGGCCCACCCTATGAGGGGGGTACCATTGTGATCCCCACTTTACAGATGAGACAGTGAAGTCTCAGAGAAATTTTTTTTAAACTTGCTGTAGGTTATACCCTCTGTCACAGTGGAGCTGGGATGTAAACTCATGAAGTGTGAATCCCGCCCATGAGATGGCCCTCAGTCAACAGAAATGGAGTATTCCTGATTCCCGCAAAGCTGGCTCCTTTAGGAGATTCCATAAGCTCTAGTATAGGCATAGATAAAATGAGATGGCACAGCTATGGCCCAGAAGGAATTTTGAGACCCCGAATGTGGAAAACAGGCTCAAGAGACGTGGATCTCCAAGTTGAAGAATGACAGCCTTACATGGTAGCCAAGTTGGTGGATGCTACTGAAGTAGGTTCTTGCTGCAGGAGTAGGGATCTTGGTGATGGGGTCAGGGAGGAGGGTGTCTGCCAGAGCCCCGTTACTCCTTTGTTTTGGGCTCCTTGGGCCAAGCAGATGTCTCATCCTGGGCTGACTGTCATCACCCCTCCCAACATCCCCAAGAGGGACAGAAAGAGGAACCAAGCGGGGCCCCCTCTTGTGGCTGCCTGGTGAAAGTGGCCAGTGGGGCTGAAATCTAGAGCTGCCCTGCCTCTATCCTGTGCAGCTGGTGGGGTTGTATCTGTCTGGAGGACGGTGCTCACAGGGCAGCATGAGCATCCTTGTCTAATCATACAGAGGTGTGCCATGGGCATGGGAGGTCCCGCGTACCAGGGAGCTGCCACTGCCCAGACGTTTCCTCTGTCTTTTTTTTGCTGTTGATACAGTCTGTGCATAGGAATGACTAGGGTCTATGCCTTTCATCCCTGCTCTCCTTGAACCCAGGTCCAGGCCTCTCAGATTTGAAGCACATGCTCTGATCGCTGGGCCATACTGCCTATCTACAAGATCAAGTCTCATTGGGTGAGGCTCAGAGACAAAGGACAGCAAGCTGACGATCATCACCACTGGCCCAAATGTCCATCAGTGTCATCTCCAGTACATATACAGTTCCATCTCAACCTAAGCAGTGTTGACATTTGGGACCGGAGAATTCATTGTTGGGGGAGGGGGCAGTTGCTGTCCCATGCATTGTATCATGTTCAGCGGCACCCCCGGCCCCTACCCACTAGATGCCAGTAACCCCCCACTACCTCCACCCTCCAACCAGAAATGTCTCCAGCAAACGTCCCCTAGGGGGAAAAACTGCCCTCACTTGGTGTAACGAATGGTCTAAAGAACCCCAACTTACTCTGTAACTCACTGTCAAGAAAAAAAAAAAAAAGTAAATTTGAACTCTTTTGTTTCCTTTTTCGATTTCAGGTTCCCCAGCTCTGAGCGCTCACAGAACTGACAGCAGTGATACAGAGAAAATGATACAATGTGAACCAGCCTCCAAGAAGACTTCTGAGGAGTCTTCTGAGGAGCGTGGAAAACAAAAATGATTAAAAATAGCTCTTTTGCTGAAGACTAGAGTCAAGGTATCATCTCTGCATGTCCTCGTCCATTAAAGCATATGATCAATTGCCACATTGAAGCAAAAAACAAAAGCATGACTTACTGAAAATAAGGAGTTTTTGGCTTAGTTAAATTTTTTATTTTGGGGGGGTTGGAGAACACAGAGTTCAGCAATTTAGCGCCAGAAAGAGAGAAAGCGAGAGAACCATTCATTTGAAATTGCTAGAGAATCTATGGAATCACAGCCAAAGTTTTCATCCGACATGAAAGTAATCAAAATCCCAAAGTCCTTGGCTACCTGGGTGCTCACAGAAGTGACAGCTTCGAGAGCTTGTTTGCCATTCAAAAGAAAATGGTCAGCCTTGATTATACATTGTTCCTCTGCCCAGGGTAACAAATGCAGGACTGGGGTTTGTGCTGGTGATTCAGACACATATAAACACTCTAAAAATAATGTTGAAATTGGAAGAGCCCAGACGTTCCATCCTCTCCCCATCAGGACTGAAATACTCCAAACAGAGCAGTCCATTTGGTTTGAAATATGACTGCTGTGCTTGGCCATGCACCCTGTGCGGGCCAGCTGTACTGCTTTAGCAAATGAGAAGTGCCCAGAGGGATGTCTGGCCTCCCAAGGGCTGTAGCCATAAGGGCTAAAATTTAGCTTAACTATTGCTCATCTCAGAAGTATGTTGCTGCTTGTTTGTTTGTTATGTTGGCGTGTGGTCGCCAGGCCTAATGATATGCAATTTTGAGTTTAACCCACCCAAACTAGTCCCAAATGACTCCTGTCAAGTCATTCTAGTTGGCTTGTTATTGGGGCTGGAAAATAACCCACTAGCTGCTAAGACAGACAGTCTGTCACTCCCATCTGGTAAGGATACCCAGGCAACGGGTCCCCTGTGCTTCTTTTCCCTCCCATTTGGCTCTATCACCCCACTTTTTCCACCTTCTGTGATACAACCCCCAACTGCAACAGCAAAAACAATAATCACCAGTAGAAAAATACCTAAGTGTCCCGCACTGAGTCCAGTGCCTCATATATGTTATCTTATTTAATCTCCAAAATGACTCGACGCAGCAGTGGTAATTATGGTAATAGCCACACAACTCTGTGAATATACTCAACGCCATTGAACTGCACACTTTAGAATGGGTGCATTGTATGGTATGTGAATTATATCTCAATAAAGCTGTTAAAAATATTATTTAAAAAAAATCTGGAGGCTGCCAAAGAGAGGGATGTAGAGCCTTAACTCTGCATGTCAGAAAAGAAGGAAAGCAGAAAATGAATGAGCTCAGTGTCCAACGTTATAAGCTAGAAAAAAGAACTTTCTGAGGCAGACTTTATTCCTACAGCCAGGGTCACGCAGCTTGTATGCGGCACAGCTGGATTCCCATCCAGGCCTCTCTGGCATCACCGCTGATGTTCTTACAGACCCTGTAGAGTTCACGGTCACCTACGGTTCTGGCTCAATCAATCATGATCTAGGAGGGTAGTATGAAGCCCAGGACGCAGTATTCATCTTCATATCCCCACAGCCTCACACTTCGTAGGTACTTAGTAAATGTGTGTTGAATGGATTATCTGCTTGAATTATTTTATTATACTGATTACACCAACCCATTCTACGGTCATTTGCTCCAGCGCTTTCCTGGGTGATTTACATGCCACCTTATAACAGAGTATCCTCACTCACTGCCAGGGAGAGGACATCACCAAGTTAAAAATATTCAGAGTAAAGCTTCTGCAAACTGAGCTCTCCAAATGGATTTGGAAATGAAAGAGGCCAAAGACCAGGGAATGCCTGAAATGATTTCCTGGGACTAGGAAATGATTTAAAGCAAAAGGTCGGAGCTCTTCGCAGTTAGTTTCCTAAGCAATTGGTACTCAGGGGCTTTCTGGGCCTGGCTCGCTCCTCAGCTAACCATCATGTTAATGGGAAAATACACTGGCCCTTCTGTCCAGGCCACTCCAGAGATTCATTAACATGTCCTCCTCTCTGTTTCTTCTCTCCTGAACCCAGTTTTCATTTTAGAAACAGGAACAACTCCTGAAGATCAGTGAGTGAGAGGTTAAAAGTCTCCAAACACGTTCACCTCCCTATTCCCTCTCTTCTGAAAACAAATCTTAAAAAGGTTCCCACCCACCACTCACCCAGTGAGGGAAAGACTGCAAAACAGGAAAAGGTATTTTCTGATGACCTTTAAATTCAGACATTTCCCCCATTGGTTAGTTTATTTTTGTTGTTTATATGTTATTGCTTATTGTGTTTCTTTCACTTCATTTTAATAACACTTCCTTGTGTTAAGACTTAATCATTATAAAATACTACAGTGGGTAGGACTAGCCCCAAACTCTTGAACCCTTGATGAAAAGTACCTGGAAGGGAGCTGGATGAAGCTGAGCGATGTTTTCTAGTCTGTTTTCCTCCCCTGCATCAAGTAACCTACCCTGGGGGCATCACAGTAAGGCCAAGTATGCCCTCATGGGGAGGGGGAGAGAAGAGGTAATCTCTCCTTGGTTATCTTCAGAACTGGCCAATCCTAGTGCAGAAGAGGAAGACTGATGTGGCAGATCTTGAACTAGGACGTGTGGGGGGGGGGGACCCCCCTTCTCTCTCGGGGTCTGGGAGTCAGCTGGGCCTTTACTGCCAGACATACAAAGGCCTGTAGGCTTCAGATACTCCTGAGGGCTCCCCACACCTCCCTACCCCAAATAAAACCATATGAAGGCAGGATGGAAGTTAGGCAGGAGCTGGAGACTAAAAACACTAGGATTCGTCCGGTGCAGGGAGGGAGGGGCAAATTATCATCTGTAGAGTACTTTTTACCCATTTTATCTAAATCTTAAGAAATTATCTATAAAAGGGAGATTTTTATCTCCACTTGTTATAGGCTGAATTGTGCCCCCAAACCCAGATTCCTATGTCGAAGTCCTAATCTCTAGTATCTCAGAATACGACTGTATTTGGACATGGGGTCTTGAAAGAGGTAATTAAGGTAGCATGAAGCCATTAGGGTGGGCCTTAATCCAACATGACTGGTGTCCTTATAAGAGGACACACACATAGAAGGAAGACCATGTGAAGATGCTGGGAAAAGGGAGCCATCTATAAGCCAAGAAGAGAGGCCTCAGAAGAACCCAACCCTGCCGACACCTTGATCTTGGACTTCCAACCTCCAGAGGCAATAAGTTTCTGTTGGCTAAGCCACTCGGTCTGTAGTATTTTGTTACGGCAGCTCCCAGAAACTGATACACCACTGTATTCTGGGAAATTAAGAGGAAGATTCTGTGTTATTTTTTTAAAACAATATTACATAGATATCTTTTCTCCTAAGGATAAAACAGTGATGACAGTATAGCTTTGCCCATTGAAGAGACAATCTCAGGCACCAGAGGGCCGAAACCAGAGTGAAACAAAACAAAGCAAAACCAAGCAAGCTATCCTGGGTCCACGGGAGACAGTGGAAAGGTGCTCAGAAGGAGATGAGGTCATTGTGAAGGGGGCTGTTTCCAGCATTAAAGGCTGCAGGGACTCTTGTCACTTATATGATCATTTAAATGGATGTCTCAGAGTGTATCTGGTGGCCATCTCATTTTCTTACTTCACTTGTGGTTGACATCTAGATTGTTTCCAATTTTTCACTCTTAGAAAACATGCCACTGTTTCATCTTTGTGCATAAAACTTTTTCTATTTTTTTATAACAGCTTTCTTTTTTTTTTTTTTTTTTTTTTTTTTTTTTTTTTTGTGGTATGCGCGCGGAGCACAGGCTCCGGACGCGCAGGCTCAGCGGCCATGGCTCACGGGCCCAGCCGCTCCGCGGCATGTGGGATCCTCCCAGACCGGGGCGCGAACCCGGTTCCCCTGCATCGGCAGGCGGACGCGCAACCACTGCGCCACCAGGGAAGCCCTATAACAGCTTTCTTGAGATATAATTCCCATACTATAAAACTCACTCTTGTAAAGTATACAATTCAGAGGTTTTTAGGATATTCACAGAGTTGTGCAGCCATCACCACTATCAAGTTTTAGAACATTTTTATCATTCCCCAAAGAAACCCCTTAACAAGTAGCTGTCACTCCCCATAACCCCATCCCCCATCCCCAGACAGCCAGTAATCTACTTTCTGTCTCTATAGATTACCTACCCTGGCCATTTTATATGAATGGAACCATACACTATGTTGCCTTTTGTGACTAGCTTCTTTTACCTAGCATAATATTTTCAAAGTTAATCCATGTTATAGTACTTTGTTCTTTTTATGATTAAGTAATACTCCATTGTATGGATATACTGCACATAACTGAGCCACTCATCAGATTATGGAAACATTTGTGTGTTTCCACTTTTTGGCTATTATGAATAATGCGTCTATGAACATTTGTACACAAGTTTTAGTGTGTATATGTTTTCATTTCTCTTGGGTATATACCTATGGGTGGGACTGCTGGATTATACAGTAACTACATGTTCAACATTTTGAGGAGCTGCCAAACTATTTTCCAAAGTACCATTTTATAATCCTATCAGCAATGGAGCTTCTTCCATTTTGAGGATTCCCTCCGTACAGTAGATTTCCAGATGTGGAATTCTAGACTTTAAGGGCATGCACATTTTAAAGACTCCTGATACATGCTGCCAAACTTCTTTGCTGAAAGGTAGCATAAGCAATTTTTTAACAGTTTTCTTTTGGTTTCATTAACTCTCATCCATCACCTTCCAAATCTGGCACAAGTTTCATTTGGTCCAGGAACTAAAGTTTATCCCAACTTGTCTTTTACTCTGCTCTCTGTGTACCACCCACATCTACGATCACCCCCTCCACTCCCACACCCTGCCCAGATCTTCAAGCTCAATCTGTAAATTACTTGGGAATTTTCTTAAAGAGTCTTCATCTGTGTGAGCTTTTCAAGCTCCTTAAGTCAGGTTCTATGTCTTCAATTTATTTTCTCTTTTGGCAGAACAAGCAGGGAAGGACTCTGCATACAAAAGACACAGTGAAGGCTTTCTGGCTAGTAATTTAAAAAGCATGTAAGTTGGGCAAGTGGTGCTGCATTTATATTATTAAGAACACTGCCCAGTGGGGCAGAAGTTCATGCCTCTGGGTCCTCTGTTGGATCGCAGGACCTTTGAAGGCAGAGAATCAGCCTATTTTGGCTTTGCAATTCCACCAACCACGTCAGAAGGGTGAGGAAGTGATTCTGTAGTAGGCAACTACGATGTGCCAGACACTTTTGCTATATGCTTTATAATTTACCTCACTTAATCTTCAAAAAGTCAATGCAGAATTAGCAACCAGCTACCACTGTTGTCATTTTACACGTGAGAATATTGAGACCAGAGAAGTCGAGAGTCTTGTGGAACACAGGGGTGACCACAAACCTGGATCTCATTTCACTGTTCTATGCTGCTTACAGGTACACACAGGCCCTTGAAAATCTAGCCCCACTGTTAAAATTATAGGAAAACAATCAAATATTCCAAATATAAAAAAAGCTTCATTTTTTTACCTTTTTCCTTTACCTTTTATCAAAGCTTTTACCCTAAAAATGGTGATCACATTTGCATGTGATATCATTGTCTTGTTACCTTTTTCTTTGTAATTTATATGAGTCTTGAGAAATTAGTATATTAAATTATTTTTATTTAAAAATATCCATTGTTTTCTTTAAATTAGAAGTACTATGAAAGAAAATTAATGAACCAGTAATATAAGAGAAAAGAAATCAAGCAACAAAAATTAAGAACATCTGGCAGGAGCATATGCAAGAGAATTGGGATGATATGAAACATTCTTCTAAGTCAGAGAGAAATGCTTTAGAAAGATGCAGTGAAGAAAGGACCATCGTATCTCAGTTCTGTATCAATTGGGATAAAGCCCTGTGTAAGCAGCCAACTCAAAGAGAATGCCGGAATGTCAGAACATCAGCAATGGAAGGGATGTTGCTGGCTTCTAGGGAGACCTCAAGACTTCCTCTCCAGAGCCCTGAGAACCCAGAAAGTGGGATAGCGTGTCCGTGTCCCTGATACCAGGTACTAGCAACAGGGGATGGAGTTTCTATGTGCTTTGTCAAGAGGCTAAACCTAAGAATCTACAAGCATGAAAAAATAATTCACCAACTATTTTCAATATTTCAAACACCATAGATAGGCATACACATACCCATACACACACACACAGTCACCAAACTACCTAAAACTTCACGTTTCATTGCTTTTGACTATAACAGGAGGTACTTGGCGTGTCAGCACCGATTACCTAAAACTAATGAGAGGCTGTGGCAAAGGCACTAGATGTTTACCACACCTACTTCCTCTTCCTCCTGGGCACTGAGCCAGACTACATTTCCCAGCCCCCTTTGCAGTGAGGTGTGCTGGCGAGCCTGAGTTCTACCAATGGAATGCAGAATGTAGTTCTCCCAATAGCCTGGCCCATATACACTCCCCCACCAAGCCGTCTTCCAGACCCTTCCCCGAAGCTGGCAACCTTGGAATGAGTGTTGAATTCCGCAGGGTCACAAAACAAGAAGAGCCTGGATCCCTGAGTCACCACTTGAAGGAGCGCTATCTGCTGATCAGGAGCACCTTTTAGATTTTACCTGCATGAGAAATAAACTCTTGCCAGGCTAAGCCAGTGAGACTTGGATAATCATCTATTATAGTAGCTAGCATTGCCCTAACTCACCCAGATGTAATTAAATGGCTGTTGATAGAACAGTTTCTGAGTCATGATTGGTGCACTAGACACAGATAACCAGCATTATAACCAGGTAGTGTGTGAGAATTCCTGGGGTTTAAATTTTTCATCTCTCAGATGGATCAATTGAGGACGCAAGTAATTTGTATGAGACTGCAGAGCTGGGACTCACACCCAGGTTTTTTGATTCTGCCATAGGCTTTGTCTAATCTACCATGTGACCTTTATTTTTTGCATACTACAGCAGCATGGACAGTTAACAAGCTAGAGGTGAGTATTAAATAGCCAAGAATCTGGGCCATGCTGGGGAAGAAAACTCAGAAAGAGCCTCCTCTTCTTTGTGCATTTTGTTAATTATAAGGGAAAATAGCATTTTCTCAGGGTTTTTTTTCCCCATTATTATGTACAAACCAGCAATTCAGGGACTCATTTGACTGTATTTACATCTCAAAAGAGAGAAAAAGTCAACTGACAACATCTCACTGGCTTTGATCCATGTGCTTTCTACTGCCACGACCTCTTTTCCTTACTAGTAAAAATCAGGTAAGAAATTACATCAACACAGTATTGCTGAAATGGGTATAGAATAATAATAATAACAATAGCCTTTAACATTTATTGAGCACTTACTTCATATAAGGCATTGTGCTAAGTTCTTCAAATACATTCTTTCACTGTTTCACAGAAAGGGACTCATGAAGTGGGAACTATTATTATGCCCATTTTACTGATGACAAAACAGAGGTTCCAAGGATGATGTAACTTGTCTGAGGCTGCACAATGCCCTGCCCTTATGCATTAGACATCTTTGAGACCGTGATTTGTAATCTAGCACTAAACTGGATTGTCATGTGACTATATAAAAATGCAAACGCAATGTTTTCTAGCACCTCAGGAGGTCGTGGATCATTTCTATAACTTTTGTACTGGAAAAATAGTGCCACCAAGAGGCTAGTAGATGTTTCAGAAACTTACAAATTAGAGTCTTAGGGTCACTATCCACGGCAGGGCTTATAAACTTATAAAAGGGTCTCATGTGGAAATCGAACTTTCCAGTAAAAAGTTTTGTTTTACCCAGTCAGTAGAGCCTTTGGAATTTCTAGTTAGAAGAAAGTGTGAATTCTGACAAGTTATTTAAGAATGTGAAACCCAGGGCTTCCCTGGTGGCGCAGTGGTTGAGAGTCCGCCTGCCGATGCAGGGGACGCGGGTTCGTGCCCCGGTCTGGGAGGATCCCACGTGCCGCGGAGCGGCTGGGCCCGTGAGCCATGGCCGCTGAGCCTGCGCGTCCGGACGGAGCCTGTGCTCCGCAACGGGAGAGGCCACAACAGTGAGAGGCCCGCGTACCGCAAAAAGAAAAAAAAAAAAAAAAAAAAGAATGTGAAACCCTGCACACAGGCACTGGACTCAGACCTGAGTGCAAAGCCTCCCACTTCCCAGAACAAGCTGTGGTCTGAATCCTTCAAAACCACATTTTTTTCATCTGCAGATAAAAAGGAGTTGGGGGAGATCATAATACTTACCTCATAAGGAGGTTATGAAGGTTAAATAAAATAATACAATAAAAATACTACTGCTAAAGTTTTTTCACAACTTGCCTGGCTCTCGGATGGTGCCCATTAAATGGTAGGGTTTATTTCAAGGGTTATTAGTTTCTTGAAAAAGACAACTTTTCAAGTAATCCTGGAAGTTTTATTCAACACAGATCGAGCTGGTTATATTAACCTTGGGGGTTTTTTTGCTTTTTTTTTTTTTTTCAAAATCCCTGAACTGCATGGTCGATAGGTCAATACGGTAGTCACTAGCCACACACGAGGCTATTTAAATTTAAATTAATTACAATTAAGAAATCAGTTCTTTGGTCACATTAGCCACATGTCAAGCACTCAATAGCCACATGAGTCTTGTGGTTACGATATTGGACAGAGCAAATGTAGGATATTTCCATCAGTACGGAAAGTTCTGTTGATGGGTCTAGAGTAAGAATAGGTTCATAAGGAATTTAGGGAACACATTCACTTGCGTAGGAGAGTCTGTGTACAGCTCTGCTGAAGGAAGGCTTGATGGACCAGATAAGCCAAAGCGGTCCCTCTGCATCCCTGAGTATCTAATGCTCCTTGGAGAGATAATCAATTTTTCAGAACATCTCTGTGTGTGGATATTTCTTAATAATGACAGTAGGTTCCCCAGGGCAGGAAATCTGAGGAACTAATGTTGGCATCCCCTAAGTACTTGACTCCTGTCCAGGGCTTGGGTCCTGAAAGGATCAAAATGACAACCAAGATACAGCTGAGGACATCATTAGGGGGCATATGAAGAAGATATGCATATATGCTGTGAAAATACCATTCAAGGAAAACACAAAATATTAGAGACATTGTTTGCCATAGAATTAATGGTCCGAAAGCAAACAGGAGTGTGAATTTGCTTTACATCTGTTCATCTTTTGCATTCCCCCCACAATATAACCATATTTTTATATAAAATGTTACATGGGCATAAAATATGTTATAGTCAGGCTGTTGTTTTTTTTTTTTAATTCAGAGAACAACACCATGATAACACTTATTTCTAAAGATGTTGTTATATTTCCAAGAAGCATTCAAAGACTTTTATAAACACACTTTCATAAAACAGATATGCAATGATAAAGCAGGATATGTTATGTGTCAAAAAAGCATTTATATTATAAATTTGTTTTTGTTTTTAAAAAAGCTAAGAGAGAAAGCCAGCTGACTGCAACTGAATTAAGGAATGGTAAGGTATTTTTCTTTCCTGTCTTTTTATAGTTCAAAGTGCAATTTTATTTTTCCCATTTTTAAAGATCATACAAAATAGAGCTTATAAATTATTTTCTTGCTAAACGAAGGCAACTCATTAGTAGATATGCTTTGTATTTTCTTCAGTTGAGTCATAGATCTTCAAAGCTCTTCCACTGGCATGTAATGGTGAGTCACATGGATAATACCCTGAGTGCAGTTCTGGAAATGTGGACCAGTGGACGACAAAGAGGGTGGTCTAGGCAGGGATACCTTGCCCTTCTAATGGTATGTAGAAAACATTGCAGAGACCTCCTTGGCCAGGCAACAATGAATAGACAAGCGTGGCGTCCTTTCTCATAACATGATTTGGAATTTTTCATCAGGCTAAAGTTTAAAAGCTCTATCTTCTTCCTTTTGTTCAATTTTAGAACTAAGTTTGCTTTATTTTCCAGGATTCCCAAAGATTATGGGTAGGGATTCTGCCATCTCTTCTGAGAGTCTAGGGGGTAATTCATCTGGTCCAGGAGAGCAGGCTAATGTTCTTTTACAATTTCCACATCTATTTTGAACTTGAACTTCCTCTCGTTCATTGTACCAGAGGTGCTGATCACTGTGCCTTCCAGCCCACAGCCGTCTCCTGAGGGAATTGCTCCCAGTTATATACAGGACACCACTTCTTTCCCCTCAGCCAAGGCTGATTGTGTAGAGTACCGATGTCATCTGGAGCTGTCCAGAGCCCTGAGAAAACACTGAACATCTTGGTTCCCCAGTTTCTAGATTTGTGATCTTGTACAGGTTATTTAAGCTTTCTAAGCCTCAGTTTCTTCATCTGGAAAACAAAGACAACGATACCTGCCTCAGGGTTGCTGTCAGTGTACAGTGAGACGGGGTATAACAATATAGTCCCTGGCGAAATGGAAGCACTTCGTAAGGTTAGCTGCTGCTGTCGTTGTCATCATCATTATCATCATTATCACCAATATTAATAAATATCATCATCATCGCCACCATCACCATCTGAACCCAGTTGAGTAGGAGGGATAAGCGGAAAGGCTTGTAGATTCAGGGTTGAGAATGCCATTTTGGTCCACAAGCAATTTACTGAATAAGCAGAGGAAGCCAGTCTGTAGAAGAAAGATAAATGACCATACTGACAGTACTGGCATTTAGTGGTCAAAGGCCAAGGATACACAGAATCCTGCAATGTGTGGGAGTATTATATACAACAAGGAAGCATCCTGGGTCCTGCACAACCTTCCAAAGTCCTGCTGGACAAAGTGTATAAAAGTCAAGCCTAGAACTGACTCCATGTTACATATATACATAACATATTGTTTACAAGGTTTTAATACATGTTGAATTTCCCAGGAATGCAATTAATGTATAATTTAAAGAAAGGCACAGTTTGCATTGTTGGAAGTTTGCTAAGAGCCAGTCACTGTAGTGGTTTCAAGCATAGCTGCAAATTCTTTGTCAGTACTTCCATCAAGAGATGGAATCTATGCATTCACAACCTCCCCAGCTCTACCCCTACCCCATATGACTGCTTTGACTGGGACTATGGCAGAAATGTTGTGACTTTCAATAAAAGGTTATGCAGCTTCAGCTGGGACACCTGTCCTGGGAGCCCTGCCTGCCATGTAAGAAGCCTGAACACCCTGAGATTGTCATGCAGGATCACCACATGCAGGCAGCACGGTCTTCAACCTCCTGGCCCAGAGGCCAGGCAAGTGAGTGAAGTATAGCCACCTTGAAAGCAATTCTTTAAGCCTCAGCTGTCCCAGGGCCAGTCACTGGAGTTCTCCCCACTGAGGCCCCATTGACATCACAGAGCTGGGTAGAGCCATTCTTGCTGTGCTCTTTCTGAATTCCTGACCTATCAGATCCATGAGCATCATAAAATGATTGCTTGGGGTCGCTGAATTTTGATTTGTTATACTGCAATAAATAACTGAAAGAATCACCCTTTGGGAAAATCCTATCGCCAGTCCAATCTGACTTTATCAGTTTATATTGGAAGCTGTTCCATTCACCGTGATTCTACACACAGATGCAAATGCAGGGCTCCTTCTTTTTTTTTCTTCTGTCTCAACGTTTATATATATTAAACTATATCTTACTTTTTGCTTTAAATTACTTTCCTTGTAATCTAATTTTTCAGTTAAGGCATTGCATTAATTTTATTTTGAAATTATCCCTGAAGTTCATTCCAAGATAGGAAAAGGGATGTTGTAAAAATATTTGTTATAAAAAGGGAGCGTTGGATCCAGGAGGTCAAAGCACTTCCCCCGCCCCACGAGACCTGGAGAGGGCAGTCATTTTTGTTCTCCTGAGATCTTGCTGTACTTGGCTTCCCGTCCTTCCATTATGTGAGATTCTTGTGGCATTCTTGTAACCACCTTTTCTTAGCTAGCTTGGATAGGTTCTTTCAACTCAAGGAGCCTTGTTGAGGATGTCCAACTTGGTTCTAACCTCCGTAGGTTTTTCCTTGACAGAGAAAATGAAAGCCCAAAGAGATTAAGCACAGCTATGTTTTCTCCAGCATCTGCTGGCATTATTCAGTTAGATCCAAGAGACAGGTGTCCTCTTCCATTTTTACCTTCTTGCTCCCGATATAACCTTTAAAAGCTAAATGATATTTCTTTTGGTTTCTCTTAGAATCTTCTACTCTTTGTTGCTTGATTTACTACAAATTTTAAAACCCAAACAATATTTCTTGTGGTTGCTCTTAGCACATTTCTACTCTTCATTCTGTGCTTTGGTCTGCCTTTCCTCCCATTCATTCCAGGCTTGCATTTATCCTTAACTATGTCCTGCTCCTTTTATCCTTATTAAGTCTGAGCCTGTTGTATGCATCCTGGGTATTACATTAATATACCTCTTGACTTTCACAACAAAAGTATTGGCAGTTGGGGTGTCAGAAATTCATTTTTGACAGTCATTCACCCCTGGAGTCTTTAAAAAAAAATCTCTGCCCACGGAAGTATATTTTTAAAAAGGCTGCCTTGTTAAAAATATAAAAAGGTTGTATACTTGGTTTGAGGAAGTCAGTGCCCATGCCCCAGCTGTCATAAATTCTAAATGGCACATGCAATCTCTCCGTGTTTGTTGAGGGTCCTTTTCAGGCTCTCTTCCTATCTCACATGAATTGCTTCCCTTGTCCACCAGTGTGGGGTCCCAACTACTCTGTCTGCACCAGATATGACCCTGTCCCTCTGACCATAGCAGATTAGACACAGGGTGGACAAATGACCAAGCGGGACCAACAAGAGTCTTTATTCAGTGAACTTCAAATTGATTCTTCGAAATCAACAAGATTTTAGTGCAGTTTGGCCTAGTCGGTTGAGTTAAGAAAAAAAAAAAAAAAGGAAATGCAGGGACTGTGGGTCAGAGACATTCTTTCTTCAGAAAAAGAGAAAAAGGGGTCAGACCTTTCGCAACAGCCATAAATAATAGACAGATAGAGGGTCCTGGTGCTTCTGAGTTCCTGTTTTCAGTAACTGGCCAAGGACCAGGGACCTTGTGTTCCATTAGATACTTTATAAATCTCCTCCTACCTTTTGTTCCCTCCCACCAAATCAATGATATTTCCCTCAAATCCAAACAGTCTTAACTAATCCAGAGACTTTCATTTTGGATCAGTTTCATGGCCAAGCTTCTTGTATTATCTGAAAAATCAGTTCAAAGAAGTTTAATAGTAATTTAAGCACAATTTCCTAATATTTGGAAAAAGAATAGCGATTTGGGAGACCATTCCAATTTTGGAGTTTTTTCTTAGGAAAAAAAAAAAAGACTAACCAAAGAACACAAGGGAGGAGAATACACAAAAAGAAAATTGTAACTGTAGATTACAGAGTTCTGCCACACCAAAAGGAGCATGGGTAGGAAACTCATACTGTGGGTAAGCCAGTATCAAGTGGCACCAACTGGGGTCTCTGTCAAGTGGCTTGCTGATGACAGGGTTCATAAAGCTTGGCTCTATGCGGACCCCAAACTTATGCAGACCGCATAAGTTCCTCAAGTATTGGCACTGGGCTCACAGCTTCTGCCAGGAAAAAGCCTGCTATAGTTTGATGTTTGCAAAGCTCAGGGAAGGAAGCATATTCACAAGATCTTGCTGCTAAGCAACCATTCCAGGTCACCATCTTTGCTTCTGCAAGATAACAAGTTTCCCATGCCCCTGCAGGTTGTTTCCAGTTTTTCTGATGACCCTGTGTACCAGAGAACTTCTCCAGCATCTAGTGTCTGCAACCACATTTTCTCCAACATGGGCTAAACCCCATCCCGGGGGAGGGGCCCACCTTCCACGTTTGTCCTTCCCTGGCACTCTTTCTCATCCTAACATACCCTTTAGGCTTCTCTTTATAACTTTATAGTCAGTCTTCTCCCATAGCTTAACAACTCTTTATTTTAACTTCTCCAGTTTAAATATTGATGATGATTATGATGACAATAAAAGGCTTTGGACAAGCTAAATACTAGGTCATACAATTATGTCAAGATACCCAGGCATCATGACATTCGTAAATTCAAAATACTGGGGGCATATGACCTTGGTCAATTCAAAGACCAAATCTGTCATTTGAAGAGTGCCATCCTTGGATTTCAGAACAAATAACTTTACATCCCTCGTGAGAGATCTGTGTTTGATCCCCAATACCAAGATTTCCTCTATTTTACAAATTATATTTTAATTTTAGTGATGGACACCATATCTACCAGATAATATTCCACAGCACAATGAGCTACCATACTGATGTCTAGAAGGTTCTATAAGTATTCGGCCATGAAGCCAAGTCTAATGGCCCCAAAGGCAGGCGTGCGCTATGATTCACAACCATCACCGCCATCCCCCAATCCCGCCACAGACCAAAAGCAGGAAAATGTGCTCCTTAATGAAAGGTGATATCCAAGAAAGGTCATGCTTTAACCAGACCCTAGCTATTGCTAGGCACTAAAGGAGTTAAGTGTGTTAAAACGCAGAGAGGGGAGAGTGGAAAGAGGCTCTTGGTGTCTGCTTCTAATAAAGCGCTGGCCTCCAATCCATTTCTCTCCCCATCTCCCATGGGCATGGCTGCGACCAGCTGGAACATTAACCTTGCAGGTATAATCTTATCACCCAGAGGATGGAATCGGTACCCCCTAAAGAGATATCTGGAGCCAGAAATTCTGAGATTTTATACCTTCAAGGCCTAAATTTGCCAAGGAACCTAGAGGAAATTAAAATTTTCTCTACTCAGAAGACAAAATATTTCCGTCTTCACTCACAAGGTCTTCTGGCAATTTGGATGAATGAAGCTGAGAGCAGAAAATGATGGATTACGAACTTCCTAAGGAAATGAATTTCAAAAGAAACCCCAAACATCTCGAATCACAAGCTGCTTTGTTTTCTTATTCGTGACCTTCATCTACCTTCTCTTCCATGAAGCAAATGGAAACGTGTCATTCTGATTAACGGTGACTGCTCCCTTGTCATACATCACCTAAAATGAGATGTTTTATCGTGACAGATTTAAGGGCATGTGGGCATATATTTAAGAGGTACTTTGAAAAAAACACTCTTGATTATCCATGGCACTTAAAACATTCCTGTTATCGTCTTCCCACCCTACCCCCTTTCCTGCAGATCCTTAAAGGTAAAGAAATGACTTGGCATTCAGTAGTGGCTGATTACTGCCTTGTTTGTGTAGCTGTATGGCTTACGACACTGCGGTAATAATGGTGAGTACTATCAGGACTGTGATTGGCCAGACAATAAAATCCTGCTGGGCAAGCTCTGCGGTGATTTTCCTACGGAAACAGCACCCAAATTTCTGTTTTTAAGGAGAGTTTTTATGCAATTATTATTTCCCTTCTTGGAAGGAAGAGAAAACTAAAACAATTTAAGACTGATCATGGTTACAGCAGTTGTGATTTTTGAACGTAATTTCCTAGAGGGCAAGGATAGTGTGGAAGCCTGTGAAATGTTAACAGAGAACCGTTAGGGCCAGGATCATGCTACTGGTTTACTACCGTATTCTCAAGTTCTTGCATGGCACCTGCATTACGTTTGGAACTCAGTAATTATCTGCTGAATGTAGTTGTGAAGGTCAAGAAAGGTATCTAAAACACATTGAAATATCTACAAAGGAACAGTAGCTATTGACATGGGAGAGAAGGAGACTGGAAAGGAAGTGAGTGGATGAATGAATGAACGAGTGAGTGAGTGATTACATCCTCAGATCCAATAAACATTAAGTAAGCAGGCAGAAGTAGTACAACCATGACCTAGCAAGCAGATAGAAGTAGTACAGCCATGAACTCCTTGGGGGCAGGAGCTACACCATTCATCCGATTGACCAGCATCAAGCACCAAAGTCAGCTTTCAATAAAGCTTGTTGAATGAACAAACGGATGGATAAATGGATGAAGCCGATTCAACCTAAACGTTTACCTCCAGGAACAAACAACAGCTGCTGTGCCTATAATAAATCTTTTTTTAAAAAATCAATGTAAATTTAGGCTATTCCCTCAGCAGAAAAAAAAGAAACTGACAAGTATAAGTATGGTAAGAAACAGAAGCCCTGGAGGCTAACTGTGGGACTGTCCATGCTTAACAGGCACCTTCACAGAGAAAGCATTCACAACTTTGTTCATTTTAAGCTAGTTAGGTAGTGTTGCTGTGGCCACAATAACTCTGGTACTCATTGCCCAAGCTGGTGGTATAAAGTACCTAGTATTTGTCTGGAATCTGAGGATGCCATCACCAAATGAGAGGCAGATGCGACATGATCCAGCAGAGAATAAAAGTGGATTTTGCCAATTAAGCCACCACAGGGAACTTTCTCATTGGGTTTGGATGAACTCTGTTTAAAGCCTTGAATAGGGAAGCTCCAAAGAGCGCATAAGTAATCGTGACGCAGAGAATAGAAGTTGTCCAATTTGGGGAGAACAAACATATCCACAGCATAGCTAGGGATGAGTCAAAAAAAGATTCTAAGTCAAGACCAGGAAGGTGAAGAAGCTATTCATTGAATTGGCAAGGTCAGGAGGAGGATTTGGTTCAGGGAAGAAATCGTGTTCAATTTTGGGCATGTCAATTTTGATGTGACCGATGGACATCATGAAAGAAATGATGAGAAGTGAGTCGAAGTACATGTCTGGGGCTCCCGCAGGGCAAAATCTGATAGACATTTCAATGTTAATAGCATATGGGATGGCAGGTAAAGCCAAGGGAAGGAAACAGAGAGAGAAAGAGCAGAGACCATACCATGGAGGTAGAAAGAGCAGCCAAAGAACACTAAAGGGACAGTTGGAAGGTAGGAGAGCGATCAGGGTACCCTGATGGTTCAGAAGAAAATGAAGAAAAGAGTTTCAAGAAGGGTAAACTCAACAGTGGTGAATTTGGCAGAGTTTTTGAAGGGTAAGAACTAAGGAAAGATCACTAAGAAATGATCAATGGGACTTCCCTGGTGGCGCAGTGGTTAAGAATCCTCCTGCCAATGCAGGGGATACGGGTTCAATCCCTGGTCCGGGAAGATCCCACATGCCGCGGTGCAACTAAGCCCGTGCACCACAACTACTGAGCCTGCGCTCTAGAGCCCACGAGCCACAACTACTGAGCCCACATGCTGCAGCTACTGAAGCCTGTGTGCCTAGAGCCCATGCTCTGCAACAAAAGAAGCCACTGCAATGAGAAGCCTGAGCACCGCAACGAAGAGTCGTCCCTGCTCGCCACAACTAGAGAAAGCCCACACACAGCAATGAAGACCCAACACAGCCAAAAATTAAAAAAAAAAAAAAAAAAGACCAATGACTCAAACAATGTGTTTCCATTGTGTTAAGTGATGGAAACTAGGATATAAGGGTTAAGAGTGGGTAGTTATTAAGGTAGTGAGTTCTAAATATTCTTTAAATATGGATTAATGTTTTTTTAAAAAAGTATGCATTATTCAACTTATAGGATTCAAGTTAAATGCTATTGCCCTGTTAAGTTTTTGCTACTCTCCCAACCAGAAATAAATCCCCACTCTTCTGTACTCTTATAACATTTTGTCTATTTAGCACCTATCATGTTTTACTTTGTACCGTAATTGCCTCATTTTGGTACAGTGCTTCTCCAATTCCTATCCACAAGAGTCAGTTGTTCAAGAAATATTTGTGGAATGAATTAATAAAGTCCTACTTGTTTACAAGTCTGCCTGCCCAACGTGATATGGCTCTGTAGAAGACTACACGAAAACTATTTGTGAGATGAATAAAAAGGAATATAACAATTTTGCAACCCTAATACATGAATGGATTTAGGTATTGAACACCATTGGCTGCTAACATCACAAAAAGGTATACGACCATACATCACGTGGCTCTGATAGAAGAATGCAACATCATCTGTAGAGTTGACTTAACCTCTTCTACCTGGTATTTACAACTACTTTCCTCTACACCTAGAATCCTGGTTCTTTAGGACACAGGGGATTATAGAATTAGAATATCACATAATTGTTCAGGTGCTTATCTCATATTATAACAATCTGATTTAAAATTAGCAGTTCTACCATAAACATGATCCTTGAACACTGTTTAAAATCCTCTTTACACTTTATATTTTTTACTTGTCCTTTCTACATTTTTACTGTTATACTGTATCTACATTGCAAGAGCACATAGACATTACATACTATATTTTTTCCCTTCTGACTTATTTGGTCTTAGCTCCACAAGAAAAAATATATTTAGCACTTACTATCGAACCACATGTCAATGGCTCTCTTGCTATTTTGCTTGCTTGGAATTCGCTCTCCAGTAGATTCTCCAGGAAAAACTCATGGCAAAAATATTCGCCAGGTCTTTGGGTTTGCCTGTGCAGTTTGTCTGTACTTCTCACTTGAAAGTCAATTCAGCTGGATAGAAATTCCTACCTCACATTTCTCTCCTTATGTATGAATATGCTGCTCCGTTTCCTTCTGGCAGAAAGTACAGCTGTTGTAGAAAAGTCTGATGACATCTTGAGTTTCTTTTGTTTTTCTTGAAAGTTCAATAAATTTACTCATTTTTTTCCTCAGTGTTGGTCATCCTGGGTCAGTTTTCTCAGATCTGTGGTATACGCTTTCAACATGTAATTTCAAAAGACAGTCTTAGAAAAAAATTTTTCACTTGTAGCTTTTAGTATTTCTTTTGTTCCTTTGTTTTGATTTTTCTTTTTTAGGACCCCATACATTTATTTTAATATTTATGTCAGCTCTTCTTTGCCTGTCTTTTTAATTTGTCATTTTCTTTAAAATCCTTTTTTTTTTTTTTTTTACAATTTTTTTTTCCTTTTATTTATTATATTTTCCTGAGTAGCATCAGCTCATTTCTGAGCCTTTTGCTAATTCTGATTTATATGTTTTCTTTTTCATCTTGTATCACTTTCTTAGCATATTTTAGCTTTTAAGAAATAGTGATTTATATGATTTGAGGGGGGGGGCGTGCAGTCTTTTAGCATTCTTTCATTGTCTGTGGGGCCATTTTACTATTTGTTCTATTTTTTTCTTTTAAAAACTTTGTGTGGTATTATACCTTTGATCCTTTCCTGTTGCTCATTTTTATGTAAAATTAGAATAGGGGTGTAGCTCAGGAGAGTTTTTCTAACTTTTCTAAGTTTAGGCTTTAGAACACTGTCTTCTTTTTTTTCATGTTATTTTCAAAATATATGGCAGCTTGTTCTCTGAGATCTCTTACACCTCTATGCTCTTCTGCAACCCGTATCTGTACCTTCTCTTTCCCTTGTGTCTGTATTGCTTTGTTTGGGTTCTGCTCTCCGAAGCTTCTCCTCAGTGACCATCCTGGAAGGAAGGTTTTCAGAGCTCAAGGAACCCCTACTATTCCAGAAGCTTCAGATTTTACCATAGACTCTCCAGCAGAGTGTACAAAATCTCTCCTAGTTTTGCCTACTTTTCAGTGAGTACCTGTTGGAAATTTTGGGATTCTCAGGTATGTCAGCTGCCTTGTTTCTTCCCTCAACTTCTTCTAAACTATTGCTGATATCATGCAGGTCCTTATAACTTTTAACAGTTCATCCATTGGGGGATACCATGTCAGTCTGATTTGTGTATATTTGTGTGTTTTGGTTTTGGTAACTCTTTACTCTGTTTGGGGTGGGGAGGATTAAGGAGATTCAAAAGCTCTGCTGTCACTGCCACAGAATTTCAAGATAGCTATACATTTGTATGTTATTGATATAGTAAGAAAAAAATTGACACATATGTATATATGGTATGTTTTAGTTGGAAATAAAAGAAATATGCTATAGAAGCTGAATGAACATGACTTTAATGAGAGGACGTTTAGACTACCTGACCTCTCTGTTCTTCTCTAGTTCTGGGATTCTACAGCTCAAGGCTTGAAGGAGACAGGCTGATGTGGGTGAAACAGGGTGGAGCCCATCAGACCTGAGTTTGAACCCAGCCCTATCACTTATTGTTTGCATGCCCTTGAATAAGCTCTTCTGTAAGCTTTAGTTTCCTCACCTGGAAATTGGAGACAGTACACCTTTATAAAGCTAAAGCACTAGTCCCAGAGTCATATCCTTCTCTTTTAGAAAAAAGCTTTCACCCAAAAGGACCAATTGTGTGCAATGAGTTAAGGCCACACAAATGGAACTTAAAATGAAATATTAAAATTCCCTCTTATATGATACCAAGCTGTGGCTTCAGAACAGCAGTGGGTATTAGAATACTTGGTTAAGATAAATGGGAATGTTTAAGGAAAGGTAGTACTAAGGTATAGAACAGCAGGTCCTTCCCACATTCCTTCCAAGCATGTCTACCAGGTAGGATTTAGTGGTCAATGATATAATCATTTTGGCTAAATAAATCCTACCACAATGTACTCTGGGGAAACCTGCTGACGTGGCCTAAAATGAAAAACATGCTATGACACTCACAGAGCTCTAAATTTCTCCATCTCATACGGACCTAATGGGTTGGTATCAAGTACAAAGAATTATTGGAACGTTTTCAGAAGCTCCTGTCACTCCAAATCTCAGCTTCATCTATTTCTTAGCTTCCAACACTAGAAATGACTTTTACAATGAATGCTTAATAGTGAATTACTAATTAATAAATAATAATTAATGAATGAATACTCCAAGAATGCTTAAATTAGAAACATGAGATTGCTGAAAGCTTTATAAAAGAAATTCAGGCACTCCTCTCTTTCTATATCCCTAAGTGTTGCCTAGTCTGCAGAGATGTTTCATTTTCCCTTCAACTTACTGACCTTTTCCAAACTCAGCACAACTTATCATGCTACCTGTGTTTTCTATTGTTCTTTCCCATCCATAAGTTCTTGAGGATGCGGCTGCCTCATGTTCAACTTTGCTTTCCTGGTACTTAGCCCAGGGCCTTGCCCATGATGTGCTTGCAATCATTGCTCATGGAATAAATGAATAAATCCACTTTTTTCCCAATTATTCAGACTTCAGGACATCCTCCTTTTTCTATCCTTTATTGTATTGAGGTAATTCTTCTACATCACACACTTCTGGGAAAAGTTTGGGAAAGTACATTAAAAAGTCATATATTTTGAAAATAAAATCATACCTTTTGCTACTTATTATTTAGGTCTAATAAGCATTTATTGGAAGGAGGAGAGTGAGAAGGTTGAGATTGTTGATTAAGATAAGTTTGGGGATTACCTAAGGATTTGTTTATTCATTATTTCAACAAATGTTTATCGACCACACAGTGTTTCAGATACTGCTCTAGGGCTGGGGGAAATCAGTGCACAAAACTAAGTCCGCACCTGCATGATCTTGCCTTGAGTCTGGAGAGAGTAACAGTAAACAAATAAGCCAAAGCACATATCTCCTCATCTCAGGTAATGATATACGCTCTGACGACAAATAAAGCCAGAGTGAGGTGAGGTGGAACAGAAAGGGCCAAAGAACAACTATCTAAAGGAGTGAAAATTAAGCACAAATCAGAATGAAGTGAGGAAGTAAACCATACACCTATTTGGAGAAACAGGGCTCAAGGCAGGGGAACAGTAAGTGCAAAAACCCTGAGGTGGGAATGTGGGCCAGAGCAATGTTCTTGGACCATTTTTTTTTTTTTTTTTTTTTTGTGGTATGCGGGCCTCACACTGTTGTGGCCTCTCCCGTTGCGGAGCACAGGCTCCGGACGCGCAGGCTCAGCGGCCATGGCTCACGGGCCCAGCAGCTCCGCGGCATGTGGGATCCTCCCAAACCGGGGCGCGAACCCAGTTCCCCTGCATCGGCAGGCGGACGCGCAACTACTGCGCCACCAGGGAAGCCCTGGACCATTTTTTTATCCACTTACATTCAAGCTTTTATGATCTCATCCACTCTTACAGTTTCAAGCACCGATTACATATTAACGATTCCCAAATTGAAATCCAGGCTTGCATATCCAACTGCCTACTCCAGCATCTTCCCTTGGCTGTCTAATAGGCATCTCAAATTTGGCATTTCCAAATCTGAACTCCTACCACCATCTTGACTGTCTTGGCAAATGGCCACCTCCCTCCTTCTATTTGTTCCTGCTCTTTCACATCCCACATACAATCAGTAAATCTTGTTGGTTCTTAAAAAAATATGCCTAGACCCCTTCTTCTACTGCTACTGTGTTAATCTAGGTTACCACCATTTCCCCTCTGGATCACCACAGTCTCCCCTTAACTGGTTACCTTGCTTCTAACAGTTAGAACACACAACACAGTTAGAATGTTCCTTCTAAAACTCATTCAAATCATGTGACTCTTTGCCTCAAAACCCTCCACTAGTTTTCTAGAGTAGAAACCAAAGTCCTCATAAGGGCCTAAAAGTTACCTTTCTAACCGGCTCACCTCTGCATTCCCCCAGCTTACTCTGCTTCAATCACACTGGCCTTTGTGCTGCTCCTCAAACATAACAGCTGTACTTTGGCCTCAGGACCTTTGCACTTGCTTTTCTCAGTCCTAAATACACCTACTCATACATCTCCATGAATCACTCCATCTCCTTCAGGTCTTTGTTCAAAAGAGACCTTGTCCTTCATACCTGTCAGAACGACTTTCATCAAAAAGTCCACAAATAACAAATGTTGGTGAGGATGTGGAGAAAAGGGAACCCTCATACACTATTGGTGGGGATGTAAATTGGTGCAGCCACTGTGGAAAACAGTATAGAGGTTCCTAAAACAACTAAAAATAGAACTACCATATGATCCAGCAATTCCACTAGTGGGGATATACCTGAAGAAAATGAAAACACTGATTTGAAAAGATACGTGCACCCCTATGGTCATAGCTATTTACAGTAGCCAAGATATGGAAACAACCTGAGTGTTCATTAACACATTAATGGATAAAGAAAGTGTGGTGTATTAATATAATGGAATACGACTCAGCCATATAGAAGATTGAAATTTTGCCATTTGCAACAACATGAATGGACCTGGAGGCTATTATGCTTAGCGAAATACATCAGACAGAGAAAGACAAACACTGCCTGTTATCATTTACTTGTGGAATCTAAAAAATATAACAAACGAATGAATATAACAAAATAGAAACTGACTCACAGATACGGAGAACAAACTAGTGGTTACCAGTGGGGAGAGGGGAGGTGGGAGGGGCAGGAAAGGAGCAGGGGATTAGGAGGTACAAACTACTGTGTATAAGATAAATAAGCTACAAGGATATATTGTACAGCACAGGGAATAGAGCCAATAATTTATAATAACTTTAAATGAAGTCCAGTCTATAAAATATTGAATCATGTTGTATACTTGAAACTAATATAATATTATAAATCAACTATACTTCAATTAAAAAAAGAGGCCTTCTCTGACTCTCCTATGTAAAATTGCAATTCCTACTTCCATGGCATCCTCCACCATGCTCCCTGCCCTAGTTTCCTGTTTAAGCAGGAGGAAGTGGGAGAAAACTAATGAAATAAGTATATCACTAGCCCAAGAGAGGTTCCCTTCATGGGCCAGCGTTGATGGAGCCAGCAACTGGAGGAGTACAATAAATTCAACTCTGCACGTCTGATACTCTTAAAATAAGATACAAGTGCTGTGAAAACATAAATGGTTTTCTCTATCTACTTAAGAAATAATCTGCTAAGAAGCCTTTAAATAAATAGAGAAAATTTACATGTAAGAAAATCTACCCAGGTAAAGACTGTTAAATACAGGTGTATACCCTGCTTTATAAAATAAACATGTTCCTGAAAAGTAGAGTGTACCTTTACTTTCTGAATACCAGATGTTATTTTGAATTCATTTTAAGAATTTATTACTTGAAAGAATTCTATAAGAATCCTAATGTGAAGTGAATCATCAGTATCTTCTTTAATTTCATGTATGAAACTAGATTTTCATGTATTCACATTGCGTAAAATTGGGTAGATAGGCCCTAGAATTGGCTAGGTGGGGTGGTATGTTTTCAGAGAAATTTTAAGGACAAAGTTAATAAGATTTTCTACTAGCGGGAACAAAGACGTATAATCTGTTTCATTCCTGGAGGCAGGAAGTTAGAAAGGGTAAGATTTCCTGATTTGGGCTGGTGTTGGCATCTGACAACTGGTCATAATGGAATTCCTTTGGAGGCTCCTACCTGCTCTCATTTCCCTGCTAGCAGCAGGGATATTGCAAAACTTATCAAACAGGTCTCAGAGCTAGCTAATGTCACTTTGCATACAAAGAGAATCATAATTTAGGACTTAATTAAAAACAAACCCAGACAAGATCTCATTTTACTCTTTTTTTCCTGGTTTATAATCTGTAGTATATTGACCTGCAGAAAAAGAGCTAGTCATTCTTAAAAGCCTTCTTTTGTTTTTCTCCAAAATGAAACTTGAAAGAAAATTTGTGATCGTTTAACATAATTTCCCTTAATTTCTAAGGCTGTGAAAAGCAGTGCCTAGAAGCAAATGAACAGATGGTAAGAGAGAGATTTGTAAATCACAACTCCCAACCCCCCTCTTGAAAATATGGAGCTATCATTAATTTCCAAATAATAGTAAATCCTCGCAGGGGATAATACCAACTGTCTGCGTAAGGTAACCCGTGCCAGGCCCTGGTGCAACTCTGTCTTCAAGAGAAGAGGGTTGGCTGCAGTTCTTAAACCATTTCAATAAAACAACAAAGGCAAACACCACCTCTACAACATCAATGGCAGGAGGACTAGGCACGGACTTTTCAGAAGAGGGCTTCCAGCCCCACACGTAGAAGGGATACCTGGAACCACAAAGCAAAACATAAATGCCTGTGAGGCCAGGCTCATAGGAAAAGTGCCCATACCAATGTAGGAATCAGGCTAGGGGTTAGGACAAAAAGAACTAGGTGAGGGAGCTGTGGAAATAACGGAGCTTACCTGCCTATGTTAACTAACTAAAAAAAAAAAAAAAAAAAAAAAAAAAAGAAAGCCCCTGGAGTGGGTTATGTCCTGGGCTGCCATTTTGAATCTCTTAGTGTAAGATCTGTAAGTGGTGGGCTGATAAACCAGCTCTCTGCAAAGAAGAAGGTCTGGATTTGTAGCCTTGGCCTATTGCCATGGTGTAAATACTCCCGTCGTGGCCAATTTCTGGCTACTAATAGTTTAACAACTGGCAAAATTCCTGAATATTCAATAATCAGTCAGCTCCAGAATACCACTGACCCTAGTTTTCTGCCATCAATCTTTTGTCCAATCTCATTTTCCCTGTCTTGGTCATGAAAATTAAAACTAAAAAATAGGTTTGAATTTTGGACAAATATTTGAACACTGTGATTCAATTCCAAAGAACCCCATCCCATTTGGGTGCATGGGTGCCTTCAGTAAAGGCTCACTTGTGATAGAATTCCATACAACAGGGGTTCTCAGAGTGTCATCTGGGAAACATTAAATGTCCCCAAAATCCTTTCATGGTATCTGTGAGATCAAAACTATATTTATGATAATTCTAAAATGTTATTTGTCTGTTCACTCTTTATTCTCTCGTGAGTGTACAGTGGAGTTTTGCAGTGCCTACATAATGTGTGATATTGCAACAGAGTAATCACAGAAGCAGCTGTAAGAATCCAAATGTCTTCTATTTAGCTACACGTTAAAGAGATTTACAGAAATGTAACATAATGCCACTCTTCTCAATATTTTTTTAATAGGATATAGTAATTTTTCATAAATTATTTATGTTAACATAAAACAGCTTTTATTGTTGCTGTTTTAAAATAAATTAATAAAGAATTTAAAAATTCCTCAGTTTTAATTGCTATTATGTTAAATATCGATAAATTTAATACACATAAGCAAAAACTTTTAGGGGCCCTTAGTAGTGATTGAGTATAATGCAGTTGGTTCTAAGACCAACAGGTTTAAAAACCGCTGCCATACAATAACGCACGTCCAATTAACACATTCATTAGAGAAAAAGATTTAGGCTCTCTTGCCCCAGTTGTTTCAACTCTGCTGTAGCTGGCATCCCAATGGAGGATGATTATAAATGCAAGTGTCTTCCGCTCTCACTACACTACAGAGCCAACACCACCAATGGCCCACAGCAGGTACACAAATGCTCCTGAAGGCATGAACGGGAGCAGGAAGAGGATAAATTCACATCAGAGGGAGATATCAAACCTAAGAATCAGTCACCCATGATTCCAGACCCTGAAAACAGTAGCGTCTCATCTGCAAGGGCAGCCCTCGGTGGGTACCAAATAGAGGGAATGGCCTCACATGAGTGTCCACAGTCTCAACTTTAAACACAGGCTGCCATCACTTGGGATGTAGCATCTCCCTGCAGGCCAACTTTGCCTGGGTGTACCCAGCCAGATGCATATTAACCAGTGTCAGACTGCTATACAAACAACTACAACGATCGACTCTAGGTACATGCACTGTTACCTTGCCCATCAAATTGGAAGTTGGGTCTAGGTCTATAGATAAACTGTTAGTAGTAAATGTATTAGGGTTATACTTGTACTACAGTTATCTACAATAATCACCTACCTATTTAAAGTGATGTTTGTATCTTAATTTATTATTGTCCTTATTGCTATGGAAGAAAACACCCATAATTTCAGAAGTGTTTGTGAACAGTTGGCAGATTTTTTTCAAAAGAAAAAAATCCAGAAGACCTAGAGCTTTATTTATTGTAAGCAAGAAGGGGATAGATAGAGATGAGTGTATGTTGGGAAAAAATACCTCCACCGATCCTTATATTTCCATGTGGAGGAAACTTCAGGCCTCGTGGACCAGCCCCTTATACGCTGTACCAGGGAGCAGTGAGCGACTCACCTGCTCCATGGGTGACAGTCAGTGGTTTCTAGTTTTGAAAGGGGTGGAGCTGATCTAGAAAATCCGGAAGCACTCGGGTTAGGTTCTCGCTGTGCTGGGTCAGCGTGAGGCTGTGATCTGGGTGACTACATACAACTCCTGAAGATCCCATAGTCCCTTGGTGACCTACCCACTGTTCCAGAGTTGGGTAGTGGTGGGAGTTCAGGGGAGGGGAGCAGAGAAGGTAAACAAGCATTTCAGCTGCATAGCAAAGCCGTGTTCTCCAAACAGCTTTGTGCAAAAGGGACATTGTGATGTCCATTTGCTAGGCTCCTGTGATCAACCGTCAGGATAGTTCCAAACTCAAAGGCAGGGAAGCAGGAATGTCATTTGCAGACCTCTTAGAACCTCAAAAGGGAGATGGGGTGGAGGTTGGCTAACAAATGATTGGAGAGGCAGCCCAGGCAGAGATAAGACAAGGGTGCAGTCCCCTGGGTATAAACCCACCTCTACCTCCCCCTAGTTCTGGGAGACCCAGGGCATGTCATTGGCCTATACTCACCTTTATTTTCTCATTAGTTAAATGCAGGAAATTATACACACATCGTCAGCGTTACTCTGAGGATGAAAAGACAAAGCACCACTCTACAGAGCATGGGCTGTCAGAAGGTGCTCAAAGGACTCTGCTCTTTTCTTAAACCCGTTACAATCCATGATCACAAAATGATTATAGCAGTTTATTGTCTCTCTCTCCCACCCAACTGTCAACCCTCTGAGGTCAGAGACTAGTGGTTGTTTGGTTCACCCCTGTTTACTCACAGACTAGCCACAGTCTTGGCATGGGATAATTGCTCAGTAAATTTTGAGTGAGCGAGTTAATGAATGGGAGTTATTATTTACTGTCCCATAAATTACCTTAATGGAGAATTTTGTAATACCTGTTTTTTACATAGCCTTGAGCACTGACAACCATGTATATGTTTACATGAGAAACACTTCAGGATTAGAACGAGGTCTTGATTTCTAAATACAGATAGCCGGCACAATATGACCAGCTACCGTTAGCCTTTGCCTCTTCCACACCGGGGGATGGAGAAGTATCATTGTGGACACAGGAGATAATCCTCATTTTCTTTGTTGTTAAATCAGCACAAACAGCATGGGCACTCTTTTAGTCTGTGATCAGATTAAAAAAGATCAAAGCTGAAACTAATAGGGCACATGGCTCCAGTAAATGATATTTTTAAAGGATGGGAGGGGAATGGGTGTCTCGGGAGGAATCTTTGTGAAGTGTTTACATTGGGAGGAGAGAACAGCTTGTTGCTAAAGCTTCAGCGCAAGTTGTGAACTTCCATCTCTGCCATGGGCCAGCTCAGCCCCTCCTCGGTCTGCCCATTTTCTACCATTTAGATATGAAGTGTGCACACCACCCCTAAGGAGGTCTCAGAAAGCCCTCTGGTATTGGACTGTCCTTGATCTTTGCTTCTGCTTAGTCATCTGGGCACTAAAGTGTGTCTTCTCTGGTGCTATGTCCCTGAACACATCAAAACACCTATTGTATGTCTTAGGTTCAAACCACCAGGGCCAAGACTACAGAGAAATGAATGGGGTAGAAAATGTAAAGGGTGCCAGCAACCTCAGTAATCAAGATAAATAATATTTTAATATGACTTTTAAAAAAACAAGATTAGGGCTTCCCTGGTGGCGCAGTGGTTGAGAGTCCGCCTGCGATGCAGGGGACACGGGTTCGTGCCCCGGTCCGGGAAGATCCCACATGCCGCGGAGCGGCTGGGCCCGTGAGCCATGGCCGCTGAGCCTGCGCGTCCGGAGCCTGTGCTCCACCACGGGAGAGGCCACAGCAGTGAGAGGCCCGCGTACCACAAAACAAAAAAAAAAACAAGATTAATGCAAATACAATCCATAAGATACAAAATATCACAATTTGAAATAAAGACAGGATCCGACATGGTCAGGATTAGGTGGGGTGAGTGAGGTCCAATTGTACAAGTGTAGGTTTGGATCCTGAATTCATTTTAGTTTTTGATATTTTGGTCATCACAATAAAGCTTTAAAAAACATGAAGCTTTGGAGAGGACATTCACAACGGCTACCAGCAAATGCATTTGGTATTCTAAAGGTCAGAAACTTGGCAATAAGCAATAAAATTCTTTAAAAGTGTTCATCCCCTTTGACCTCCTCATAACACCTTTAGCAATTTATTGTAGGGAAAGATCTAGAAATGCACACAAAGATTCATTTATAGTGACGTTTATCGTGGTGTAATTTATAGCAATGAAAAACCTGGAAAAAACCTTAGTGTCTAGATACATGGGAATAATTAACTAAATGCTGATACAGCCACATGATGACACGGTATGCAGCTATAATACTAGAAAACACTTACAGTTTTCCTCCTGAATAGGGAAAAACCCAGTTTTTCCCTACTGTATTTCTCTCTTGTGAGTCTCCTTTACTACTTAGAATACTTCTGACACTTCTGGTCACCAAATGTGTGCGGGTGTTTCCCCACATCAAGCAACTCTCTTCAATGCCAGCTGGGTGTCCTACAATTTCATCTACCTGGAGACAGTGTCAGATCTCACAGATTAAGGGCTCAGTCCTACAAGACTGCTCCCACCCCGCTTCAGATGCCAACTTCATAGGAGGTCCCCAAGTAACCCACAACTTCTGTCCAATTTGGCTACAAATTGGAGGTTCTCCACCCCAACCCCTTCCTCGGTTCAATTAACTTGCTAGAGTGGCTCACAGAACTCAGGGAAACACTTACTCACATGCCATTTTCTTGAAGGATATGGTAAAGGATACAGATGAACAGCTAGATAAAGAGATACGTAAGGAGGGTTCCGAGCACAGGAACTTCTGTCCCCATGGAGTCTGGGTGTGTCACTCTCCCAGTGTGGATGTGTTCACCCATCTGGAAGCTCACCCAACCCTATATTTCTGGGATTTTTTTGTAGAGGCGTCATCATGTAGGCATGATGGGGCTGGGAATTCCAAGCTTCGAATCATGGCTTGGTCTTTCTAGTGACCAGCCCTCATCCAGGAGCCACCCAAGAGCCCACCCAGAGTCACCTCTTTAGAACAAAAGACACTCCTACCACCCAGGAAATTACAAGGGTTTCAGGAGCTCTGTATCAGGGATGGGGCTTGAAGACCAAATATTAGAACAAAAGATGCTCTTATCAATTAGGAAATTACAAGGGTTTCAGGATCTTTGTGCTAGAAACAGAGGACAGAGACCATATATTTTCTATTAACTCACAGCAGCCACTAATAACTCAATTTTGAGGAATGCTTAATGACATGGGAAAATCTCATGAAGTAATGTTAAGTTGAAAAAGGACGGTACAAAGGATATTTAACTAAGGTGCGGGGATGATGTCTAATCACTGCAGACTGTACAGCAGTTTCCATGATATTCAAAGTGGTGGGGCGGGGGGAGGGGTGGAGTTCACACCAAATCACCAAACAGCCCACAGAGAGAATTGCACGATTTTGCCCAAGGTTTCCTTTCCTCTACTGGTGTATGGCAAGGCTATTGCAATGAACAGTAAACAGGGAGACCTATAACTTTTTCTCTTATTATCCACTGAGAACCAAAACTGCAGGTAAAGTATAAACACAGCCACATGGTCTCTTTTTTGCAGACACTTATATTCCTTCAGAAAAACAATAAACACCAAACTGACTATATGGACTAGAAAACAGGTAGGATAAAGTATTAACCACTTGTGAAACTGAGTAGGACCCTGTGGGGCCTTCCCGAGGACAGACACACCCCCATGGCCTGCATCTCTTGCTTGTAGAAAAGCTTTACCTTCTAGCTCTCCCTGAGTTCCAAACAGCAAATTCAGTCAGAGAAGTGAGAAAATACAGAAACAAAGGAAAACAGTCAAGTAAGACAGAATAATAATTGTTTAGCCATAAAACAAAGTCAAGGACCTTGGGTTCCTCCTCAGGGTCTATAGAGAATATCCTGAGCTATATCCTTGAGTTGTTTTGAGGATACTAAAACCCCCAACAGGTGGAAGGAATTAACTGTTGACTGCCAGCATGTAGACCCCAGACTGGTTGGAACCAGAAGGTTAATGATTGAGATTCCTGAAACATCACCCTGTTACCTCACCAACAACCAATCAGAGAGTGTCTGTGAGCCAATCAGGCACCCTGCCACTCTCTCCCTCATACCGTCTTTAAAACCCTTCCCCAAAAGCCTTTGGGTCTTTTGAGCATGATCTGCCCATTCTCCTTGTTTGGCCCTGCAATAAATGATGTACTTTCCTTCACCACAATCCAGTGTCAGTAGATTGGCTTTGCTGCATGTCAGGCAAGTGGACCCAAGTTTGGTTCAGTAACACTTGTATTTTCCAAATTTTCTTTTACACAGTTACAGCACTAAAAAAAAAAAAAAAAAAAAAAAAAATGAAAACAGAGGTGGATGGGAACTGGATTCTGTAATAATTCCATTGCTTTCTCATTAATTTTAGGTATGAGTATATACTGCCTGTGCAGCAATGCTTACCTATCTTTGAATGGAATTTTAACTAGATATATTTGCTCACCAATAGAATAATGTGTTCAAGTAATATTAGCTATAGAGAAAATCCTGTTTTCACCACTACAATGCATCATTTCCATTAAAAAAAACAAAACTTTACAACAAATTAAGTTGGAAATTTCTATTTAGAAAGAATTAAAATGCTGGCTGGGGCCATAGTACAATGGGCATTGCTATATATTAACTGCATGACAATGCTGAATATTTTAATTTCCTTTTGGCAAGTCCCTCTTCCATTGTAGCTTGGCCCAACTCTTGGATCTTTCAAACTCCGATTTCTCATTCCTAATCTGGAAGAACTTTGTTCCCTGTGGTGGAGACTAGGCTAGATGACTATTAAGCCTATTTCCTCTCAGTCCTGAGAACACAGCTGTACTACATTTTCCAGTCTCTCTTGCAGTTATAGCCATGTGGCTAAGCACTGGCCAATTACACGTAGGTATAAGTGATGGATGCCCAGGCATGGTCCATCCAAACCTCCTACATGCATCCAGTCTCTTTTCCATCTACTGCTAAATGCAGAGTAGGCAGCCATGAGGTGGAAGGAGCCTGGGTCCCCTATGAATGACCATGAGGGAGGCCATGCATTATTTTGGATTTCCAAGAACTCTGGAACACCTGTTTTGGACTTCATGTTGGCAAGAGATGAGCTTTTATTGGTTAAGCTGCTGAGATTTTAGGATTTGTCTGTTAGAGCAGCTAGCATTTGCTGATACACCTCCCTCTTCTCCATTCTTGTGGGTCTTCAAAAGGCTATTAAAACTGACCTCCAATGTTATGTTTTCCCACTAAGTCTCATCTATTATGTGAACTCGTGTGAGCTATGTCAGCTTAAAAATGCTTTATGTGCCTTGGCAAAAATTAGTCAATGCCTTGTCAATTCTGTAATTATGGAATTCTATGTGGATAAAAGACAGTCTTTTTTGTTGCTCCAGAAGTTGAGCCATTTTTTACATTTGTCACTTTTCAATAATTCTAAGGTCATGTGACTAAAGACACACACACTTTTTTCATTTACAGGAATAGAGTATAATACAAAGAAAAAATGGAAGAGACTAAGTGAAATGTAAAATAAATTTCTGTTTCTCCTTGTGGCACAAGAAAAGAATTTACATCTTTCCCCTTTTTTAATATGCCATAACTTAACCTCAGTTAACTTACTATTTAAAATTAAGACTTTAGCAGTTTAAAAGCCATATAATTGGACCATCCTCTTTTGAAGATTAAAGTCACCTGTGCTAACCCTTTCCCTAGCCGAAATTTCTTCTTCAGAGGGCAGGTATGGCAAATGAATCCTGGCATGTCCTACACAAGGTATAGAACAGAAGTGTTCTATTTGTTTGCGAGGAGGAAGAATAACAGTCAAGAAGTAGTTTCTGGTGATTGTTTGGAAAATAATGAGGAAACTAGAGTGAAATGGGAAAGAAACCTCAAGTTTAATAAAACATGCCAATATTTCAAAAGGAAAAATTTCAAGAATGGCTCAGCTAATCTTACCTGCACTATTCCACCCCCCCACCCTTTCTCCTTCTCCAAAAGAGTGATGGCATTTAAGTTTACAAACTCGTAAGGAGTAGTAAACAAGCCATAGTGATCTAATGCACAGCTTAATGAACGTAGACAATATTATACTATAATTATCTAATGTGATAAATATTACTACATCGGCAACCATATTACTGATACAACATATAAGTGTATCAAAGTAACATGTTGTACACCTTAAACTTACACAATGTTACATGTCAAATGTATTCAATTTTTTAAAAAGTAACAACCCATAAAATAAATGGGCAAAGCTTCTTTCTTTGGTTTTCTATTAAAAGTTTAATTTGCAACACATCCAAATATGGGTTCTTTTGCACTCTGTGGAGAAAATTAATGGACCCTTTGTCCTAGAAGGAGCACAGGTTGGTGGTTAAGGAGAGGGCCATTCATTTCCCTCTATGACAGGAGGCCGACCACAATGGCAGCTGCAATATGCTTGCTACTGTTGCTATGAACATTTGGGACACTAAAATAAATCGACTGCACCAAAAGATTCTTTCACTTTCCCCACCACATCATCTTAATGGAGAATTCATACCACTCTGAGCTGCATTTACTGCTGAAATGGAACAATGGCTTCTAAAATTACTTTAGCACATAATGAATTGTACCTAAATTTATTGGGTTATGGGACAACATTTTGGTTTTAGTGAAGGCCATCTTTCCAGAAGGCCCTGGACACTGAGTCAATTATTCATTCGTCAAATTCAGGGAGGTGAATCTCTGTTTTAGCTTGAAATCTCCAACTATTTCCCTGCTTGAAATAACTTCATTTCTTAAACTCGCAAACATGTTCCTATATCCAAAGCTGAGACTGAAAAACGTTACAGATCCTGGAATTGAGCAATTAATTCAAATAAAATACAAAAGGAAGAATAAAGGAGCGAAGACAGACAACTGCAGGGTAACAAGGTATAGCCTTCAGTCCTAAGTACACACTCAGACTGGAAAGGTCTTACAACTTAATGGCTGCACGCTGAAGCTGTTCCCTATTATCCATTTTAAAATATTTATTGATCCCCTATTGTGTGCCGGTACTGAACATTTCCTCCTGTTCTCTCTTCTCCCAAGAAGATCTGCTTGGTGCATTATTTAGTATAATACAACATGTTTCTAACAGAATAATTCCCTGTATTTGCAGAGCACCAAATTTTGTAAAATACTTTCCTGTTTACGATCATGACTTTCATCCTCACGTGGTTATTGCAAACTTCAGGTGGAGAAATGTGAAAATAGCAAGTTAGTCATTGGACCGACCTAGAGCTTGTTCTCCCTACCCCACCCCTACTCTCTCCGCTGCACTGGCCCCAAGTGCCTGGGGCATCCCGGAGCTCTGAAACAACAGGGGAGAAGCTTCCCTACTGAACAAGCTTATTCATCCATAACTCCCTGCATGGGCAAGATCAGGTCAGAAGTACTGTCTCAGCAAGTTGCACATTTAGAATGCCTTCTCTAAAAACCTCAGGGGAAGAACGAGTGGAAACGGATGGCTGTCCCAAAGCAGCCCCAGCTGTAGCAGAAGACAGCCAAGTCTCTGGTGGTTCTGACCAAGCTAAAGAGGACCTAGCGGTATAGTGTGTAGGTTAAAGCAGGAGCTTCTGACTCCAATGTCCTGGTTCTAATCATGCCTCCAGCACTTACTACGTAGATGTTGTTGTTTGCACAGGTCACTAACCTCCCTCTTCCTCTATATGGGAAAATTTTAATATAGCCATACATCATTTTGTTGTGCTTCACAGATATTGTGTTTTATACAAATTGAAGGTCTGTGGCAACCCTGCATCAAGCAAATCTATTGGTGCCATTTTTCCAACAGTACCTGCTCACTTCCTGTCTCTGTGTCACATTTTGGTAATTCTTGAAATATTTCAAACCCTCCACCAGCAGAAGATTATGACTTACTGAAGGCTCAGATGGTTAACATTTTTAGCAGTAAAGTATTTTCAAAGTAAGGTATGTACATTTTTTAAGATATAATACTCTTGCACACTTAATAGACTACAGTGTAAACATAATTTTTATATGTGCTGGGAAACCAAAAAATTCATGTGACTTTCTTTACTGTGATATTCACTTTATTGGAGCAGTCTGGAACTGAACCTGCAATATCTCTAAGGTACGCCTGTACTCACCTCATTGGATTTTTAAGAGGATTAGAAAAATGTGCTTAGAACAGACCCTGGCATTTAGAAAGCTCTTTGTATTTGTGAAAACAAAATAAAGTAAAATAAGAGAGGAACAACGTTCCAGGGCAAGGAATCTCACTTGGCTTTCTTAGATCAAGTGAGTTGCTGCTAAAGGGATTTAACTATGGAATAAACTGATGCTGGGGCTTTGTCCATGGAACCCATACACAAAGGCCCCTTTCAGAAGCAGGCCAGGCCAGCCCAGGTGGGGATGTTGGTAGGGGAGGGTGGCCTGACCTGCGGGATAGCTGCCAGGCTCTGCCAGCTGCTCCAGGGCAACCAGGGCCCCATGCCAACCAGCCGCCTTGTCTGAATTGCTAGGACTTTCCAAGGCCCCTGAAGTAGAGAGCTGGATGCCATCAACAGCTCACACAGATTCCTCAACTGCTGACATCAACGGAGAAGCACTCCCATTTACTCTCTTGAGAAGGAAAGAAAGACTTGGAGATGGAGTTGGAGAGATGGAGAGGGAAGGAGGAAGGAAGGGAAAGAGAAAAAAACAGAGCTTTACCTGAAAAACGAAAGGCTCAAAAGAAATGTCTGTTACAGGCATTTGGGAGCCGGGAATGTATTATCAGTCAAGATGCAAAACCAGATCTCTAAAGGCTATCTTTGCTCATCATTTGTTATCTAACCCAACACCCATCCTTCCTCTCCAGATTAATTGGGTTGAGAGAGGCCACGCACCAATCAAATGAGAGAAGCACAGGTGTGTTGGGGGCATTCTTAAGGAAAGCTTGTGTCTGAGTAACAAATGATCCTGCCAGGAGCTCCCTGGTCCTTGGTGAAGTGAGCCAGCCAGCTGGGTGCATTATCTTTCAAAAAAGTCTCAACAGGAAAAAAAAAAAAAAAAAAAAAGCAACGTAAGACCATTGGCAGGCGTTTACTTCCAGCCCAGGTGTGCCAAGAAGGATTAGAATATGAATTGATTATCTGAATCGGATATGCATTAAGCATTTCCCTTAGAAAAAT
The DNA here is from genome assembly GCF_002837175.3 of Physeter macrocephalus. Taxonomy (NCBI): domain Eukaryota; kingdom Metazoa; phylum Chordata; class Mammalia; order Artiodactyla; family Physeteridae; genus Physeter; species Physeter macrocephalus. The sequence goes on from NC_041216.1 coordinate 22,286,818, forward strand.
AAATTCAGCCAAACAATATACTGAATAAAGGACAGGATATATGTGTAAAAATTCTATATACTATATAAATTATACAAAATATAGATATATGTATACAAACATACTTATGTCATGAAGCATGTACCATATTAAACATTTTAAGTGTTTTCTGCATTTACATGTATGTGGACTGAAATGTATTACAAAGGACATATATACAACATACTTATATACATAGATGAACCAGGCTCACTCTGAATCCTTAGGAGACTAACATACTGTAGAATAATAATGAGACACATTTTATTCTCTTAAACTTGTTTTCAGTTTTTCCATATTGGGAAGACCTTTCCCCTACTGGTTATGAAAATGATAACATGCTCACTGCAGAAATTCAGAAAAAGAAAATGAAATAAAGAATAGAAAAGTGTTATCTCGCTGTTCACAGATCGTGCCTGTGAACCTTTCTGTGTATTTCCTTTTTTTTTTTTCTTTTTACTTACCAACTTATCATGGACACGTTTCCTTGTCAGTAAACACAGATCTACCTAATTGTGTTTAATGGTTGTCTAATATTCTATTCTAGGGATCAGCCAAAATTCATTTACCCAATCAAATATCATTGGGCTTGTGTTTGGTTTCCAATTTTTTCACTCTCGTGAACAAGAGTTAAGTGTTAAACAGTGCAAAGACAAGTCTACATAGGACATGCATGTATCAAAAAAACTGAAACAGTATATTAATACTACCCACTTTTATCTGTGATGTGAATGGAACAGAGTGGTCACACAGGTAACTCCAAACAGTGGCTTCCCCCAATTTCACTCAAGCTGTCTTCAGCAGGGATAAGCAAAAGGCAATGTTGGGTATAAACAGCATGCAGAATTTATACTCTGTCCTATCACCAAGCCCAAGACCCATGTGGGACTCTGAGTCCTCCCCTTCCCTGGCACTAAAGCTGGGCAGAGGACAGGAGTAGAGGGAAGAAGTGCTAAGAACATAATTACAAGCCTGAATTTCCAAATGTGGTTTTGCTGCAGGCTCTCTTGGTAACCTTTTCTAGGAGCTTCCGGTAAGGAAGTCTTTCCTCATACCCCCATAAAATATCTCTTGTTCCACTTATGGTCAATTTCTCTTATTTAGTCCTCAGAGGCCTCCCTTCAACCACATGCCAAGCACCTGCTTTATACGGGTGAACAAGACAGACACAGGCTCCGCCCTTATGGAGCACAGGAATATTGAGACTTCAGTAAGGTTGCTAAATCTGTGATAAGTTCTGGGGGTAGGAGGAGTAGCTGGTGGTGGGCTACATGAGATCGGGTGGTCAGGAAGGCCCCCTTTGAGGGGTGACTTTTTAGCTGAGGCAGAGGACAAAAGGAAGGAGCTGCGCCAGTACCCGGCAGAGAGCTCTTCATATGCAGGGCAGGGTGACACGTGCAAAGGCCCACGGTGGGAGAGGACCACCCACCTAAATGAAGCCAGTGCGGCTGGGCAGGACGTGGACGGAAGAGAGGCAGGAGGGTGACCAACTTATCTGGGTTTGCCTGGGACTTTCCCAGTTTTAAAACTGAAAGTCCCATGTCCTTGAAATCCTTCCGTCCTGGGCAATGTGAACATTGGTCACTTTTTGGCAGGGTTTTCAGCAGACTTACAAGCCAGGGAGGAGCATGCAGATTTAGTCTAACTTCCGTGGGGGAGCAATTAGAGTTTTAAGCAGGAACATGAAATGATGTTTGACCACTAACTATTCAAGGCAAAAATACAGGAATCATCTTGATTCATTTCTTACCCTTAACCCCACATCATCAGCCTTTCAATGCTGTCTCCAAACTCTCTCAGACTCACCAATGTCTCTACTGTCTGTTCTTACTACTCTAGTCCAAAGCCCTACAGGGTATTGATTAAAAGCGTGGGCCCTGCTACTGGCTGTGTGATCTCCAGGAACCTACTTAACCTCTCTGTGCATCAATTTCCTCATCTGTCAAATGGAGATAATAGAAGGGTGGTAGAGAAGACTGAAAAAACAAGCATATGTGAACTGTTTAGACTAGTGCTGGGCACTTCACTAGCCCTCAATAAATGCTGGCTTTCATACTAATTCTAATAGTTTGAACGTTCATTTTTGATGGCAGGATTCTGGTAGCTCCTTACCTGGTCTCCCTGCTTTCACTATCACCGCCGACCCTCCAACCTTTCCACCATCTATTCTCCGTTAGCAGCCAGAGACATATTTGTAACAAATCAGATTTTTGTCACCATCCTCCTACCCTTCTTCAAATCCTTCAGTAACTTCCATTTAACTCTTGGAATAAAATTCAAACTCCTTCCTTGACCTCCAAGACCCTTTGTGACCTGAGTTATACCAGTCTTTCTCTAGTAGCTTTGCAATTTTTGTCTTTATTCTTGAAAACTGAAATGTCACTATAATATTTCAACATATGAGTTGTTGCTACTACTACTACTACTACCACTTCTACCACTGTTACTATTATCCGACTCTGGGAGGAAGCCAGTGAGCCAGTTCATTCTGAGGACACATGACCTTATTCAGCTCTATGAAAACTCCAGCTATTAAGTCTTCACGTGTTGACTGCTCTTCACCTCCCCCATTCTTTCTCCTGCTTCTCCTGTTACCACTGGTCCACACCTCTTAACTTTGTTTTTAGAATTCGCGTTTTTCTTCCTTTATGCTGCACTCTGGGAGAATCTCAGCCTGACATTCCTGCTTGCTCTTCATAATTGTTCATTCTTCCCGTCTGCCCCGAAAATGAGTCGGTGCTGGTGGTCTGAATATTTGTATTTTTTATTTCTAAGATCCCTAATTCGTTCCTTCTTAAACTCTCCCTCCTCCTTGATAACCTACTCAAGGACATCACGGCTGCCACAGTCCGACTCATTCCTGCATTGTCAATCCTGCTTTTTCTACTGGATCATTCTCATTAGCAAGATGTAATATACCACCCCCCCCTTTTTTTTTTAAACAAACAAACGAACAAAAAGCCCACTTATCTTGACTCCATGTTCTCCTCTGGCCACTACACTAATTAGCCCCTCCTTGGTGAAACTCCTCAAGGAAATCACCTCTCCTCCCTACCTCTATGGCCCTCCTCCAGTCTTTCTCAAACTCACTCCAGTTGGGATTTTGTCCCCAGACGCCACCTAATTTGCCCTTATCAGGGTCTCCAATGACCTCCACGTTGGCACACCCAGTGATCATTTGGAGTCCCATTCTAGTTCATCTATCACCAGAATTTCTCACACAGGATCACTTCCAGCCTCTTAAAATGCTTTCTTCACCTCACTTATGGGACAACACTCTCCTAGATTCTCCTCTAACTTTACTGGCTGCCCCTCCTCTGTCTTTGCATTGTTCCTCCTCCTCTCTCCAGCCTCTGAAGGTTGGACTTGTCCAGGGCGCAATCCTGGGACCTCTTCTCTCTTCACTTACACTGACTCCCTAGATGAACTCACTCAGTCTCAGGACTGTGTGCCTCCAGTCCGGCTCTTTCTCCCTTCCCACTCAACATCTCCATATGGAGGTCTCCTAGGCAACTCAAATTCATGTCCAAAACCAAACTCTTGGTCCCGTCTTCCATGATGCGCTCCTTACCCTCTGTCCCTCCCTCCCCACGGTCACCTTTATTCTTCCAGGCCCCTTGACGATTCTCTATCTCACCTCACATCCAGTAGGTCCACAGATTTTGTTGGCAACTCCTACAAAAGATTTCCAGATGTTAACCATTTCTTACCACCTTTAAGATGCAATGTTCCAAGTCATTTTATTTCTTACCGGGGTTATTGAAACAGTCTCCAGTTGGTGGCCTCGTTTCCATTCCTCATCTGCCATGCTAGGGTCTCTCCACGACAGTCCAAAGTATTCCTTTTAGAATGTTTACTCAACTCTTACCAACCCTTTGCCCAAAACCCCCCACGGCTTCCCCTGTTGCTCAGAGAAAAAGCCAGAGTTCTTCAAATCCATAAGTGATCTGCCCTCTGACCCACATCTGATTTATTGTCTAAGGCTCTCACCCTTGCTCAACCTGCTCCAACCATATCGGTCTCCTGGTTGTTCCTTGAAGAGTTTAGACATCCTCCTGACTCAGGGCCTTGGCACCTGCTGTTCCTTCTGTCTGGAACGTTCTTCCTCCTGATACCCATCTGACTCATCTACTCCCTCTCTTCTTTGAGGGCTTTTCTGATTCTCCTGTATAAATAGTAGCCCCTCCCCATTCCTGTACCTTCTAAACCTCTTACCCCACCTTATTTCTCCCCACAACACATATTACCTGACATATATACTTACTCGTTTCATTAGTTATTTTTTGGTTTCTCAAAACTGGACTTTAAACTCCATGAGGACCGGGCCTTAGCCTTCTTGCTGTGATTCCCCAGTGCTTCAACTGTGCCTAACATATAGTAGGAACTCACTCAATACTGGTAGCATCAATGAATGGGTAGATGAAGGACCTTGGCTGTGATTTCTTGGATGCAATATTCCATGTTATCTCTCTGAGGATACTGATTCTACTTATTTTAAAATTCTGTTCTAATTTCTACATTAACTATTTTCTCAGATGTAAGTTTTTAGTTTATTGAGTCTGGAGTTCTATCATTTCTGTCTCATTTTGTTGACGGTTTTCAAATGTTTGGTGATTTTTTTTTTTTATTGTGAGTCATTTTTGTAGCGAAAATCCCTAACAGATAACTCTCTGGTTTTGTTTAGATGGCCCACTTTGCACAAGCCCACTTTTCCCTCCAACCTCTCTTCTTTGGGCTTCTGGGATTAAATCCTAAGGAACGCTTGAGCACAGACAAGGAGCTGTCAGCAATGTAGGGTAAAACTGAGGTGTGTGAGTGAGCTCCCCAGAAGCCCAGAGAAGAGAAGGTAGAGGTACAGTGATGCTAAATGATGCCCATCGCTTGGCTCTGGAAGAGTAAATCTGTCCATACTGATGAATAAAGAACAGCCTTAACAATGAATTAGAAACATTCCATTAGTGAAAAAAATTCAGAAAAATTCTCTTTTTCTACTATAAGAAATCATTGTTTCTACAGAAAGTTTCTGTAAAAAACGTCATTGGTCCTTCATTGAAGGGCTGACCTCCTTGGCCAAAATGCATTTTCCATCCAACTGTGCCAACAGCTTAATTATGCTCCCTTGAAATAAAGCTATGCTTGAGTCAAAAAGACAACAAATAACAAGTCTTGGTGAGGATATGGAGAAAAGAGAATCCTCATGCACTTTTGGTGGGAGTGTAAATTGGTGCAGCCACCATGGAAAACAGTATGGAGGCTTCCCAAAAAATTAAAAATAGAGCTAACATACAATCCAGCAATTCCCCTCCTGGGTATTTATCCTAAGAAAAGAAAAACACTAATTCCAAAAGATATCTGCACCCCTAAGTTCACTGCAGAATTATTTACAATAGCCAAAATATGGAAACAACCTATGTGCCCATCAGTAGATAAATGGATAAAGATGTGGTACACACACACACACACACACACTAGCATATTCCTCAGCCATAAAAAAGAATGAAATCTTGCCATTTGCAGCAACGTGGATGGACCTGGAGGGTATTATGCTAAGTGAAATAAGCCAGAAAGACAAATAGTGTATGATTTCACTTATATGTGGTATCTAAAACAAAACAAAACAAATGAACAAACACAACAAAACAGAAATGAGTTATAGATACAGAGAAGAAACAGGTGGTTGCCAGAGGGGAGGGGGGATTGGGGGATGGGGGGATGAGAGAATAGGTGAGGGAGATTAAGAGGCACAAACTTCTAGCTACTAAATAAATGAGTCACAGGTATGAAATGTACAGGCTGGGGAATATAGTCAATAATTATGTAAAATCTTTGTCTGGTGACAGATGGTAACTAGACTTACTGTGGTGATCATTTTGTGATGTATAGAAATATTGAGTCACTATTTTATATACCAGGAACTAACATAGGGTTGTAGGTCCATTATACATCACAAACTCAGAAAAAGAGATCAGATTTGTAGTTACGAGAGGCAGGAGTTGTGGGGAAGGGGAATTGGATGAAGGCAGTGAAAAGGAACAAACTTCCAGTTATAAATAAGTAATGTATAACATGATTAATATAATTAGCACTGCTATATGTTATATATGTAAGTTACTAAGAGAGTAATTCAATAAACTCTTAGTAAATCCTAGGAGTTCTCATCACAAGGAAAATAAATTTTATTTTTAAAAAATTTAATCTATATGAGATGACGACTGTTCCCTAAACTTACGGGGGTCATCATTTCATGACGCATGTTAAGTCAAATCATCATGCTGTACACCTTAAACTTATACATTGTATCTCAATAAAATTGGAAGAAAAAAGCTATGCTTGAATACTCCAACAAAATCTGGAAACCGGTTGACACAAGAGAAACAAGATTGTCCTACAGTTAGACAAAGAAGGCAGTCACTTAACAGGATGAGATTTCTCAACCCCAAATGTCTACCTACAACAGACCTTAATGATACCCACACTGCTCGGGTTCATGCCTCTTGGGAGTATTGGCCAGCATCCTTTTCCCCTCCTGTCAGCTACTCTGACTAGGGCTCATTATTCTCTTCCCCAGCACTACATGCTCTTTCCTTCCACACTTCTCTCCATATTGCTCTGCAGGACTGGAAAGAACAGGCAATCATGTTGTTTAGCACAAGGTGAGCATGGAACAAACTCTTACTAGAAGACTTCCATTTGCCCTGAGCCTTCCCTCCTTCAAAATGCAAATGTAATAATAGACGAAAAGCCTTCCCAAGGCTTGGTGGGAGAGGATACATCTGGGGATACAGAAAACAATGTGGAAGGGATAAGCCTGATTGAGGGAGGCTCACTGACAGACAGAAAAGACAGAAGCCTGATGGTGGATGAAGGGGGTGACAGTCAGGGGAGGTGAAAATTCCTGGGGCAGAGATTGTTATTTTTTCATCTTTATTGGAGTATTATTGCTTTACAACGTTGTGTTAGTTTCTGCTGTACAACAAAGTGAATCAGCTGTAAGTATACATATATCCCCATATCTCCTCCCTCTTGCGTCTCCCTCCCTCCCACCCTCCCTATCCCACCCCTCTAGGTGGTCACAAAGCACCGAGCTGATCTCCCTGTCTATGCAGCTGCTTCCCACTAGCGATCTATTTTACGTTTGGGAGTGTATATATGTCCATGCCACTCTCTCACTTTGTCCCAGCTTCCCCTTCCCCCACTGTGTCCTCAAGTCCGTTCTCTATGTCTGCGTCTTTATTCCTGCCCTGCCACTAGGTTCTTCAGTACCATTTTTTTAGATTCCATATATGTGTTAGCATATGGTATTTGTTTTTCTCCTTCTGACTTACTTCACTCTGTATGACAGACTCTAGGTGCGTCCACCTCATTACAAATAACTCAGTTTCATTCCTTTCTATGCCTGAGTAATAGTCCATTGTATATATGTGCTGGGACAGAGATTTAATCCAAGCCACAATTTCTCCCAAGGCAGAAGATGCTGGAGAAAGAACGAGAGTCAGATTTGCCACACTGAGCCAGATGCTGGATCCTGGGAGAGAGCCAGCGTGCCGGTCTTGGGGGTGCAGCATGACTCTGAGGGCAACGGTGCCAGTGAACTTTGCTAAATCTCCATTTCACTTGCTTATCTGCCACCACAGTCCTCCTAAAGTACCAAAGTTCAGCTGAATCTGATTAAGAGGCCCTCATGATGATCTGAAATGTCAAGTGCTCCTCCATCCTAATAATATGCATCTGGAATACTTCCCAGATGAGAGAAGACATGCTTCCCTTTGATTTAGAGTCGGAAGGATGACAGAGTGGAGGCAGTAATGATGATGAAAAGAAAAGCATAAGCCAGGTGACAACTCCCATGACACAGAGAAACCCACAATAGGGAATCAACAAATTATGTGAGATGTTGGCATCTGTGGCATAAACAACAGTGATACCACCTACAGCCATTGGTGATAAAACACAGCCACCTGCTATGGTACACCCAGGTTCTTACAGGACCCTTTCCTTAGATGAAATACAAGCTTCTAGGTCCAGCATTCAGGACTGTTACTCTTTGGAGAGGAAGGAAACATGCATGCTGGTCTTTAATAGCGATCATTTTCCTGCCATTAAACAAATTAAAAAAAGAACTACATTACTACTGAACCACACTGTGCCTGGTATAAAAATGTCTCATTCTTTCTAAGTTTGTGATCTTCTCATGAGTAAGGTTGTATTAGTTTCCTGTGGCTGCCACCAAACTAGGTGGCTTAAAACAATAGCAATTTATAGTCTCACCAAGCCCCAAACCAAGGTGGCATCAGGTTTAGTTCCTGCTGAAAGCTCTAAGGGATAATCTGGTCCATGCCTCTCTCCTAGCTTCCTGTAGCTGCAGGTGTTCTTTGGCTTGCATATCCATCACTCCAATCCTCCATCTTCACATGGAGTTTTCCCTCTGTGTCTTCACGTTGTCTCCTCTCTGTGCATGTGTGTCTCTGTCTCCAAATTTCCCCTTTTTACGAGGACATCAGTCATATGGGACTAGGCTCCATTCTAATGACTTTATTTTAACTTGTTTACCTGGATAAGGACCATATGTCCAAATGAGTTCACACTCTGAGGTTTTAGAGGGTAGGACTCCAACATACCTTCTTTTGGAGGACACGATTCAACCCATAACAAAGGAGCTGGTCCATTTTGATGAAGTTAGAAAAAACTCAGTGTGGGCCATCCATGTCCAAATTGTGCTCTGCATAACTGTGGTATTTTGTAGAGGTATGCCAAAGGTTCTACAAACATTGATTCAACTTTCATTTAAAAATACATTGAGGGCTTCCCTGGTGGCGCAGTGGTTGAGGGTCCGCCTGCCGATGCAGGGGACACGGGTTCGTGCCCCGGTCCGGGAGGATCCCACATG